>NC_092502.1:7076505-7412577 GCF_047511675.1 Marmota flaviventris | reverse complement strand
CTCTGGAAATAGTTAGTTATACTCTAAGATCCTGTGCTGCCACCTTTCTCTACCGGAACACTTGTTAGTTCTTTCTTTGAGGGGAATTGTTGCATATTCTATCCAAATTGCATGTGCTGTTACATGCAAGTAAAATGTAGACATGCATTTCTTACTTCCTTCTACATTTTCTAAATGTAATTTTAACTCCATACATATTTTATTGAAATACATGAAATTTTGGAAGTTTCTGATGACTCAAATGAAGCAAGTATACAGTAGTGTTTCATTTCTACACAAGGTGACAGAATTTGAACTGTCTTATCACATCAAGTACCATAATTTAACACTAAAAATAGGCCATATGGTGCTAAAAATGTTGCATTCTGATTTACATCAAGTGCATTTATATAAACAGTTTTAAATATATTTTCTCTTCTTGCATGCATAGATTTGGTGGGTAATGCAATGATTGCTATTTACTTAAATACTTAGTTGTTTTAGATATAGACATGCCATTGACAGTGTTGTCAGAGAAAAACATTTCCCATGTCCTCATTAGGGTTTTACCTCATCAGCAGCCAGATGAAGAGAAGAGCTCAGCTTAACGTGTAATGCGTAGGATAGAGTCTTTTATGGAAATATTTGTTGCTCCAAATGTACTTGTAAAAGTTTTAATTCCCATGATTTTACATTTAGAAATATGGTGATGTCCAAATATGATGATGAAATCTTTATAAAATTCATTATTAACATTAATTTTTCCAGAGTGTCTCTGATAAACAGCCAAAGGATTATGCTTCTAGTATATCTGGTATGTCCCATCAAAGTGCAAAGAAGAGAGAAAATGAATATATAAAAAGTAAGTGTATATATATATATAATAAAAAATACTTTGGAGAGAATATTGCCTTCATTCATGAGCAGTAGTCTATTCTTATTGTTTTAATGATGTTCCTTTTAACTAGCTAGAAAGAAAAAAGGAAGGCAATATGTGGCATATACTATTTTATTTCATTCACAGAATAAATTAGGGGTATTGCTAAAAAACTGAATTATGAATTGCATTTTTCTACATGTTATGATGCACAAGAGAATCAAAAAATAGAGAAGGAGGAAAGGAAAACTGATAAATATAGTTAGTACAATGAGTCAATGAAGAAAAAAGCAGCAGTTGTACTCAGTGGAGGAAAGGAAATTCAAATCACCTATGAGAAGGAAAATAAAAACAGGGTTTTCAAAATGGGGAAGAAATGTAAGTTTCCATTTCAAATATCAATTAATACATAAGTAAAATTATTTCAATCTTTCTTAGTATGTTTTGAAAAAAAATTAAGAGTGAAGAACTAATCACTCAGGCCTAAGCTCTTTTAGCAAAAATTATTATGTATGTACAGATTTTAATGAATGCAACATGTTGCTACTACCTATAACAACAAAATTATATAGGGCAGAAACAAAAATGGGAATATAAAGAAATATGAATGGTTATAGAGTGATGTCCAAACCACAGATATCTAAAATTCCCATTGGAAATATTATGGCTCCATTTAGACTTTCATTTAGAGGGACTTTGTAGGGAGGAACTGAGAGATAAATTCATGTTAAAGTATGAGAAGTGGAAGAAGACCAAGTTCACACTGGGAATCTCAAACTGCTATGCATTGACTGTTGGGGACCATGTTCAGAAGCTCATTCTGAGGCAGTAGATCTTTCCTTCCACATTTCCATTATGAAAAACATTATATTTTTAAACTATGATAAACATTATTTGCTAAGGTCATTTCAATGAGCCTCATCCACAGACAACATTGTTCATAGCTAGGAAACTGATGTCCTTTGGGAAATGTAAATGAACCCTATTTGTTCCTATACTTCAGGAGACAAGCAGATGAAGTGTAAGCATACATCTTGCTTTCCTGTGAGGATATATCTTGGAAAGAGGGAAGGTCTCAAAAGACAAAGACATACAAATTATACTTCCATGATACATTTCCTATATAGGGAGGCAAGAAGGAATGGGAATAATTGAACCAAAGAATGTAAAATTTACGGTTTCAAACAAAAGCCTCTAGAAGTTGCTTTGAAAATGTTTAAAGGAAGGGAAAAATGAAGAAGGAACCAACGAGTTTTCTATGTAATTTTGGAGGGAATCATGTTGAAACTGAGAGAAGGCAGCCCAACTTCTTTCAGTTTATCTGCCTTCAGACCAAAGGTGAGACTATTCCTGGTCCAGAGATGATTGGAACCAGTATGGACTGGAAGAATTGGGGCAATGTGCAGCTACCAACTTCTCCCCTTCATACCTACCAGGTACCATGATATATGTGCCATTCATGTGATTCATTCAGCTGAGAAGCCTAGTGTTTTTGATGCTGCTAAATTTTTTATTATTAATATTATTACTGTATTGGTGCTTTGAAATAAAATCCTGTCCCTTGACCTGCCACTAATATACTTTATTATTGAGATAAATTCTCATCTCCAGATAGCTAATTTTCTGTTCATCCAGACATTGTATGAGAATACTTGAATAACTATCAAGATATGCCATGCCAGTTTCATTTTTTCTTCTAAAATCTTTAGTGAGTTTTCCCTTGAACACCAAGATGGTGGTTATTCTTTGTATATCAATAACATTGAAGTATGGGAGTTTATTTATATATGATCACTCTGCAAGCTTTCAGATTATGGTGGTGGTTTGTTTGTTTTGTTTTGTTTATTGTGGATCACTTCATTATGCAGCCTGTAGCTACAAACTTCTCATCTTCGTAAGTATCAGGCACCACAATGTGTGTGGAATCCTTATGAGATAGACAGATGAGTTCATACTGTCTTTGATGTATTTATTGTAAAGACAGCTAGTTGTTTACTTATTGGTTATGTTCCCTCAAAATGAAAACTTGGCCCTGGGCATTCTAGGAATGCACTCGCATTACTGAGCTCCATACTCATCCCTAGACTACTAATTTTCTGATAATGCAGCATGGCCATGAATACTTGAAAAGCTGACAAAAATCTACTAAACCAGATTCATTTTGTAAACAAAGTCTTTATTGAGTTTATACCTTGAAAACAAAGATTGTTATTCCTTGAATATATGACATTAACTTTGAAATAGAAATGTTTACTGATTTATGGTATTCTGTGAGCTTTCAGATCATTTTTCCTTTGGAATACCATATCTTAATTCTTTTTTAAAATATTTTTTAGTTGTAGTTTAAAATATTGTATTTTTTAGTTGTAGTTGATATACAATAAAAATACCTTTATTTTTATTTATTTACTTTTCTGTGGTGCTGAGGATTGAATCCAGCCCCCTGCACCACTGAGCCACAACCCCAGTCCCCATATCTTAATTCTTTATGTTTTTCATACATTGTTTCTTAGATGTGGGACCTGTATCTTCTCATGAGAGTGGGGTCAAGAAACTTGATATTGGTTAAACCAAAGGATAAAAGAAAAGAAATTTCATCAGTGTCCCACACGTGTATGATTAAAGAAACAAACAAACAAAAAACCCCAAAACAAACAAAATAGCTCCTTCATATATTAGCTGCTATTCTAAAAGCATGTATCTAAACAAATTACTTCATGTGAATTTCTTTGAAAAGAAATAGTGTTTATTTAGCCTGGAATAAAACGTAAGGATGGAAGAATGGACAAAAACTATCAGATATGGGGCTGGAATTATGGCTCAATGGTAGAGTGCTCGCCTAGCATGCATGAGGCACTGGGTTTGATCCTCAGAACCACATAAAAATAAAATAAAGATATAGTTTCCACCTAAAACTAAAAAATAAATATTAAAAAATATATATCAGGTAATTTTTACAGTACAATTTTCTGCAAAGAGCTATGATAAACATCTACAATGCTAGCACACTTTCCACTCATTTTGTTTTAAATACAATATTTTGATAAAATTTGGCCCAATAGACCAGTGTCTATGTTTGCATAGATGTGTTGAAATTTTTTATAAAAAGCGTAAAAAAAGATTTTCAAAAGTAATCAGTAACTCAGATGTTTCTACGTGAAGTTCTCAAACTGGAGACATTAACCCTGTTTGTGGGATTATGAGGTGGTTTTTCTTTCCCCACAATGTTGTAAAAAGCTTATTGGAGAGCTAGGCTGTAGTTTCAGGTAATTGTGAGACTGAAAAAACAGATATTGCTTGAACTCAGTAGGTCAAGGCTATTCTGTGAAACACAAGAAAAACACATCTAAAAAAAATATTGACTCTATTATAACACTCAGTAAATCACCAGATCCATCAAACATTTGTTCTGTTTATGAACATTCCATGTTCTCCACCACTCATGGGTCAAATACTAAGTAAGAAATTACTCAATGTATAATCATACATTCTTCATTTTAATCCCTTTCCTATAAAATGAATACTGTTTATGGGATAAAATACTTTCTTGGAATTTAGACTAAGAGAAATAAATCCCCAAATACTTTTGTTTGGTCACATTTTATTGGTGTGTTTTGTTACTGGCTTTCCCTACATTGTTAGGGACCTTAATCCAAATCTTTTTACATGTTAAGCAGTTTATTTTCCACTGAGTTTCACCCACTGACTTCACGGATTCACTGGTGGGCTTGGTAAATCCAGGCTCAAGGAAATTGCCCACCAAGGACCTAAATGAGTTCCCTCAACATAGGAAGATGTTGCCATAGAAGAAACCACATGGTAAATGAAAGCAAAATTCACAGTTTCTGTGTTTTATTACACATCTCATTTGAAACCTTGAGTAACAGTCAGGAGCAGAATCTCCCTACCCAAGAGCCTAGCTTTTAATTTGTTCACTTCATTGAACTTTGTTATACATGGGCCACTGAAATTCTTCCATTTTCTGTATATCTGGAAACAGTCCCTCCATTACAGCATTCAGGCCTGCAATGCTCTCTCTTTATTCATCTCTATTTATTCACATGCCCCTCACATTCACCAACCCACAGCATTGAGAATGGTCTTGCTATTCTGAATATATGATCATTGGCCCTCTTTAGATTGAGGATGTCAAGCAATCTTAATTTTTTTAGAAATAACTCATGATACAAATTCTTTCTACCTCTGTATCTTTAGCCCTTTTCATGTCTGAACTCTCCTCTGGAAATTATCCTCACCAATCCCTTTATGTTCAGACAAATACTGTCCCACTTAACACTTGTCTCTATATCACGCTACAGATTTTTATGCTCTTACCATTTCCTGTGTCTTGATGATGTCCTCACTACTTAGGTCTCTGTTTTTTTCCAGAAAAGACACAAACCCTGGTTATCTCTTCTAGCTCTTCTAGCTCTTACCACATACTCAATCATGGATGGAAATATATAAAACTTTTGACACTAACATGATGTACAAGCAGCCCCCGTAATTCAGCACCACATAAAAATAAAATAAAGATATTGTTTCCACCTAAAAGTAAAAAATATCAAAAGCAACTATCAGGTAATTTTTACAGTACAATTTTCTGCAAAGAACTTTGATAAACATCAAAGGAATAATTTTCAGGTCTAAGTAGTTGTAATACAGTACAAAAGCTGGTCAAGTATCTGAGGTAGCCCCAGGAAAAGCAAAACCAGTTTGTGTCAGGAATAACAGGCATAATAAAAAGTTATATGTATATATAAAACTTTCTGTGAATATATATCTCAAGAAAGAAAAGGAAAAGAAATATGAGTTCTCTTGATGAAGGTATAAATTGGAATTCTTATGATGAAGTGTAAATGTGATCAATCATTTGGGCTGCCAAAATGATGTATAGCAATTGTTTATAACTTACCCTTTGGATGAAGAAAAAGAAAACATTGTGATATTTCTTGTTTCCATGGTAATTTTTTTTTTTTTTGCAATTTTACCTTGAGTGGATGAACATGTGAATTATATGCATTCAACTTGGTGACACCCCATTTCTCTCCAAGTGGTATTCTGAAGTATTGAATCAGTAAAATTACTTTTTAAAGATCTCAATATATACTGGTACAGAGGGGGAATATCTGCAAATGTTGATATTTTATAAGTTGAGGCAGCCCAATGGCATGCTTTCTGCCAGACAGAGAATCTTACAGAAAACCTGTCTGCAAATTAAAAAAAAAAAAAAAAGGTTGGGATTTGAAATAAGTGCTACAGTTTTTGCCAACAATACACAAATCCCTGAATATAATATTCAGACCACACACAAACATAAATTTAAAGGTTTCAAAAAATAAATATTCACCTAAGAGTAAGCTTAAATTAAAATTATAGTTGGAAAACTTAACATATACTGTTGTTACAATTATTCCCTTTATTTGTATAGATTTTCACAATTCTAATTGTTTAAATAGTTAAGTAAATCTATTCATTAATCAACAGAGTCACATTTTGGCATGTCATCAGCAGAAGAACAGGAAAGTCTCAAGGACACTGAAAATAACCCACAACTGGTATGTGAATATGTCAATTTAAATTCCTGGTTTATTCCCCCCCACCCACTTTTTTTGCGCTCAGAATGTAAATTATGCCAAATGAAATGACCTCATAGAATACCCTTTTGTAATCCAAACATGGTTTAATATTTAAGTCTAAAGCAAATAACTTGTGATCAACATGAAAATAGCTTAGGAAACATAGTGGACTAAGGGTAAGTTTTGTAAGAGCAATTGAACAATTTTTTGAATATTGAGTGCTTTTATCTCTGTAACCTCATTTAATGATGAAGAATAATTTTGAAACTTATAAATAGCCAGTTGAAATTATGAACATATAACTTAGTAGCCACTGAAAACTCTTGCTCACTGTCATTTTTCTCAAAGCACCCATTTGAAAGAGGCAGTGCCCCTGTGGATCTCTGTTCTACAAACTGCCCAACAGGCACAACCCATCTCTTTCTTATAAAAGTTTTCAGCCCATTTCTGACAATCACTACTCTGAGTCCATATGATCAAGTTGAACATCTACCATCCTGTGAGGATAGCTGGGGTAGCTTCTTGTAGATACAAGACATGTAGTGGTTTCTGATCTTTTCACACAGAGTCCCTACAATTGGACTCTTCTAAAAGGGTTTTGTAGTGAGGAATCTATTGGAATTCACTAGGTGAGTGACTCCGACCACTGTGTGGTGGAAATGGGGGCAACTACTCCCAATGCCTCTCAGCAGAGTAGGTTGAATATCTTGAATGTCTGCTCATGTGTGTGATTTTGCATGCAGTCAATTTTCTACCAGACTCACATATGCCATGTGCTGTCATGACAGTTTTCTATCAGACACATCTGTATCATAAGCTGCAAATACTGCATTTCAATGAAAGTGCCATGAGATACTTTAGATTAGGTAGACCACAAGACCATGCTCTAGCTGCCCAGAGGTCTCAGCAAATCTATATCTGAGTTCTCTCATACACCCACCTTGATTGTTGTTGTGGGTTCCTCCAACTCACTGTTTTTATGCAATAGTTCAGTCTTAGAAAAGTTAAAAAAAGAAAGGCTTTGTTTTCTGATATCCTAGTAAGCATGCTTAGATAAAAGAGAGAAGAGGCTCCTATCATTTTTCTCAAAGTACCTGTTTGAAAGAGGCAGTCACTACTGTGCATGCACTCAAATTCTGCCTTGAAGTTTCTGCAGTGCACCCATTTTTTTTTTTAACAAACTCATTAGAATCCAAGTCTCTCAATGGGTAAGAAAGTTATATTTAAATTTAGAGTAATCTAAATTATGTTTCTATTGTTTTTGTATAAAATATCATGTGTATAAAATAAGGGAGGTTTTGATGATATAATATTTATAATTTAGAAATTTTTAGAGCGCTATTTTATATATTATGTGGGTTTCATTTTGACATAATAGTGTACTATGAAAAACTATTATGCTCAAATTCTGTGCCAAGTATCTCCACACGAACTTTTTCAATTCTTCTTTTTATGAACATCTGAATCATTTCCCAAACTTTCTAATTATGATTTCCACTGTAATATTGAAGTTCATATGTCATGTGTGTATACTAATTTTAGTACACAGGGATAAATAGCAAGGGGTGAAAAACCTGGGTCATATGGTGATTATATTCCTAGTATTCTGAGGACTTTCCATATTCCGTTCCAGAGTGGAAGTCCTAATTTTCAGTCTCACAGTGTATGATTGTTTTTCCCCACATCCTCCTCAGCACTTATTATTTGAATACTTGATAATTGCCATTCTGATAGGGGTGAGCTGAACTGTCAATGGAGTTGTGAATGATATTTTCGTGAATGCTAGAGATGTTGAAATTATTTTCATATGTGTTTAGGCAATTTGTTTCTTTTTTATTTTGAGGCCTGTTTATTTATTGCTTTCCTCCATTTACTAATTGAATTGCTGAGATTCTCTTAAACCCACCAGAGGGGAGATTCTTCTCTTTTGCCCAGCTATGTTTCTCCTGGCACTGTTGCATCTTATTTCATTTATGAATGCATTCTGCTTTTAAAAGCCAATATTTCTGGAGTTTATCTAGTCACTGGCTCTCTGTAGTGGCTTTCCACAGCCCACTTTTTGTTATGCAGTCACACACATTTTATTCCCAACTATGAAAATAATCAGTGAGTAAGCACTGTATGATTCTGTTCTGCCATGTTTCTCCACTAGAACACCTTTTATTCTTTCTTCGATGGAAAATGTTGCATACTCTACCCAAATTGTGTGTGCTGTTATGTCCCAGTAAAATATAGGCACATTTATTTCCACATTTTCTCCTTTGTTAAAATAATGAGATTTGACTCAGTAAATATTTTGCTGAAAGATATTAAATTTTGGAAGTGTCTGACAACTGAAATGAACCAAGTGAACAATGTTTCCTTACTAATTCTGGTGATAGAATTGAAACTCTCTTATGACATCAAGTATCAATTTATCACTAAAAATTTGGCCATCCATTATTTAAATGCTTAAAGCTATATAACATGAAGTACATTTCTCAAAAGAGTTTTAAATAAGTATTCTACTGCATTTGTGGATTTGCTATGGAATGGAAATTTGACTAATTAAGCTGATGCTAGTTGATTTGGATGTAGGGACCTCAGATTTTGTTTCCAGGAAACACATTCCTTATGTCCTCCATCTGAGTTTTAACCCATCAACAGAGAGATGAAGAGAAAAATTTAGTTTCATTTGGAGTGCATGGGAGAGTGTCTCTTATGGAAATTTTTGTTTCTCAAAATGTACTGGTCTAAATTCTAATTCCCATGATTTCACAACTAGAAATATGGTGATGTCTAAAAGAAATGATAAAACCTGTATTCAACTCATTTTTGATATAAATTTTATCAGAATGAAACTGAGCAACATCCACAGGTGTGTACTTCTGGTATATCTGATGAGTCCTATCAAAGAGGAAAGAAGATAGTAAATGGACCAGTACAAGGTAAGAACCTTATAGGATACAAAATACATTGATGAGAAAATTGCATTAAAACATAAGCAATAGTATATTCTAATTGTTCACACAGTTCAACTGTTAAATATCTAATAAGAAAAAAAGTTAATAAGTGACATATCTTATTAGGTTTCAGCCCACAGGTATTGCAAAGAAACTGAAATGTGAGTTGCATTTTTGATACATGCTTCAATCACAGAAAATTCATAAATAACAAAAAGGAGCAAAGAAGAGGGAATAAAAATTGAGAAAGGAAGTGATTATAGAGGGAGTCAATGAAGGAAAAGGAAGAAGGTATAGTCAGTGAAGGAAAGGAAATTCAGGTCTCCTATGAGAAGAAAAAAGAGCAGAGCTTTCAAAAATATGGCAAAAAACATGAGTTCCAAAGTTAAATGAGGCATAAAGTAAAATTTCCCCATACTTCATAAATTAGGAAATACTGAAGAAAAATTTGCACTTTATGTGGTTTTGTCCCTAAGTATAGGATCCAATATCCCACACTATTATTATTCTCAAAGGACCCCTTTGAAAGAGGCAGTGCATCTGTTGACCTGTACTCTACAAACTGTTCAACAGGCACTATACACCTTTTCCTTATCGAAGTTTTCAGCACATTCCTGTTAGTCACTTTCTGAAGCCCATACACTCTGTGTTAACATTCAACATCCTTTGAGCATCAAATCAGACCTGATGGACTACATAGAAAAAGGAATAAATTCCAGGTCAAGTGGTTATCACCCAGTACAAAAGCAGGTCAACATATGAGGTAGCACCAGGGGGGCAATACCAGTTTATTTGAGGAATAACAGGCACTATGAGGAGTGCTTCCAAAACCAGAGCGAATCCTGATAGAAGAAATGCAAAAAAAAGGAAAAGAAAGAAGCAAGGAGTTCACTGGTAAATGTGTAACTGTCAACAACTTTATTTTGCTTTGTTTTGTTTTGCAGACACCAAACATTATATGCAGTAGTTATTTAAAAGTTATTATAAGGAAAAAAAATAAAGTAAACAGTGTGAAGTTAATTCTTTCCATTGTAATTTTCACATTTTTTTTCTGCAAAATATCCTTTTTCTTTGAATGAGTAAAACTTTTAGTTATCATATGCATTGAACATGGTGACCTCTAGGGTCTTAAGTATAATTACTCTGTAAATAACTCAATGTGCCTGGGATAAAGAGGGGAACATCTATGACTTCAGATGCTAGGGCAGGCTGATGGCAGGTTTTCATTCAGCCAGGGAATTTACAGACCTCCTGTCTCCAAATATAAAAGGCCTGGATTTGAAGTGAGTGCTACAGCTCTTGCCATGGATTCACAGGTCCCTGGGTACAATCACTAGGCCCCAACACAAACAACAATCAAAAAGTTTCAAACAACATAAACATTCACCTAAAGTTAAGCTTAACTTAAAAAATATAATTGTGAGGATTAAATTATATGATTATTAAAATTTTCCCTTTTTATTTGGGTAGGTTTTCACTCATTCTAACAGTTCTAAGTAAAACTATACATTTGTCAACAGAGTCACATTCGGACATGTCATCAGCAGAAAAGAAGGAGAGGCTTATGGGCACTGAAAAAAGCCAGGAACCGGTATGTAAATGGATCAGTTTAAATTCCTGGTGTATTTCTCTTTGCTTTGATTCCAGAAGGTAAATTAGGCCAAATGAAATGACCTCTTAGCATAGGATTTTGGGAATCAAACATCATAATTTCCACTCACATCTAAAAGAATGTAACTGGACATGAACATTAAAATAGTATTAGAAATCAAGGAAGCTTAATGGCAAACTGTATTCTAGCAATTGAGGCAATTATTTGAATATTCTTTCAGTTTTCTTCTATGTGATCTCCCTACGTGATGAGAAAATGAGACTTAAAAAAAACAGTAAAAAAAAAAGGAAAATATATAAATAAAATGGCCAGTGAACACATTCTTATTAAAAGACCATCTTTCCCAAAGGCTCAAAATTTTAGTTTCTCATTACCAGTAATTCATGCATGGGTTAAAGATTCCATTCTCTCTCAACTCCAATGTCTTAGTCTAAGACAAGGCAAGAAATAGGCTTAATTAGAAACCAAAGAGTCTGTTAATGAAATCAGAATTTTTCAGGAGGTATACATCTGTTAAGGTACAAACAACTTTCTAGTTCATTTTCTTTTTCTTTTCATGCAAGATCAATAAAATTACTAAATGTTTTTATTAGACCTCTTTAGTGGATGTTAGGAAGAAGACCTTGGATGAAGTTTTTGACAGTTTGTGGAATTTTGGAGGTGTCTTAATGCCTCTCTTTCTCCTGTTGCTTTTGTTATTTTTCATGCATTTGAATGGATTTCTCTTCCATGTCATGTATGTGTCTTTTAAGAGTGCAGGTTAATCTATGTGATGTGTCTGGAGCATGGCATATATTTTGGCATCAAACCTATAAATGAACATTTAACAAGCTATATTCACTCACTAGCATCTCGTCTTTTGGAAAGAATAAGTTCTGGAAATAAACATACCTTTAAACAAAACATATATCACATGCAAATAAAATTTAGCTTTTAAATGATATCTAAAACAGCACAAAATTAAAAGAAGGAGTAGGTAATAATAATGTTCATCTTGCAAGACAAAAAAAGCCTCAGGGATAATAAGATTATCATAATAATTTTAAAAAGAACAGAGAATGAAAGTGGTGAGAGTAAGCAGAGACTGAAAAGGAGATGAGGATCAAATTCAAAGAAATGAGAATAGAAGGAGATTTCAAATGGAATAAAAAAGGGATCCAGCAACCAAAATATGAAATGAATGAAAATATATTAGAAAATCAGAACATGAAAAAAACAAATGACATGGAAATCCCATACAAAAACAAAGAAAAAACTGAAAAGAGCAAGAACAACTTTTTCAGATTTCACTTTTACTAAAGCAAATGATATGGAGACAATTTTGGGGGGGTATTTCTAATTTTGAAAGCATATAACTATTAGGGGTTTTTGAGATGCAAAAACGGTTCAGCAGGTTTTTGTTGTTGTTGTTGTTGTTATTGTTTTTGCACTAGCTTCAAACAGCCTACCATGATAGTGGAGAGTACAAGCTGATCTTCTTTGCTCCTTTCTCTCCCACACCTCCCAGAGAATGCTGAGGGAACATTGAAAGTTGCAGAGGCAATGCACACTTAGTATTAGTTTATGTACTCAGAGACATGGGTCTATAAAATGTAGAAATTGCCTGATAAACCCTGTGGTCCATGGAGGCTGGGGACTAATCTGTAATGCAGACCCCAATTATGGAATTCCTTACTCAGTGGTCTTATACTGTGCATGATTCCAAGTCACTGAGGCCTTTTCCTACAACCTCTTGGAGCATGAGAGACATGGCCTGGTTTCAGAATCTATGACTTCTTCTGAGAACTTAGTGAAAATTCCATTCTACTGATCCTGCCCAAGCACTTCTGGAATCTTCTGTCCCTTGAATTCTCAACTACCAGTTCTTGCTTACTATCATTATTCCCAAAGCACCAGTTTGAAAGAGGCAATACCTCTGTGGACCTCTACTCTACAGAATGACCACAGCAGCAATACACATCTTCCTGATGAGATCTTTCAGCACATGCCTGTCACTCACTAACCTGAGCCCATAAGTTCAGTAACAATTCAGTTATCTGAAGAATGGTGGCTACAGCATTATGGAAATATAAGGTATGCAGGGGTACCTGATCTTTAACACAGAGTGACTAAAATTAGACCCCACTGAGAGCCTTTGTCCTCAGGAAATATTGTAATTCTTAAGAGGGTGCCTCCAACTGCCTGTGTGATGTTAATGGGGGTAACTATTCCAATTATTCTAGTATTCATTTTCATGTTTATGATATTGCATGCAGCCTTTTTCTACCAGACTTAACCTTGGCACTTGCTGGAAACAAAATGATTCCATGACAGAGCCATGAGCTTCTATTCTTTTTTTATTAAATTATTTATCCACTCTAATTTGTTACACACAATGGCAAAATGCAATTCATTTCATATTACACATATAGAGCACAATTTTTCACTGATTGTACACGATGTATTATTACACCATTCGTGTCTTCATATATGTACTTATAGTAATGATGTCTAACTCATTCCACCATCATTCCTACCCCCTTAACCCTCCCTTCCCCTCCCTCCCCTTTGCCCTATCTAAAGATCTTCCATTCCTCCCATGCTCCCCACCCATCACCATTATGAGTCAGCATCCTCATATCAAAGAAAACATTCAGCATTTATTTTTCTGGGATTAGCTTTCTTCACAAAGCATTATATTCTCCAATTCCATCCATTTACCTGCAAATACCATGATTTTTTTCTCTTTAATGCTGAGTAGGGCTCCATTGTGTATATATACCCAGGTTTCCCAAGCCATTCATCTACTAAAGGGCAAATGGGTTGGTTCCACAATTAAACTATTTTGAATTGTGCTGCTATAAACATTGATAAGGCCAAGTCCCTATAGTATGCTGTTTTTAAGTCCTTTGGGTATAAGCCAAGAAGTGAGATAGCTGAGTCAATCGTGATTTCATTCCAAATTTTCCAAGGTATCTCCATACTGCATTCCAGATTGGCTGAACTAATTTTCAGGTCCACCACCAATTTCTGTCTAATTGTGACAGAAACCACTGTAAACATTGAAGTAAATGTGTCTCATGTGTATACAGAAATTATTATACTTTGTAAATAAGAAGAAGGGTTGGGAAACCTAGGTCATATGATGTTCATATCCCTAGTACTCTGAAACTCTCCATACTATGTTCCAAATGGAAAGTCCTAATTTTCAGTATCACAGAGTATGCTTGTATATTTTTACCCATGTCCTCTCCAGCACTGATTATTTGAATACTTTAAGAATGCCTATCTGACTGGCATGGGCTGAAATATCAATGGACTTTTGGATGGTATTTCCTTGAATGCTACATATGTTTAATTTTTTTTTTCACAAAAATATGGTGAGGTAAGTATTCAGCTCTTCTATCAGAAGAGGAAGTGAGAGTCAAAGACACTAGGATCCTTCCCCACAGCAAAACACATTGTCATGACTTAGTTATGACAAGCTTCAGGGATAGAGGGTTGGATGGTATTACCCTGAATGCTAAATATGTTTAATTTTTTTATGTACTTGTAGGGAAATTGTATTTTTTGTTTTGAGAACTGTCTATCCCTGCTTTTCTTAATTTCTTATTTGGAGGGGTGAGATTCTCCTCAGCTCACCAGTCAAAACATTCCTCTCTCATAGCCAGCTAGTTTTCCCTACTGCGGCTTTACACTATTTCTTCCACGAATGCATTTCCTCTTTGAGTATCTCATATTTCTGGTTTCATCTGGTCACAGGCTCTCCATTGTGTCACTCCTGTGATTTCCCACAGCCTGTCTTTTTCTTCAAGCAGCAATGCACCAGTTCAAATGACTCCCACCTCTGCAAATAGTCAGCTTTTCAGAGATGGGAGTCACCTTTCTCTTTTGAAATACCTCTTAGTTTCTTCTCCAATGAAAGTGTTGCATACTTTACCCAAGTGTGTGTGCTGTTATGTTCATGTTACATACAGACACATTTCCTCACTATATTTTACTTTTTTAAAATAAGTTTTGACTCGGTAAATATTTTGCTGAAGTGCATTAAGTTTTCGAAGTCTCTGATGAATAAATGAAGCAAGTACAACAGTTTATCATTCCTACACAAGGTGACAGAATTGAAACTCTCATCTTACCAAGTATCATTCTTTCAGAATAAAAAATTGGCCATTCAAATTTAAAATGCTATGGAACACCAAGTGCCATTCTTAAAAGTGTTTCAAAGCATTTTTAGAACTGCTGGGCAGTGCAAAGTTGACTGATTATATACTGATGCTAGTTGTTTGGGGTATATGCTTGTCAGTGTGTATATTCGGAGGGAACACAGTTCCTATGTCCCTCATCTTGGCTTTATCCAATCAGTAGCCAGAATGATATATGAGCTCAGTTAATCTGAACTGCCTAGGACAGTGAAACTTGTACAATATATTCTTGTTCAAAATGCACTCATCTAATTTCTAATTCTGATGATTTCACAAATATATATATGGTGATAAGTAATATGTGATGATTAAAACTTCATGCAACTTATTATTGGTATTACTTTCCCCAGAGTGTCTGTAAGCAACCTACAGAAGCTTGTGCTTCCAGTATATCTGTTGGGTCCTATACACAAGCAAAGAATAGAACAAACGAACATGGAGAAGGTAAGAATGACAAAAAATGCAAAAGACATTGGTGAGCGTATTGCTTTAAAGCAAGAGCACTAAAATATTGTAATTGTTCCAAGAGTGTATGTATTATCTAGTAAGGAAAAAGAAATATAATGAGTCATATTGTATTAGGTTTCTGTCACAGGTTAAACTGGGGATATTGCTAAAAAATCTGAATTATGAGTTGCATTTTGAGACATGCTTCAATCAAAGTAAAATAGAAATGAAAGAGAAGAAGAGGATATGAACACTGAGACAGGCATTAATTACAGGGAGTCAATGAAGGAAGAGGTAGCAGTTGTACTCAGTGGAAGGAAGGACCCTCAGTTACATAAGAGGGGGGGAAAGAGCAGCATTTTCAAAATTTGGGAAGCATTTTTGAGTTTCCAGGTCCAAAGCTGAATGAAGTGTAAAGTAAAAATTTTCCAACATTCCTGACTTAGTCACAGTTGGAATGGAATAAAATTGAGGAGTGAAGAAGGAATTCCCACATTGTCAAGTTTGTTTATCACAAAAGATTCTTCATGTATAAAATCTAATGACACCAAATGTGTTGCTACTCTGTACAAAAAAATGTATAGGGTAGAAACACCAATTAGGAAAGTGGAAAGAAATAGAAATGGTTACAGAGTGGTCCCCAAATTCACAGATATCTAAAACTAAATTTGGAAAGATAATAGCTTGACTGAACTTTCATTTGAGGGTAACATCCTAGGGAGAAACCCAGAGCTACATTCTAGTTAAGGTAGAGGCAATGGATTCCAACAAAATTTATACTAGATCTCTCAAACTATAATGAATCATCTGTTGAGGCCATGATCAGAAGCTCATTGTGACTCAGAAGTTCTTTCCTTCTACATTTCCTATAGATTCTAAGGTGATTGCAATGATCCTGGTATGCCCACAGCATTTTTTGTAGCCAGGCAAAGAATGTCCCTGTGGGACAAAAAAAAAAAAAAAAAAAAAAAAAAAAAACAAACAAAAAAAAACGCTAGTAGACCCTACAAACCAAGATAGAAGAAGATCAACTGCCAGAATAAATGTTGCAATAATTATGTGCATATTTCTTAGGTAGTGGGGATAACACAAAAGACAAAAATTTAAAAATTACATTTCTAACATAAAATTGCTACATTGCCAGGAAGGAAGGAGTTTGAATAACCCATACAAAAAAACAGAAAATGGAAATAAAATAGTCTCCTGCTCTAGAGGGTTTTATGAAAAACTAGGAGAGAGGCAAAATGAGGAAGAAAATAAAGAAGTCAGCAAGGAAATTTTAGAGGGGAAAATGATAAAATGCAATTCAGCATTTTTCAGTGTGCCTGCCTTCAAACCAAAAGTGGGATGATTCCTGGTCCCCAGGTGATTGAAACAAGTAGGGACTGGAAAAATCAGGGCAACCTGCTGTACAAATCTGTCCTGCACACCCACCAGGCCCCACCATGTGTGTGGCATCCTAAGAGTGATTTAGATCAGTGACCAAGTGTTTTTGAAAATTTGTTTTTTTCAAAGATAGTTTTATTTTTGATTATTATTATTATTATTATTATCATTATTATTATTATTATTTTGGTTCTTTGGAATGAAACCATGTCCCTTTGTGCTACAGGAATACATTCCACTCCTGTGCTAAATTCTGATAACTAATTTTTGGATCGGCCAGCACACTCAAAAAAATATGTGAAATCATGACTGTATGTGTTATGGCAGACTCATTTTTAAACTAGAATTCCTTATGGAATTTATTCCTCAAATACTAAGAGTGTTACTAATGTGTTTATGTGACAGTCTTTTGAGTCCTGTCAATTCTGCCTGCTTTCAGATCACAGATTGCTGTGGATGACCATATCTAAATTCTTTATGCTTTCTCATATTTTTTAAGATGCAGGACCTGTATCTTCGTACACGGGTGAAAAGGGTAACCCGATATCCACTAAAACAGAGGAAGCAGGATTAGAAGATGTGCCACAGTCCCAGATGGGTATGAAAAAACAATCATGTTCATATTAGCTGTTATTCTAAATGCATATATCTGATCCTATTAGTTCAGAAAAAAAATAACTGATAAGAAATAAAGTATACCTTGCCCTGGATCTTGAGGTACAGGATACTTAGGTATAATAAAATGGATTAAACAATTCATAGGTCACTTGACATATGTGCTGCCATCTGACTACTTCAGCTTTGACATTGAAATTCTCCGTATTCGTCTTTCTTTCTCTGAATACAGATCTCTGTGGTCTCCAGCATTCTGCGTCTTCACATTTGTATATGTACCCTTGCCGAATTATTTATAATGATCACAAAGGTGTTCTTACCTTTTGAAACTCAACTGCAAGACTTATTTACTAAAGATATATTGTCAATATTCATTTAGAACATTTCAGTCTTGTGATCAACAAAAATCCCCAAACTTAAAACTCCAAAGCTAATGTAATCTTTATCAATGCTAATAAAAATAGTTATCATTGGACTGAGCTCTGTACTCACTTAGTAGGAATATGAGTGTGTTTTCTTTTTATGTTCAGATTTTATTGATTATGTATTTCATTTGCTTTTCAGTATCTAAAGACGTACATGCTTTATACAAGGTAAATCATCTTCTATGTTTGTGTTATATTATTAAATGCATGCTGTATGCACTGTAAAATATTTACGTATTATCTTGTCTCCAAGCACATGAAGCCTACCATTAAAAGCAAAGATACAGCTCTCAAAAAACAAAAATGGTGGAAGCAAAAAATAAAACGGAAATCAGGTAACTTTTGCAGTACAACTTCTATAAAACTACCTATGATTAAACCTTGGAAATGATAGCAAACTTTTCACTCCTGATATATCCATTTGTGCCATGTGTTGGGAGGATTTGCCCCATCAGGTCTGTGTTGGTGGTGCATCCACATTTCAAAATATTTCTGTAAATCTATGAGGAAAAGATGTTTTAAAATAACCTATATCCTAGGTGTTTCTACAATTAAACTTCCCAAATCGGAGTCATGACACTTGTCAGTTGGATTGTGAGGCTGATTTTTCTTCCCAACCCAATTTTAAAAGTAGGTCCAGGGGAGCAGGATTGAAATCCAGAATCCTGAGATGATGAGGACTTGTATTTTTCTTGAAGCCAAGATGTCAAGGCCGGTCTGTGAAATACAAGAAAATCTAATTTAAAAGACAATGTGCACTCTACCCTGACATCTAGTGTATCAACCAAATGCATCAAACTTGTTTTTATGCTAATTAGGTACTGACTTTGACAACTCTTGTGGTCAGTTTGAGGCAAGAAATAATAAAAGGAATGATCATATATACTTTAGTTTATCCCTTGCTTCTAAAGTGAACATTTGCTGGTGAACACTCTTTCCTGAAATTTTATCTCAGAGTAATCAATCCATAAATTCTTCCACATCCCAATGGAGTCTTTGCTCATTATTCTTTGACTTGTTGTTTGTCTGTTACCTCTGTATGGTAAAAACAGAACCCAGATCCTTTTGAAGACATTCCTTCATTCAGTCCTGCATCAACCCCATAGTGCACTTTTGCATTTTCTTTATTCATCTCCATTCATGATCATGCCCCTCAAGCTCATGTGCCCACAGATTTGAGATAGTTCCAGCTATATATGGATACATGGCCTAGATGAAAGTGTTAGCTCTGTGTATGTCCAACCATCTCAACATTTCGAGGCATCTTTCACAATGCAAATTCTTCCTAACTGTATGTTTAGCCCGTTTCTACCTGCATGATCTTCTGGCAGTTTTCACCAATCCCTGTATCATCAGACATATACCGTCCCCCTTAACCCTTGTCTCTATGTCATGCTATAGCCTTCCACATTTTCACCATTCTCTGCCTCTGGCTGATGGCCTCACTCCTCGAGTCTCCGTTCATCCCTACCTCGAGAAAAGACACCATCCACGCCAAGTGTTATTGCCTCAGGCACTTACCTGACACTCAATTATGGGGTGTTCAAACCTGTGTGTTTTAAGAACATCTCCTGTAGTCCAGGACCTAGTGAACTAGACAGAGAATGAATAACTTACAGGCCAACTGATTTTTACTCAGTACAATTGCGGGTCAAGATCTGAGATAGCTAACGCCAGAGAAGCAAAAACAGTTTATGTCAGGAATAATAGGCACCATGAGTAATGCTTCCAAAAACAGAGTGAATCCTAACAGAAGAAATGCAGGTAAAGGAAAGGAAAGGAATATGTGGTTCACTGTCAAAGGTATCACAGTGATCGTATATACACATACTTTTTTGTTGACACCAAAGTTACATGCAGTGGTTCATTAAAAATTACTATTAGGAAAAAGACATAGTAAACAGTGTGAAGTGTCTTCTTTCCATTGTAATTTTAGCATTTTTTTCTTCAAAATATCATTTTTCTTTGAGTGGTTGAATCTTTGAGATATCATGTGCATTGAATATGGTGAACTCTTGTTTTGTTGAAGCATTAGATTAGTAAAAATCCCTGCTAAATCACTCAATACACCCTGGGTGAAGAGGGACTCATCTGTAATTTCAGCTTAGTTAGAGACTGAGGCAGGCTGATGTCAGGTTCCCAGTGAGCCAGGGAATATTCAGACACTCTGTCTTCAAAAATAAATAAATAAATAAAAATAAAGGCCTTTTATTTGAAGTAAGTACTTGCGTTCTTGCCAAGGATACACATGGCTCTGGGTACAGCCACCAAGCTGACACAAGAATCCAAAAATTTCCAACAGCATAAACATTCACCTAAAATTAAACTTACCTAAAAACGTATCATTATGAAAATCAAATTGTATGATTATTACAATTATGTTTTTAGTTGGCTAGATTTTCACTCAGTCTAACTCTTTTAAGTAGTTTAAGAAAGTACATCTATGCATTTATCCCCAGATTCACATTGCCATATGTCATCAGAGGAATTGAAGGAGGGGGTTGATGGCATGGATAAAAGCCATGGACAGGTAAGTAAATGTGTCAATTTAAATTCATGGTCTATTTCTCTTCTTTGATGGGAAGGAAGATTATGCCAAACAAAATGACATCACACAATACATACTTAGAAATCAAGGTCATAATTTAATATTTAAGTCTAAAAATGTAACACAACATGAACATGAAAATAGCTTTAGAAATCACATGATTTTAAACAGAAGCTTAAAAGTAACCTTCATCTTAGTAATGTGGGGAGATTTTTTTGAGTATTGTTTCAATTTTCTTCTGTGTGACCTCCTCACGTAATGAGGATTAAATCTAAGCCTCGGAAATATCCAGTTGAAAGTTGAAGAGTATATAATTGAAATGGCCAGTGAACACATTCATGTTAAAGATCATCATTCCCAAAGGCTCAAAATTTTAGTTTCCCATTACCAGTAATCCATGATGGTATTAAAGACTCCAGTCTCCCTACACACTCCAGTATGTAGGCTGAGGCAGGAAATAGACTTAAAGGAGAAACCAAACAGCCTATTATAGAATCAGGTCCTTTCAGGATGTATCCATCAATCCTGTTTGAGTACGAACAAAAACTTTTAGTTCCTTTACTTTTCATGCAAGAAATCAAGAAAATTACTAAACATTTTTATTCCACCTCTGAAGTGGACATTAATAAAAAGAACTTGGATGCAGTTACTGGGAAGTTGCAAAATTTTTGTGGTATCATAATGCCCTATATTTTAGGAGGAGAATTTGCAAGCATTTTAGTTCAGCTGTTATGTATGTGTGCTTTTAGTGTACAGATTTTTCTTTGGGATGTGTTTGGGTCAGGCCATCATGTTCAGAATCAAATTCCCAAATGAACATATTTAACATAAAATATTTACTCACCAGTATCTCATCAAGGAGAAAGATGACCCTCTAGGAACAATCATAGCTTAAAGCAAAACATGCATATAAACAAACTGTATATTTAATGTGGTTTCTATAATACTTAATAATTAATCGAAGTTCAAAGGAAATAAGAATACTCGTAAGACTCGAAAAAAGTGATTAGTGACAATAAAATTATCATGATAAATTTTAAAAAGAACAGATAATGAAAGTGGTTATAGTAAGCAGAGATTGAAGAGGAAATCAGGATGAAATTCAATATTAATGACAATAGGAAAGAATATAAAATAAGAATAAAAATGTAATAAAGGAAATAAAATGAAAACTGAAAAAAAAATCTTAGAAAATCATATATATTGTGAAAAAAAAAAAGGCACAAACAAACTCATGAAAATCTTCACAATCCCCTTAAACTAATATAACTGAAATGGAGACACTTCTGTCCAGGATTTCTAATTTTGGAAAGCTAAAGCTTTTTATGGTTTGGAGGATGCAAATATTGTCCATCAGTTTCTTTATCTGCTCTAGCTCAAAAAGGCCTTCCCTGACATTGGTGTGATCAAGTGGATCTCCTCTGCTCCTTGCTCCCCAACTCCTCCCAGATAATGCTGAGGGAACTTTGAAAGTTACAAAGGAAATTACTCTCAGTATTTGATTTTGTACTCAGAGAGATGGGTCTATGGATGTAGAAATTGCCTGATAAACCCAGTAATCCATGAAGGCTGGGGACTAATCTGTAATGCAGACCCCAATTATGGAATTTCTTACACAGTGGTCTTTTTTTTTAAGAGAGAGAGAGAGAGAGAGAGAGAGAGAGAGAGAGAGAGAGAGAGAAAGAGAGAGAGAGACAAGAGAGAGAGGGAGAATTTTTTTAATATTTATTTGTTAGTTTTCGGTGGACACAACATCTTTGTTTGTATGTGGTGCTGAGGATCGAACAGGGGCCGCACGCATTCCAGGCGAGCGCGCACCGCTTGAGCCACATCCCCAGCCCAACTCAGTGGTCTTGTACTGTGCATGATTCCAAGTCACTGAGGCCTTTTCCTATAATCTCTTGGAGCATGGGAGACATGGTCTGGTTTCAGAATCTGTGACTTCTTCTGAGAACTCAGTGAAAATACCATTCTACCTGATCTTGCCCCAGCACTTATGGGATCTTCTGTCCCTTGAATTCTCAACTAGCAGTTGTTGCTCACGTTCATTACTCCCAAAGCACCAGTTTGAAAGAGACAGTACCGCTGTGAACCTCTACTCTACAGAACGTCCACAGCAGCAACACACCTCTTCCTGATGAGAGCTTTCAGCACATGCCTGTCACTCACTATCCTGAGCCCATATGATGAGTAACCAACTAAAGTTGTGGGAGGATACCTGGCGACTGAATCATGGAAGTGTAAGGGATGCAGTGTTTCGTGATGAGACACCACTGAGAGCCCATGTACTCAGGGCAATATTGTAATTCTTAAGAGGGTGCCTTTGACTGCCTGTGTAATGTTAATAGGGGTGTAGGTATTCTAAATTATTCTCAGTAGAGTGGGTTGACCATGCCTAGTATTCATTTCATGTTTATGGTACTGCAGGCTGCCCTTTGTCTATCAGATTTAGCCTTGGCCCTTGCTGTCACAGAGCTGCAAGCACCATATGATGCATGACAGTGCCATGAACTACTATTCTTAACATAGACTACAGGTGCCAGCTCTCTCAGCAGCTCTATGTCTGGGTTTCTCTCCTGCTCCCGCCTTGATTATGGTTATGGGTACCTCCAAACCACATTTTTATGCCAAATTCAGTCTTTGAAAAGTTAGGAAAAAACTGGGTAATATTTTTAGGATATCCCAGAAAGAAAGTCGCGATAAAGTAACAGGAGTGGAGAGGCTCCTAAACACACGCTCAGATTCTGCCTGGAAGGTTTGGATTACATCAAATATTCCTTGACATTGCGGGGAAAATGAAGTCTTTCCTTTGCTGAAAAGGTTCTATTTGGCCTTAGAATAATAAGTTTCCTACTTGTTTGCTTTAAAATATCATCCTTGTATAAACTTAAGGGATTTTGATGTTACAGGTTTTATATTTTAGAAATTTTTAGGGCAGTGTTTTTATATGCTATATGAGGACTCATTTTGACATGATGGTGTATCATGAAAAACTAGTTTGCTCAAATTCAGTGCCAAGTTTCTAGGTGTTTATTTATCCATTTTTTGTGTTAAGGTGCATCTGGGCTCATTTCATATCTTTCTAATTGTGATAGAAACCACTGTAAACATTGAAGTTCCAGTGTCTCATGTGTATACAGAATCATTGTAAATTGGGTATAAGAACAAGGATTGGGAACCCTGGGCACAGGATGTTCATATTCCTTATCTTCTGATGACTCTCCATACTGCTTTTCAGATGGGAAGTCCTGATTTTCAGTCCCACAGTGTACGGTTGTACATTTTTACCCACATCCTCTCCAGCACTTATTATTTAAAGTCTTGATGAATGCCTCTCTGGATGGCATGAGCTGAAATATCAATGGAGTTTGGGAGGGTATTTCCCTGAATGCTAGATGTATTTTATGTATTTATAATGAACTTGTGTTTGTGGTTTTGAGAACATCTATCTCTTGCTTTTCTCCATTTCCTAATTGGATGGGTGAGATTCTCCTCAGCTCACCAGTCAGCATATTCCTCTCTCATAGCAAGCTAGTTTTCCCTACTGCGGCTTTACACTATTTCTTCCACGAATGCATTTCCTCTTTGAGTATCTCATATTTCTGGTTTCATCTGGTCACAGGCTCTCCATTGTGTCACTCCTGTGATTTCCCACAGCCTGTCTTTTTCTTCAAGCAGCAATGCACCAGTTCAAATGACTCCCACCTCTGCAAATAGTCAGCTTTTCAGAGATGGGAGTCACCTTTCTCTTTTGAAATACCTCTTAGTTTCTTCTCCAATGAAAGTGTTGCATACTTTACCCAAGTGTGTGTGCTGTTATGTTCATGTTACATACAGACACATTTCCTCACTATATTTTACTTTTTTAAAATAAGTTTTGACTCGGTAAATATTTTGCTGAAGTGCATTAAGTTTTCGAAGTCTCTGATGAATAAATGAAGCAAGTACAACAGTTTATCATTCCTACACAAGGTGACAGAATTGAAACTCTCATCTTACCAAGTATCATTCTTTCAGAATAAAAAATTGGCCATTCAAATTTAAAATGCTATGGAACACCAAGTGCCATTCTTAAAAGTGTTTCAAAGCATTTTTAGAACTGCTGGGCAGTGCAAAGTTGACTGATTATATACTGATGCTAGTTGTTTGGGGTATATGCTTGTCAGTGTGTATATTCGGAGGGAACACAGTTCCTATGTCCCTCATCTTGGCTTTATCCAATCAGTAGCCAGAATGATATATGAGCTCAGTTAATCTGAACTGCCTAGGACAGTGAAACTTGTACAATATATTCTTGTTCAAAATGCACTCATCTAATTTCTAATTCTGATGATTTCACAAATATATATATGGTGATAAGTAATATGTGATGATTAAAACTTCATGCAACTTATTATTGGTATTACTTTCCCCAGAGTGTCTGTAAGCAACCTACAGAAGCTTGTGCTTCCAGTATATCTGTTGGGTCCTATACACAAGCAAAGAATAGAACAAACGAACATGGAGAAGGTAAGAATGACAAAAAATGCAAAAGACATTGGTGAGCGTATTGCTTTAAAGCAAGAGCACTAAAATATTGTAATTGTTCCAAGAGTGTATGTATTATCTAGTAAGGAAAAAGAAATATAATGAGTCATATTGTATTAGGTTTCTGTCACAGGTTAAACTGGGGATATTGCTAAAAAATCTGAATTATGAGTTGCATTTTGAGACATGCTTCAATCAAAGTAAAATAGAAATGAAAGAGAAGAAGAGGATATGAACACTGAGACAGGCATTAATTACAGGGAGTCAATGAAGGAAGAGGTAGCAGTTGTACTCAGTGGAAGGAAGGACCCTCAGTTACATAAGAGGGGGGGAAAGAGCAGCATTTTCAAAATTTGGGAAGCATTTTTGAGTTTCCAGGTCCAAAGCTGAATGAAGTGTAAAGTAAAAATTTTCCAACATTCCTGACTTAGTCACAGTTGGAATGGAATAAAATTGAGGAGTGAAGAAGGAATTCCCACATTGTCAAGTTTGTTTATCACAAAAGATTCTTCATGTATAAAATCTAATGACACCAAATGTGTTGCTACTCTGTACAAAAAAATGTATAGGGTAGAAACACCAATTAGGAAAGTGGAAAGAAATAGAAATGGTTACAGAGTGGTCCCCAAATTCACAGATATCTAAAACTAAATTTGGAAAGATAATAGCTTGACTGAACTTTCATTTGAGGGTAACATCCTAGGGAGAAACCCAGAGCTACATTCTAGTTAAGGTAGAGGCAATGGATTCCAACAAAATTTATACTAGATCTCTCAAACTATAATGAATCATCTGTTGAGGCCATGATCAGAAGCTCATTGTGACTCAGAAGTTCTTTCCTTCTACATTTCCTATAGATTCTAAGGTGATTGCAATGATCCTGGTATGCCCACAGCATTTTTTGTAGCCAGGCAAAGAATGTCCCTGTGGGACAAAACAAACAAAAAAAAACGCTAGTAGACCCTACAAACCAAGATAGAAGAAGATCAACTGCCAGAATAAATGTTGCAATAATTATGTGCATATTTCTTAGGTAGTGGGGATAACACAAAAGACAAAAATTTAAAAATTACATTTCTAACATAAAATTGCTACATTGCCAGGAAGGAAGGAGTTTGAATAACCCATACAAAAAAACAGAAAATGGAAATAAAATAGTCTCCTGCTCTAGAGGGTTTTATGAAAAACTAGGAGAGAGGCAAAATGAGGAAGAAAATAAAGAAGTCAGCAAGGAAATTTTAGAGGGGAAAATGATAAAATGCAATTCAGCATTTTTCAGTGTGCCTGCCTTCAAACCAAAAGTGGGATGATTCCTGGTCCCCAGGTGATTGAAACAAGTAGGGACTGGAAAAATCAGGGCAACCTGCTGTACAAATCTGTCCTGCACACCCACCAGGCCCCACCATGTGTGTGGCATCCTAAGAGTGATTTAGATCAGTGACCAAGTGTTTTTGAAAATTTGTTTTTTTCAAAGATAGTTTTATTTTTGATTATTATTATTATTATTATTATCATTATTATTATTATTATTTTGGTTCTTTGGAATGAAACCATGTCCCTTTGTGCTACAGGAATACATTCCACTCCTGTGCTAAATTCTGATAACTAATTTTTGGATCGGCCAGCACACTCAAAAAAATATGTGAAATCATGACTGTATGTGTTATGGCAGACTCATTTTTAAACTAGAATTCCTTATGGAATTTATTCCTCAAATACTAAGAGTGTTACTAATGTGTTTATGTGACAGTCTTTTGAGTCCTGTCAATTCTGCCTGCTTTCAGATCACAGATTGCTGTGGATGACCATATCTAAATTCTTTATGCTTTCTCATATTTTTTAAGATGCAGGACCTGTATCTTCGTACACGGGTGAAAAGGGTAACCCGATATCCACTAAAACAGAGGAAGCAGGATTAGAAGATGTGCCACAGTCCCAGATGGGTATGAAAAAACAATCATGTTCATATTAGCTGTTATTCTAAATGCATATATCTGATCCTATTAGTTCAGAAAAAAAATAACTGATAAGAAATAAAGTATACCTTGCCCTGGATCTTGAGGTACAGGATACTTAGGTATAATAAAATGGATTAAACAATTCATAGGTCACTTGACATATGTGCTGCCATCTGACTACTTCAGCTTTGACATTGAAATTCTCCGTATTCGTCTTTCTTTCTCTGAATACAGATCTCTGTGGTCTCCAGCATTCTGCGTCTTCACATTTGTATATGTACCCTTGCCGAATTATTTATAATGATCACAAAGGTGTTCTTACCTTTTGAAACTCAACTGCAAGACTTATTTACTAAAGATATATTGTCAATATTCATTTAGAACATTTCAGTCTTGTGATCAACAAAAATCCCCAAACTTAAAACTCCAAAGCTAATGTAATCTTTATCAATGCTAATAAAAATAGTTATCATTGGACTGAGCTCTGTACTCACTTAGTAGGAATATGAGTGTGTTTTCTTTTTATGTTCAGATTTTATTGATTATGTATTTCATTTGCTTTTCAGTATCTAAAGACGTACATGCTTTATACAAGGTAAATCATCTTCTATGTTTGTGTTATATTATTAAATGCATGCTGTATGCACTGTAAAATATTTACGTATTATCTTGTCTCCAAGCACATGAAGCCTACCATTAAAAGCAAAGATACAGCTCTCAAAAAACAAAAATGGTGGAAGCAAAAAATAAAACGGAAATCAGGTAACTTTTGCAGTACAACTTCTATAAAACTACCTATGATTAAACCTTGGAAATGATAGCAAACTTTTCACTCCTGATATATCCATTTGTGCCATGTGTTGGGAGGATTTGCCCCATCAGGTCTGTGTTGGTGGTGCATCCACATTTCAAAATATTTCTGTAAATCTATGAGGAAAAGATGTTTTAAAATAACCTATATCCTAGGTGTTTCTACAATTAAACTTCCCAAATCGGAGTCATGACACTTGTCAGTTGGATTGTGAGGCTGATTTTTCTTCCCAACCCAATTTTAAAAGTAGGTCCAGGGGAGCAGGATTGAAATCCAGAATCCTGAGATGATGAGGACTTGTATTTTTCTTGAAGCCAAGATGTCAAGGCCGGTCTGTGAAATACAAGAAAATCTAATTTAAAAGACAATGTGCACTCTACCCTGACATCTAGTGTATCAACCAAATGCATCAAACTTGTTTTTATGCTAATTAGGTACTGACTTTGACAACTCTTGTGGTCAGTTTGAGGCAAGAAATAATAAAAGGAATGATCATATATACTTTAGTTTATCCCTTGCTTCTAAAGTGAACATTTGCTGGTGAACACTCTTTCCTGAAATTTTATCTCAGAGTAATCAATCCATAAATTCTTCCACATCCCAATGGAGTCTTTGCTCATTATTCTTTGACTTGTTGTTTGTCTGTTACCTCTGTATGGTAAAAACAGAACCCAGATCCTTTTGAAGACATTCCTTCATTCAGTCCTGCATCAACCCCATAGTGCACTTTTGCATTTTCTTTATTCATCTCCATTCATGATCATGCCCCTCAAGCTCATGTGCCCACAGATTTGAGATAGTTCCAGCTATATATGGATACATGGCCTAGATGAAAGTGTTAGCTCTGTGTATGTCCAACCATCTCAACATTTCGAGGCATCTTTCACAATGCAAATTCTTCCTAACTGTATGTTTAGCCCGTTTCTACCTGCATGATCTTCTGGCAGTTTTCACCAATCCCTGTATCATCAGACATATACCGTCCCCCTTAACCCTTGTCTCTATGTCATGCTATAGCCTTCCACATTTTCACCATTCTCTGCCTCTGGCTGATGGCCTCACTCCTCGAGTCTCCGTTCATCCCTACCTCGAGAAAAGACACCATCCACGCCAAGTGTTATTGCCTCAGGCACTTACCTGACACTCAATTATGGGGTGTTCAAACCTGTGTGTTTTAAGAACATCTCCTGTAGTCCAGGACCTAGTGAACTAGACAGAGAATGAATAACTTACAGGCCAACTGATTTTTACTCAGTACAATTGCGGGTCAAGATCTGAGATAGCTAACGCCAGAGAAGCAAAAACAGTTTATGTCAGGAATAATAGGCACCATGAGTAATGCTTCCAAAAACAGAGTGAATCCTAACAGAAGAAATGCAGGTAAAGGAAAGGAAAGGAATATGTGGTTCACTGTCAAAGGTATCACAGTGATCGTATATACACATACTTTTTTGTTGACACCAAAGTTACATGCAGTGGTTCATTAAAAATTACTATTAGGAAAAAGACATAGTAAACAGTGTGAAGTGTCTTCTTTCCATTGTAATTTTAGCATTTTTTTCTTCAAAATATCATTTTTCTTTGAGTGGTTGAATCTTTGAGATATCATGTGCATTGAATATGGTGAACTCTTGTTTTGTTGAAGCATTAGATTAGTAAAAATCCCTGCTAAATCACTCAATACACCCTGGGTGAAGAGGGACTCATCTGTAATTTCAGCTTAGTTAGAGACTGAGGCAGGCTGATGTCAGGTTCCCAGTGAGCCAGGGAATATTCAGACACTCTGTCTTCAAAAATAAATAAATAAATAAAAATAAAGGCCTTTTATTTGAAGTAAGTACTTGCGTTCTTGCCAAGGATACACATGGCTCTGGGTACAGCCACCAAGCTGACACAAGAATCCAAAAATTTCCAACAGCATAAACATTCACCTAAAATTAAACTTACCTAAAAACGTATCATTATGAAAATCAAATTGTATGATTATTACAATTATGTTTTTAGTTGGCTAGATTTTCACTCAGTCTAACTCTTTTAAGTAGTTTAAGAAAGTACATCTATGCATTTATCCCCAGATTCACATTGCCATATGTCATCAGAGGAATTGAAGGAGGGGGTTGATGGCATGGATAAAAGCCATGGACAGGTAAGTAAATGTGTCAATTTAAATTCATGGTCTATTTCTCTTCTTTGATGGGAAGGAAGATTATGCCAAACAAAATGACATCACACAATACATACTTAGAAATCAAGGTCATAATTTAATATTTAAGTCTAAAAATGTAACACAACATGAACATGAAAATAGCTTTAGAAATCACATGATTTTAAACAGAAGCTTAAAAGTAACCTTCATCTTAGTAATGTGGGGAGATTTTTTTGAGTATTGTTTCAATTTTCTTCTGTGTGACCTCCTCACGTAATGAGGATTAAATCTAAGCCTCGGAAATATCCAGTTGAAAGTTGAAGAGTATATAATTGAAATGGCCAGTGAACACATTCATGTTAAAGATCATCATTCCCAAAGGCTCAAAATTTTAGTTTCCCATTACCAGTAATCCATGATGGTATTAAAGACTCCAGTCTCCCTACACACTCCAGTATGTAGGCTGAGGCAGGAAATAGACTTAAAGGAGAAACCAAACAGCCTATTATAGAATCAGGTCCTTTCAGGATGTATCCATCAATCCTGTTTGAGTACGAACAAAAACTTTTAGTTCCTTTACTTTTCATGCAAGAAATCAAGAAAATTACTAAACATTTTTATTCCACCTCTGAAGTGGACATTAATAAAAAGAACTTGGATGCAGTTACTGGGAAGTTGCAAAATTTTTGTGGTATCATAATGCCCTATATTTTAGGAGGAGAATTTGCAAGCATTTTAGTTCAGCTGTTATGTATGTGTGCTTTTAGTGTACAGATTTTTCTTTGGGATGTGTTTGGGTCAGGCCATCATGTTCAGAATCAAATTCCCAAATGAACATATTTAACATAAAATATTTACTCACCAGTATCTCATCAAGGAGAAAGATGACCCTCTAGGAACAATCATAGCTTAAAGCAAAACATGCATATAAACAAACTGTATATTTAATGTGGTTTCTATAATACTTAATAATTAATCGAAGTTCAAAGGAAATAAGAATACTCGTAAGACTCGAAAAAAGTGATTAGTGACAATAAAATTATCATGATAAATTTTAAAAAGAACAGATAATGAAAGTGGTTATAGTAAGCAGAGATTGAAGAGGAAATCAGGATGAAATTCAATATTAATGACAATAGGAAAGAATATAAAATAAGAATAAAAATGTAATAAAGGAAATAAAATGAAAACTGAAAAAAAAATCTTAGAAAATCATATATATTGTGAAAAAAAAAAGGCACAAACAAACTCATGAAAATCTTCACAATCCCCTTAAACTAATATAACTGAAATGGAGACACTTCTGTCCAGGATTTCTAATTTTGGAAAGCTAAAGCTTTTTATGGTTTGGAGGATGCAAATATTGTCCATCAGTTTCTTTATCTGCTCTAGCTCAAAAAGGCCTTCCCTGACATTGGTGTGATCAAGTGGATCTCCTCTGCTCCTTGCTCCCCAACTCCTCCCAGATAATGCTGAGGGAACTTTGAAAGTTACAAAGGAAATTACTCTCAGTATTTGATTTTGTACTCAGAGAGATGGGTCTATGGATGTAGAAATTGCCTGATAAACCCAGTAATCCATGAAGGCTGGGGACTAATCTGTAATGCAGACCCCAATTATGGAATTTCTTACACAGTGGTCTTTTTTTTTAAGAGAGAGAGAGAGAGAGAGAGAGAGAGAGAGAGAGAGAGAGAGAGAAAGAGAGAGAGAGACAAGAGAGAGAGGGAGAATTTTTTTAATATTTATTTGTTAGTTTTCGGTGGACACAACATCTTTGTTTGTATGTGGTGCTGAGGATCGAACAGGGGCCGCACGCATTCCAGGCGAGCGCGCACCGCTTGAGCCACATCCCCAGCCCAACTCAGTGGTCTTGTACTGTGCATGATTCCAAGTCACTGAGGCCTTTTCCTATAATCTCTTGGAGCATGGGAGACATGGTCTGGTTTCAGAATCTGTGACTTCTTCTGAGAACTCAGTGAAAATACCATTCTACCTGATCTTGCCCCAGCACTTATGGGATCTTCTGTCCCTTGAATTCTCAACTAGCAGTTGTTGCTCACGTTCATTACTCCCAAAGCACCAGTTTGAAAGAGACAGTACCGCTGTGAACCTCTACTCTACAGAACGTCCACAGCAGCAACACACCTCTTCCTGATGAGAGCTTTCAGCACATGCCTGTCACTCACTATCCTGAGCCCATATGATGAGTAACCAACTAAAGTTGTGGGAGGATACCTGGCGACTGAATCATGGAAGTGTAAGGGATGCAGTGTTTCGTGATGAGACACCACTGAGAGCCCATGTACTCAGGGCAATATTGTAATTCTTAAGAGGGTGCCTTTGACTGCCTGTGTAATGTTAATAGGGGTGTAGGTATTCTAAATTATTCTCAGTAGAGTGGGTTGACCATGCCTAGTATTCATTTCATGTTTATGGTACTGCAGGCTGCCCTTTGTCTATCAGATTTAGCCTTGGCCCTTGCTGTCACAGAGCTGCAAGCACCATATGATGCATGACAGTGCCATGAACTACTATTCTTAACATAGACTACAGGTGCCAGCTCTCTCAGCAGCTCTATGTCTGGGTTTCTCTCCTGCTCCCGCCTTGATTATGGTTATGGGTACCTCCAAACCACATTTTTATGCCAAATTCAGTCTTTGAAAAGTTAGGAAAAAACTGGGTAATATTTTTAGGATATCCCAGAAAGAAAGTCGCGATAAAGTAACAGGAGTGGAGAGGCTCCTAAACACACGCTCAGATTCTGCCTGGAAGGTTTGGATTACATCAAATATTCCTTGACATTGCGGGGAAAATGAAGTCTTTCCTTTGCTGAAAAGGTTCTATTTGGCCTTAGAATAATAAGTTTCCTACTTGTTTGCTTTAAAATATCATCCTTGTATAAACTTAAGGGATTTTGATGTTACAGGTTTTATATTTTAGAAATTTTTAGGGCAGTGTTTTTATATGCTATATGAGGACTCATTTTGACATGATGGTGTATCATGAAAAACTAGTTTGCTCAAATTCAGTGCCAAGTTTCTAGGTGTTTATTTATCCATTTTTTGTGTTAAGGTGCATCTGGGCTCATTTCATATCTTTCTAATTGTGATAGAAACCACTGTAAACATTGAAGTTCCAGTGTCTCATGTGTATACAGAATCATTGTAAATTGGGTATAAGAACAAGGATTGGGAACCCTGGGCACAGGATGTTCATATTCCTTATCTTCTGATGACTCTCCATACTGCTTTTCAGATGGGAAGTCCTGATTTTCAGTCCCACAGTGTACGGTTGTACATTTTTACCCACATCCTCTCCAGCACTTATTATTTAAAGTCTTGATGAATGCCTCTCTGGATGGCATGAGCTGAAATATCAATGGAGTTTGGGAGGGTATTTCCCTGAATGCTAGATGTATTTTATGTATTTATAATGAACTTGTGTTTGTGGTTTTGAGAACATCTATCTCTTGCTTTTCTCCATTTCCTAATTGGATGGGTGAGATTCTCCTCAGCTCACCAGTCAGCATATTCCTCTCTCATAGCAAGCTAGTTTTCCCTACTGCGGCTTTACACTATTTCTTCCACGAATGCATTTCCTCTTTGAGTATCTCATATTTCTGGTTTCATCTGGTCACAGGCTCTCCATTGTGTCACTCCTGTGATTTCCCACAGCCTGTCTTTTTCTTCAAGCAGCAATGCACCAGTTCAAATGACTCCCACCTCTGCAAATAGTCAGCTTTTCAGAGATGGGAGTCACCTTTCTCTTTTGAAATACCTCTTAGTTTCTTCTCCAATGAAAGTGTTGCATACTTTACCCAAGTGTGTGTGCTGTTATGTTCATGTTACATACAGACACATTTCCTCACTATATTTTACTTTTTTAAAATAAGTTTTGACTCGGTAAATATTTTGCTGAAGTGCATTAAGTTTTCGAAGTCTCTGATGAATAAATGAAGCAAGTACAACAGTTTATCATTCCTACACAAGGTGACAGAATTGAAACTCTCATCTTACCAAGTATCATTCTTTCAGAATAAAAAATTGGCCATTCAAATTTAAAATGCTATGGAACACCAAGTGCCATTCTTAAAAGTGTTTCAAAGCATTTTTAGAACTGCTGGGCAGTGCAAAGTTGACTGATTATATACTGATGCTAGTTGTTTGGGGTATATGCTTGTCAGTGTGTATATTCGGAGGGAACACAGTTCCTATGTCCCTCATCTTGGCTTTATCCAATCAGTAGCCAGAATGATATATGAGCTCAGTTAATCTGAACTGCCTAGGACAGTGAAACTTGTACAATATATTCTTGTTCAAAATGCACTCATCTAATTTCTAATTCTGATGATTTCACAAATATATATATGGTGATAAGTAATATGTGATGATTAAAACTTCATGCAACTTATTATTGGTATTACTTTCCCCAGAGTGTCTGTAAGCAACCTACAGAAGCTTGTGCTTCCAGTATATCTGTTGGGTCCTATACACAAGCAAAGAATAGAACAAACGAACATGGAGAAGGTAAGAATGACAAAAAATGCAAAAGACATTGGTGAGCGTATTGCTTTAAAGCAAGAGCACTAAAATATTGTAATTGTTCCAAGAGTGTATGTATTATCTAGTAAGGAAAAAGAAATATAATGAGTCATATTGTATTAGGTTTCTGTCACAGGTTAAACTGGGGATATTGCTAAAAAATCTGAATTATGAGTTGCATTTTGAGACATGCTTCAATCAAAGTAAAATAGAAATGAAAGAGAAGAAGAGGATATGAACACTGAGACAGGCATTAATTACAGGGAGTCAATGAAGGAAGAGGTAGCAGTTGTACTCAGTGGAAGGAAGGACCCTCAGTTACATAAGAGGGGGGGAAAGAGCAGCATTTTCAAAATTTGGGAAGCATTTTTGAGTTTCCAGGTCCAAAGCTGAATGAAGTGTAAAGTAAAAATTTTCCAACATTCCTGACTTAGTCACAGTTGGAATGGAATAAAATTGAGGAGTGAAGAAGGAATTCCCACATTGTCAAGTTTGTTTATCACAAAAGATTCTTCATGTATAAAATCTAATGACACCAAATGTGTTGCTACTCTGTACAAAAAAATGTATAGGGTAGAAACACCAATTAGGAAAGTGGAAAGAAATAGAAATGGTTACAGAGTGGTCCCCAAATTCACAGATATCTAAAACTAAATTTGGAAAGATAATAGCTTGACTGAACTTTCATTTGAGGGTAACATCCTAGGGAGAAACCCAGAGCTACATTCTAGTTAAGGTAGAGGCAATGGATTCCAACAAAATTTATACTAGATCTCTCAAACTATAATGAATCATCTGTTGAGGCCATGATCAGAAGCTCATTGTGACTCAGAAGTTCTTTCCTTCTACATTTCCTATAGATTCTAAGGTGATTGCAATGATCCTGGTATGCCCACAGCATTTTTTGTAGCCAGGCAAAGAATGTCCCTGTGGGACAAAAAAAAAAAAAAAAAAAAAAAAAAAAACAAACAAAAAAAAACGCTAGTAGACCCTACAAACCAAGATAGAAGAAGATCAACTGCCAGAATAAATGTTGCAATAATTATGTGCATATTTCTTAGGTAGTGGGGATAACACAAAAGACAAAAATTTAAAAATTACATTTCTAACATAAAATTGCTACATTGCCAGGAAGGAAGGAGTTTGAATAACCCATACAAAAAAACAGAAAATGGAAATAAAATAGTCTCCTGCTCTAGAGGGTTTTTTGAAAAACTAGGAGAGAGGCAAAATGAGGAAGAAAATAAAGAAGTCAGCAAGGAAATTTTAGAGGGGAAAATGATAAAATGCAATTCAGCATTTTTCAGTGTGCCTGCCTTCAAACCAAAAGTGGGATGATTCCTGGTCCCCAGGTGATTGAAACAAGTAGGGACTGGAAAAATCAGGGCAACCTGCTGTACAAATCTGTCCTGCACACCCACCAGGCCCCACCATGTGTGTGGCATCCTAAGAGTGATTTAGATCAGTGACCAAGTGTTTTTGAAAATTTGTTTTTTTCAAAGATAGTTTTATTTTTGATTATTATTATTATTATTATTATCATTATTATTATTATTATTTTGGTTCTTTGGAATGAAACCATGTCCCTTTGTGCTACAGGAATACATTCCACTCCTGTGCTAAATTCTGATAACTAATTTTTGGATCGGCCAGCACACTCAAAAAAATATGTGAAATCATGACTGTATGTGTTATGGCAGACTCATTTTTAAACTAGAATTCCTTATGGAATTTATTCCTCAAATACTAAGAGTGTTACTAATGTGTTTATGTGACAGTCTTTTGAGTCCTGTCAATTCTGCCTGCTTTCAGATCACAGATTGCTGTGGATGACCATATCTAAATTCTTTATGCTTTCTCATATTTTTTAAGATGCAGGACCTGTATCTTCGTACACGGGTGAAAAGGGTAACCCGATATCCACTAAAACAGAGGAAGCAGGATTAGAAGATGTGCCACAGTCCCAGATGGGTATGAAAAAACAATCATGTTCATATTAGCTGTTATTCTAAATGCATATATCTGATCCTATTAGTTCAGAAAAAAAATAACTGATAAGAAATAAAGTATACCTTGCCCTGGATCTTGAGGTACAGGATACTTAGGTATAATAAAATGGATTAAACAATTCATAGGTCACTTGACATATGTGCTGCCATCTGACTACTTCAGCTTTGACATTGAAATTCTCCGTATTCGTCTTTCTTTCTCTGAATACAGATCTCTGTGGTCTCCAGCATTCTGCGTCTTCACATTTGTATATGTACCCTTGCCGAATTATTTATAATGATCACAAAGGTGTTCTTACCTTTTGAAACTCAACTGCAAGACTTATTTACTAAAGATATATTGTCAATATTCATTTAGAACATTTCAGTCTTGTGATCAACAAAAATCCCCAAACTTAAAACTCCAAAGCTAATGTAATCTTTATCAATGCTAATAAAAATAGTTATCATTGGACTGAGCTCTGTACTCACTTAGTAGGAATATGAGTGTGTTTTCTTTTTATGTTCAGATTTTATTGATTATGTATTTCATTTGCTTTTCAGTATCTAAAGACGTACATGCTTTATACAAGGTAAATCATCTTCTATGTTTGTGTTATATTATTAAATGCATGCTGTATGCACTGTAAAATATTTACGTATTATCTTGTCTCCAAGCACATGAAGCCTACCATTAAAAGCAAAGATACAGCTCTCAAAAAACAAAAATGGTGGAAGCAAAAAATAAAACGGAAATCAGGTAACTTTTGCAGTACAACTTCTATAAAACTACCTATGATTAAACCTTGGAAATGATAGCAAACTTTTCACTCCTGATATATCCATTTGTGCCATGTGTTGGGAGGATTTGCCCCATCAGGTCTGTGTTGGTGGTGCATCCACATTTCAAAATATTTCTGTAAATCTATGAGGAAAAGATGTTTTAAAATAACCTATATCCTAGGTGTTTCTACAATTAAACTTCCCAAATCGGAGTCATGACACTTGTCAGTTGGATTGTGAGGCTGATTTTTCTTCCCAACCCAATTTTAAAAGTAGGTCCAGGGGAGCAGGATTGAAATCCAGAATCCTGAGATGATGAGGACTTGTATTTTTCTTGAAGCCAAGATGTCAAGGCCGGTCTGTGAAATACAAGAAAATCTAATTTAAAAGACAATGTGCACTCTACCCTGACATCTAGTGTATCAACCAAATGCATCAAACTTGTTTTTATGCTAATTAGGTACTGACTTTGACAACTCTTGTGGTCAGTTTGAGGCAAGAAATAATAAAAGGAATGATCATATATACTTTAGTTTATCCCTTGCTTCTAAAGTGAACATTTGCTGGTGAACACTCTTTCCTGAAATTTTATCTCAGAGTAATCAATCCATAAATTCTTCCACATCCCAATGGAGTCTTTGCTCATTATTCTTTGACTTGTTGTTTGTCTGTTACCTCTGTATGGTAAAAACAGAACCCAGATCCTTTTGAAGACATTCCTTCATTCAGTCCTGCATCAACCCCATAGTGCACTTTTGCATTTTCTTTATTCATCTCCATTCATGATCATGCCCCTCAAGCTCATGTGCCCACAGATTTGAGATAGTTCCAGCTATATATGGATACATGGCCTAGATGAAAGTGTTAGCTCTGTGTATGTCCAACCATCTCAACATTTCGAGGCATCTTTCACAATGCAAATTCTTCCTAACTGTATGTTTAGCCCGTTTCTACCTGCATGATCTTCTGGCAGTTTTCACCAATCCCTGTATCATCAGACATATACCGTCCCCCTTAACCCTTGTCTCTATGTCATGCTATAGCCTTCCACATTTTCACCATTCTCTGCCTCTGGCTGATGGCCTCACTCCTCGAGTCTCCGTTCATCCCTACCTCGAGAAAAGACACCATCCACGCCAAGTGTTATTGCCTCAGGCACTTACCTGACACTCAATTATGGGGTGTTCAAACCTGTGTGTTTTAAGAACATCTCCTGTAGTCCAGGACCTAGTGAACTAGACAGAGAATGAATAACTTACAGGCCAACTGATTTTTACTCAGTACAATTGCGGGTCAAGATCTGAGATAGCTAACGCCAGAGAAGCAAAAACAGTTTATGTCAGGAATAATAGGCACCATGAGTAATGCTTCCAAAAACAGAGTGAATCCTAACAGAAGAAATGCAGGTAAAGGAAAGGAAAGGAATATGTGGTTCACTGTCAAAGGTATCACAGTGATCGTATATACACATACTTTTTTGTTGACACCAAAGTTACATGCAGTGGTTCATTAAAAATTACTATTAGGAAAAAGACATAGTAAACAGTGTGAAGTGTCTTCTTTCCATTGTAATTTTAGCATTTTTTTCTTCAAAATATCATTTTTCTTTGAGTGGTTGAATCTTTGAGATATCATGTGCATTGAATATGGTGAACTCTTGTTTTGTTGAAGCATTAGATTAGTAAAAATCCCTGCTAAATCACTCAATACACCCTGGGTGAAGAGGGACTCATCTGTAATTTCAGCTTAGTTAGAGACTGAGGCAGGCTGATGTCAGGTTCCCAGTGAGCCAGGGAATATTCAGACACTCTGTCTTCAAAAATAAATAAATAAATAAAAATAAAGGCCTTTTATTTGAAGTAAGTACTTGCGTTCTTGCCAAGGATACACATGGCTCTGGGTACAGCCACCAAGCTGACACAAGAATCCAAAAATTTCCAACAGCATAAACATTCACCTAAAATTAAACTTACCTAAAAACGTATCATTATGAAAATCAAATTGTATGATTATTACAATTATGTTTTTAGTTGGCTAGATTTTCACTCAGTCTAACTCTTTTAAGTAGTTTAAGAAAGTACATCTATGCATTTATCCCCAGATTCACATTGCCATATGTCATCAGAGGAATTGAAGGAGGGGGTTGATGGCATGGATAAAAGCCATGGACAGGTAAGTAAATGTGTCAATTTAAATTCATGGTCTATTTCTCTTCTTTGATGGGAAGGAAGATTATGCCAAACAAAATGACATCACACAATACATACTTAGAAATCAAGGTCATAATTTAATATTTAAGTCTAAAAATGTAACACAACATGAACATGAAAATAGCTTTAGAAATCACATGATTTTAAACAGAAGCTTAAAAGTAACCTTCATCTTAGTAATGTGGGGAGATTTTTTTGAGTATTGTTTCAATTTTCTTCTGTGTGACCTCCTCACGTAATGAGGATTAAATCTAAGCCTCGGAAATATCCAGTTGAAAGTTGAAGAGTATATAATTGAAATGGCCAGTGAACACATTCATGTTAAAGATCATCATTCCCAAAGGCTCAAAATTTTAGTTTCCCATTACCAGTAATCCATGATGGTATTAAAGACTCCAGTCTCCCTACACACTCCAGTATGTAGGCTGAGGCAGGAAATAGACTTAAAGGAGAAACCAAACAGCCTATTATAGAATCAGGTCCTTTCAGGATGTATCCATCAATCCTGTTTGAGTACGAACAAAAACTTTTAGTTCCTTTACTTTTCATGCAAGAAATCAAGAAAATTACTAAACATTTTTATTCCACCTCTGAAGTGGACATTAATAAAAAGAACTTGGATGCAGTTACTGGGAAGTTGCAAAATTTTTGTGGTATCATAATGCCCTATATTTTAGGAGGAGAATTTGCAAGCATTTTAGTTCAGCTGTTATGTATGTGTGCTTTTAGTGTACAGATTTTTCTTTGGGATGTGTTTGGGTCAGGCCATCATGTTCAGAATCAAATTCCCAAATGAACATATTTAACATAAAATATTTACTCACCAGTATCTCATCAAGGAGAAAGATGACCCTCTAGGAACAATCATAGCTTAAAGCAAAACATGCATATAAACAAACTGTATATTTAATGTGGTTTCTATAATACTTAATAATTAATCGAAGTTCAAAGGAAATAAGAATACTCGTAAGACTCGAAAAAAGTGATTAGTGACAATAAAATTATCATGATAAATTTTAAAAAGAACAGATAATGAAAGTGGTTATAGTAAGCAGAGATTGAAGAGGAAATCAGGATGAAATTCAATATTAATGACAATAGGAAAGAATATAAAATAAGAATAAAAATGTAATAAAGGAAATAAAATGAAAACTGAAAAAAAAAATCTTAGAAAATCATATATATTGTGAAAAAAAAAAGGCACAAACAAACTCATGAAAATCTTCACAATCCCCTTAAACTAATATAACTGAAATGGAGACACTTCTGTCCAGGATTTCTAATTTTGGAAAGCTAAAGCTTTTTATGGTTTGGAGGATGCAAATATTGTCCATCAGTTTCTTTATCTGCTCTAGCTCAAAAAGGCCTTCCCTGACATTGGTGTGATCAAGTGGATCTCCTCTGCTCCTTGCTCCCCAACTCCTCCCAGATAATGCTGAGGGAACTTTGAAAGTTACAAAGGAAATTACTCTCAGTATTTGATTTTGTACTCAGAGAGATGGGTCTATGGATGTAGAAATTGCCTGATAAACCCAGTAATCCATGAAGGCTGGGGACTAATCTGTAATGCAGACCCCAATTATGGAATTTCTTACACAGTGGTCTTTTTTTTTAAGAGAGAGAGAGAGAGAGAGAGAGAGAGAGAGAGAGAGAGAGAGAGAGAGAAAGAGAGAGAGAGACAAGAGAGAGAGGGAGAATTTTTTTAATATTTATTTGTTAGTTTTCGGTGGACACAACATCTTTGTTTGTATGTGGTGCTGAGGATCGAACAGGGGCCGCACGCATTCCAGGCGAGCGCGCACCGCTTGAGCCACATCCCCAGCCCAACTCAGTGGTCTTGTACTGTGCATGATTCCAAGTCACTGAGGCCTTTTCCTATAATCTCTTGGAGCATGGGAGACATGGTCTGGTTTCAGAATCTGTGACTTCTTCTGAGAACTCAGTGAAAATACCATTCTACCTGATCTTGCCCCAGCACTTATGGGATCTTCTGTCCCTTGAATTCTCAACTAGCAGTTGTTGCTCACGTTCATTACTCCCAAAGCACCAGTTTGAAAGAGACAGTACCGCTGTGAACCTCTACTCTACAGAACGTCCACAGCAGCAACACACCTCTTCCTGATGAGAGCTTTCAGCACATGCCTGTCACTCACTATCCTGAGCCCATATGATGAGTAACCAACTAAAGTTGTGGGAGGATACCTGGCGACTGAATCATGGAAGTGTAAGGGATGCAGTGTTTCGTGATGAGACACCACTGAGAGCCCATGTACTCAGGGCAATATTGTAATTCTTAAGAGGGTGCCTTTGACTGCCTGTGTAATGTTAATAGGGGTGTAGGTATTCTAAATTATTCTCAGTAGAGTGGGTTGACCATGCCTAGTATTCATTTCATGTTTATGGTACTGCAGGCTGCCCTTTGTCTATCAGATTTAGCCTTGGCCCTTGCTGTCACAGAGCTGCAAGCACCATATGATGCATGACAGTGCCATGAACTACTATTCTTAACATAGACTACAGGTGCCAGCTCTCTCAGCAGCTCTATGTCTGGGTTTCTCTCCTGCTCCCGCCTTGATTATGGTTATGGGTACCTCCAAACCACATTTTTATGCCAAATTCAGTCTTTGAAAAGTTAGGAAAAAACTGGGTAATATTTTTAGGATATCCCAGAAAGAAAGTCGCGATAAAGTAACAGGAGTGGAGAGGCTCCTAAACACACGCTCAGATTCTGCCTGGAAGGTTTGGATTACATCAAATATTCCTTGACATTGCGGGGAAAATGAAGTCTTTCCTTTGCTGAAAAGGTTCTATTTGGCCTTAGAATAATAAGTTTCCTACTTGTTTGCTTTAAAATATCATCCTTGTATAAACTTAAGGGATTTTGATGTTACAGGTTTTATATTTTAGAAATTTTTAGGGCAGTGTTTTTATATGCTATATGAGGACTCATTTTGACATGATGGTGTATCATGAAAAACTAGTTTGCTCAAATTCAGTGCCAAGTTTCTAGGTGTTTATTTATCCATTTTTTGTGTTAAGGTGCATCTGGGCTCATTTCATATCTTTCTAATTGTGATAGAAACCACTGTAAACATTGAAGTTCCAGTGTCTCATGTGTATACAGAATCATTGTAAATTGGGTATAAGAACAAGGATTGGGAACCCTGGGCACAGGATGTTCATATTCCTTATCTTCTGATGACTCTCCATACTGCTTTTCAGATGGGAAGTCCTGATTTTCAGTCCCACAGTGTACGGTTGTACATTTTTACCCACATCCTCTCCAGCACTTATTATTTAAAGTCTTGATGAATGCCTCTCTGGATGGCATGAGCTGAAATATCAATGGAGTTTGGGAGGGTATTTCCCTGAATGCTAGATGTATTTTATGTATTTATAATGAACTTGTGTTTGTGGTTTTGAGAACATCTATCTCTTGCTTTTCTCCATTTCCTAATTGGATGGGTGAGATTCTCCTCAGCTCACCAGTCAGCATATTCCTCTCTCATAGCAAGCTAGTTTTCCCTACTGCGGCTTTACACTATTTCTTCCACGAATGCATTTCCTCTTTGAGTATCTCATATTTCTGGTTTCATCTGGTCACAGGCTCTCCATTGTGTCACTCCTGTGATTTCCCACAGCCTGTCTTTTTCTTCAAGCAGCAATGCACCAGTTCAAATGACTCCCACCTCTGCAAATAGTCAGCTTTTCAGAGATGGGAGTCACCTTTCTCTTTTGAAATACCTCTTAGTTTCTTCTCCAATGAAAGTGTTGCATACTTTACCCAAGTGTGTGTGCTGTTATGTTCATGTTACATACAGACACATTTCCTCACTATATTTTACTTTTTTAAAATAAGTTTTGACTCGGTAAATATTTTGCTGAAGTGCATTAAGTTTTCGAAGTCTCTGATGAATAAATGAAGCAAGTACAACAGTTTATCATTCCTACACAAGGTGACAGAATTGAAACTCTCATCTTACCAAGTATCATTCTTTCAGAATAAAAAATTGGCCATTCAAATTTAAAATGCTATGGAACACCAAGTGCCATTCTTAAAAGTGTTTCAAAGCATTTTTAGAACTGCTGGGCAGTGCAAAGTTGACTGATTATATACTGATGCTAGTTGTTTGGGGTATATGCTTGTCAGTGTGTATATTCGGAGGGAACACAGTTCCTATGTCCCTCATCTTGGCTTTATCCAATCAGTAGCCAGAATGATATATGAGCTCAGTTAATCTGAACTGCCTAGGACAGTGAAACTTGTACAATATATTCTTGTTCAAAATGCACTCATCTAATTTCTAATTCTGATGATTTCACAAATATATATATGGTGATAAGTAATATGTGATGATTAAAACTTCATGCAACTTATTATTGGTATTACTTTCCCCAGAGTGTCTGTAAGCAACCTACAGAAGCTTGTGCTTCCAGTATATCTGTTGGGTCCTATACACAAGCAAAGAATAGAACAAACGAACATGGAGAAGGTAAGAATGACAAAAAATGCAAAAGACATTGGTGAGCGTATTGCTTTAAAGCAAGAGCACTAAAATATTGTAATTGTTCCAAGAGTGTATGTATTATCTAGTAAGGAAAAAGAAATATAATGAGTCATATTGTATTAGGTTTCTGTCACAGGTTAAACTGGGGATATTGCTAAAAAATCTGAATTATGAGTTGCATTTTGAGACATGCTTCAATCAAAGTAAAATAGAAATGAAAGAGAAGAAGAGGATATGAACACTGAGACAGGCATTAATTACAGGGAGTCAATGAAGGAAGAGGTAGCAGTTGTACTCAGTGGAAGGAAGGACCCTCAGTTACATAAGAGGGGGGGAAAGAGCAGCATTTTCAAAATTTGGGAAGCATTTTTGAGTTTCCAGGTCCAAAGCTGAATGAAGTGTAAAGTAAAAATTTTCCAACATTCCTGACTTAGTCACAGTTGGAATGGAATAAAATTGAGGAGTGAAGAAGGAATTCCCACATTGTCAAGTTTGTTTATCACAAAAGATTCTTCATGTATAAAATCTAATGACACCAAATGTGTTGCTACTCTGTACAAAAAAATGTATAGGGTAGAAACACCAATTAGGAAAGTGGAAAGAAATAGAAATGGTTACAGAGTGGTCCCCAAATTCACAGATATCTAAAACTAAATTTGGAAAGATAATAGCTTGACTGAACTTTCATTTGAGGGTAACATCCTAGGGAGAAACCCAGAGCTACATTCTAGTTAAGGTAGAGGCAATGGATTCCAACAAAATTTATACTAGATCTCTCAAACTATAATGAATCATCTGTTGAGGCCATGATCAGAAGCTCATTGTGACTCAGAAGTTCTTTCCTTCTACATTTCCTATAGATTCTAAGGTGATTGCAATGATCCTGGTATGCCCACAGCATTTTTTGTAGCCAGGCAAAGAATGTCCCTGTGGGACAAAAAAAAAAAAAAAAAAACGCTAGTAGACCCTACAAACCAAGATAGAAGAAGATCAACTGCCAGAATAAATGTTGCAATAATTATGTGCATATTTCTTAGGTAGTGGGGATAACACAAAAGACAAAAATTTAAAAATTACATTTCTAACATAAAATTGCTACATTGCCAGGAAGGAAGGAGTTTGAATAACCCATACAAAAAAACAGAAAATGGAAATAAAATAGTCTCCTGCTCTAGAGGGTTTTATGAAAAACTAGGAGAGAGGCAAAATGAGGAAGAAAATAAAGAAGTCAGCAAGGAAATTTTAGAGGGGAAAATGATAAAATGCAATTCAGCATTTTTCAGTGTGCCTGCCTTCAAACCAAAAGTGGGATGATTCCTGGTCCCCAGGTGATTGAAACAAGTAGGGACTGGAAAAATCAGGGCAACCTGCTGTACAAATCTGTCCTGCACACCCACCAGGCCCCACCATGTGTGTGGCATCCTAAGAGTGATTTAGATCAGTGACCAAGTGTTTTTGAAAATTTGTTTTTTTCAAAGATAGTTTTATTTTTGATTATTATTATTATTATTATTATCATTATTATTATTATTATTTTGGTTCTTTGGAATGAAACCATGTCCCTTTGTGCTACAGGAATACATTCCACTCCTGTGCTAAATTCTGATAACTAATTTTTGGATCGGCCAGCACACTCAAAAAAATATGTGAAATCATGACTGTATGTGTTATGGCAGACTCATTTTTAAACTAGAATTCCTTATGGAATTTATTCCTCAAATACTAAGAGTGTTACTAATGTGTTTATGTGACAGTCTTTTGAGTCCTGTCAATTCTGCCTGCTTTCAGATCACAGATTGCTGTGGATGACCATATCTAAATTCTTTATGCTTTCTCATATTTTTTAAGATGCAGGACCTGTATCTTCGTACACGGGTGAAAAGGGTAACCCGATATCCACTAAAACAGAGGAAGCAGGATTAGAAGATGTGCCACAGTCCCAGATGGGTATGAAAAAACAATCATGTTCATATTAGCTGTTATTCTAAATGCATATATCTGATCCTATTAGTTCAGAAAAAAAATAACTGATAAGAAATAAAGTATACCTTGCCCTGGATCTTGAGGTACAGGATACTTAGGTATAATAAAATGGATTAAACAATTCATAGGTCACTTGACATATGTGCTGCCATCTGACTACTTCAGCTTTGACATTGAAATTCTCCGTATTCGTCTTTCTTTCTCTGAATACAGATCTCTGTGGTCTCCAGCATTCTGCGTCTTCACATTTGTATATGTACCCTTGCCGAATTATTTATAATGATCACAAAGGTGTTCTTACCTTTTGAAACTCAACTGCAAGACTTATTTACTAAAGATATATTGTCAATATTCATTTAGAACATTTCAGTCTTGTGATCAACAAAAATCCCCAAACTTAAAACTCCAAAGCTAATGTAATCTTTATCAATGCTAATAAAAATAGTTATCATTGGACTGAGCTCTGTACTCACTTAGTAGGAATATGAGTGTGTTTTCTTTTTATGTTCAGATTTTATTGATTATGTATTTCATTTGCTTTTCAGTATCTAAAGACGTACATGCTTTATACAAGGTAAATCATCTTCTATGTTTGTGTTATATTATTAAATGCATGCTGTATGCACTGTAAAATATTTACGTATTATCTTGTCTCCAAGCACATGAAGCCTACCATTAAAAGCAAAGATACAGCTCTCAAAAAACAAAAATGGTGGAAGCAAAAAATAAAACGGAAATCAGGTAACTTTTGCAGTACAACTTCTATAAAACTACCTATGATTAAACCTTGGAAATGATAGCAAACTTTTCACTCCTGATATATCCATTTGTGCCATGTGTTGGGAGGATTTGCCCCATCAGGTCTGTGTTGGTGGTGCATCCACATTTCAAAATATTTCTGTAAATCTATGAGGAAAAGATGTTTTAAAATAACCTATATCCTAGGTGTTTCTACAATTAAACTTCCCAAATCGGAGTCATGACACTTGTCAGTTGGATTGTGAGGCTGATTTTTCTTCCCAACCCAATTTTAAAAGTAGGTCCAGGGGAGCAGGATTGAAATCCAGAATCCTGAGATGATGAGGACTTGTATTTTTCTTGAAGCCAAGATGTCAAGGCCGGTCTGTGAAATACAAGAAAATCTAATTTAAAAGACAATGTGCACTCTACCCTGACATCTAGTGTATCAACCAAATGCATCAAACTTGTTTTTATGCTAATTAGGTACTGACTTTGACAACTCTTGTGGTCAGTTTGAGGCAAGAAATAATAAAAGGAATGATCATATATACTTTAGTTTATCCCTTGCTTCTAAAGTGAACATTTGCTGGTGAACACTCTTTCCTGAAATTTTATCTCAGAGTAATCAATCCATAAATTCTTCCACATCCCAATGGAGTCTTTGCTCATTATTCTTTGACTTGTTGTTTGTCTGTTACCTCTGTATGGTAAAAACAGAACCCAGATCCTTTTGAAGACATTCCTTCATTCAGTCCTGCATCAACCCCATAGTGCACTTTTGCATTTTCTTTATTCATCTCCATTCATGATCATGCCCCTCAAGCTCATGTGCCCACAGATTTGAGATAGTTCCAGCTATATATGGATACATGGCCTAGATGAAAGTGTTAGCTCTGTGTATGTCCAACCATCTCAACATTTCGAGGCATCTTTCACAATGCAAATTCTTCCTAACTGTATGTTTAGCCCGTTTCTACCTGCATGATCTTCTGGCAGTTTTCACCAATCCCTGTATCATCAGACATATACCGTCCCCCTTAACCCTTGTCTCTATGTCATGCTATAGCCTTCCACATTTTCACCATTCTCTGCCTCTGGCTGATGGCCTCACTCCTCGAGTCTCCGTTCATCCCTACCTCGAGAAAAGACACCATCCACGCCAAGTGTTATTGCCTCAGGCACTTACCTGACACTCAATTATGGGGTGTTCAAACCTGTGTGTTTTAAGAACATCTCCTGTAGTCCAGGACCTAGTGAACTAGACAGAGAATGAATAACTTACAGGCCAACTGATTTTTACTCAGTACAATTGCGGGTCAAGATCTGAGATAGCTAACGCCAGAGAAGCAAAAACAGTTTATGTCAGGAATAATAGGCACCATGAGTAATGCTTCCAAAAACAGAGTGAATCCTAACAGAAGAAATGCAGGTAAAGGAAAGGAAAGGAATATGTGGTTCACTGTCAAAGGTATCACAGTGATCGTATATACACATACTTTTTTGTTGACACCAAAGTTACATGCAGTGGTTCATTAAAAATTACTATTAGGAAAAAGACATAGTAAACAGTGTGAAGTGTCTTCTTTCCATTGTAATTTTAGCATTTTTTTCTTCAAAATATCATTTTTCTTTGAGTGGTTGAATCTTTGAGATATCATGTGCATTGAATATGGTGAACTCTTGTTTTGTTGAAGCATTAGATTAGTAAAAATCCCTGCTAAATCACTCAATACACCCTGGGTGAAGAGGGACTCATCTGTAATTTCAGCTTAGTTAGAGACTGAGGCAGGCTGATGTCAGGTTCCCAGTGAGCCAGGGAATATTCAGACACTCTGTCTTCAAAAATAAATAAATAAATAAAAATAAAGGCCTTTTATTTGAAGTAAGTACTTGCGTTCTTGCCAAGGATACACATGGCTCTGGGTACAGCCACCAAGCTGACACAAGAATCCAAAAATTTCCAACAGCATAAACATTCACCTAAAATTAAACTTACCTAAAAACGTATCATTATGAAAATCAAATTGTATGATTATTACAATTATGTTTTTAGTTGGCTAGATTTTCACTCAGTCTAACTCTTTTAAGTAGTTTAAGAAAGTACATCTATGCATTTATCCCCAGATTCACATTGCCATATGTCATCAGAGGAATTGAAGGAGGGGGTTGATGGCATGGATAAAAGCCATGGACAGGTAAGTAAATGTGTCAATTTAAATTCATGGTCTATTTCTCTTCTTTGATGGGAAGGAAGATTATGCCAAACAAAATGACATCACACAATACATACTTAGAAATCAAGGTCATAATTTAATATTTAAGTCTAAAAATGTAACACAACATGAACATGAAAATAGCTTTAGAAATCACATGATTTTAAACAGAAGCTTAAAAGTAACCTTCATCTTAGTAATGTGGGGAGATTTTTTTGAGTATTGTTTCAATTTTCTTCTGTGTGACCTCCTCACGTAATGAGGATTAAATCTAAGCCTCGGAAATATCCAGTTGAAAGTTGAAGAGTATATAATTGAAATGGCCAGTGAACACATTCATGTTAAAGATCATCATTCCCAAAGGCTCAAAATTTTAGTTTCCCATTACCAGTAATCCATGATGGTATTAAAGACTCCAGTCTCCCTACACACTCCAGTATGTAGGCTGAGGCAGGAAATAGACTTAAAGGAGAAACCAAACAGCCTATTATAGAATCAGGTCCTTTCAGGATGTATCCATCAATCCTGTTTGAGTACGAACAAAAACTTTTAGTTCCTTTACTTTTCATGCAAGAAATCAAGAAAATTACTAAACATTTTTATTCCACCTCTGAAGTGGACATTAATAAAAAGAACTTGGATGCAGTTACTGGGAAGTTGCAAAATTTTTGTGGTATCATAATGCCCTATATTTTAGGAGGAGAATTTGCAAGCATTTTAGTTCAGCTGTTATGTATGTGTGCTTTTAGTGTACAGATTTTTCTTTGGGATGTGTTTGGGTCAGGCCATCATGTTCAGAATCAAATTCCCAAATGAACATATTTAACATAAAATATTTACTCACCAGTATCTCATCAAGGAGAAAGATGACCCTCTAGGAACAATCATAGCTTAAAGCAAAACATGCATATAAACAAACTGTATATTTAATGTGGTTTCTATAATACTTAATAATTAATCGAAGTTCAAAGGAAATAAGAATACTCGTAAGACTCGAAAAAAGTGATTAGTGACAATAAAATTATCATGATAAATTTTAAAAAGAACAGATAATGAAAGTGGTTATAGTAAGCAGAGATTGAAGAGGAAATCAGGATGAAATTCAATATTAATGACAATAGGAAAGAATATAAAATAAGAATAAAAATGTAATAAAGGAAATAAAATGAAAACTGAAAAAAAAATCTTAGAAAATCATATATATTGTGAAAAAAAAAAGGCACAAACAAACTCATGAAAATCTTCACAATCCCCTTAAACTAATATAACTGAAATGGAGACACTTCTGTCCAGGATTTCTAATTTTGGAAAGCTAAAGCTTTTTATGGTTTGGAGGATGCAAATATTGTCCATCAGTTTCTTTATCTGCTCTAGCTCAAAAAGGCCTTCCCTGACATTGGTGTGATCAAGTGGATCTCCTCTGCTCCTTGCTCCCCAACTCCTCCCAGATAATGCTGAGGGAACTTTGAAAGTTACAAAGGAAATTACTCTCAGTATTTGATTTTGTACTCAGAGAGATGGGTCTATGGATGTAGAAATTGCCTGATAAACCCAGTGATCCATGAATGCTGGGGTCTAATCTGTAATGTAGACCCTAATTATGGAATTTCTTACACAGTGGTCTTTTTTTAAGAGAGTGTGAGAGAGAGAGAGAGAAAGCGAGAGAGAATTTTTTAATATTTATTTGTTAGTTTTCGGTGGACACAACATCTTTTTTTGTATGTGGTGCTGAAGATGGAACCGGGGCCGCAAGCATTCTTAGTTTCTTCTCCAATGAAAGTGTTGCATACTTTACCCAAGTTTGTTTGCTGTTATTTTCATGTTACATACAGACACATTTCCTCAGTATATTTTACTTTTTTAAAATATGTTTTGACTTGGTAAATATTTTGCCGAAATGCATTAAGTTTTCGAAGTCTCTGATGAATAAATGAAGCAAGCACAACAGTTTATCATTCCTACACAAGTTGACAGATTGAAACTCTCATCTTACCAAGTATCATTCTTTCAGAATAAAAAATTGGCCATTCAAATTTAAAATGCTATGGAACACCAAGTGCCATTCTTAAAAGTCTTTCAAAGCATTTTTAGAACTGCTGGGAGTGAAAGTTGATTGATTATATACTTTTTTTATTGGTTGTTCAAAACATTACAAAGCTCTTGACATATCATATTTCATACATTAGATTCAAGTTGGTTATGAACTCCCAATTTTACCCAAAATACAGATTGAAAGTTGACTGATTATATACTGATGCTCGTTGTTTTGGGTATATGCTTGTCAGTGTGTATATTCTGTGGGAACACAGTTCCTATGTCCCTCATTCTGGCTTTATCCAATCAGTAGATTATATAAGAACTCACTTAATCTGAGGTGCCTAAGACAGTGAAACTTATGCAATATAATCTTGTTCAAAATGCACTCATCTTATTTCCAATTCTGATGATTTTTAAATAGACATATGATGATGAAATTAATGTAATGATGAAATCTTCATGCAACTCATTATTGGCATTATTTTCCCCAGAATGTCTGTGAGAAACCTCCAGAGGTTTGTACTTCTAGCATATCTGGTGTGTCCTCTTCACAATCAAAGAATAGAATAAATGGACATAGAGAAGGTAAGAGTCACGAATAATGCAAAATTCATTGCTGAGCCTATTGCCTTAAAACATGAGCACTAGTATATTTTAATTGTTTAAAGAGAGTATGTGTTACCTAGTGAGGACAAAGAAATATAGTGAGTCATATGGTATTAGGTTTGTGTCACAGGTTAAACTGTGGATATTGCTAAAGAAACTGAATTAGGATATGCATTTTGATACATGCTTCAATCAAAGTAAAGTAGAAATGAAACAGAAGAAGAGGGTATGAACACTGAGACAGGCATTAATTACAGGGAGTCAAGGAAGAGGTAGCAGTTGTACTCAGTGGAAAGAAGGACCCTCAGTTACATAAGAGGGGTGAAAGAGCAGTGTTTTCAAAATATGGGAAGCATTTTTGAGTTTCCATGTTCAAAGCTGAATGAGGTGTAAAGTAAAAATTTTCCAACCTTCCTGATTTAGTCACAGTTGGAATGGAATTAAATTGAGAAGTGAAGAAGGACTCCCAGATTGTTATGTTTGTTTATCACAAAAGATTATTCATGTAAAAAATCTAATGACACATAATGTGTTGGTATCTGTACAAAGAATGTATAGGGTAGAAACACCAATTAGGAAAATGGAAAGAAATAGAAATGGTTACAGAGTGGTCCCAAAATTCACCTATATCTAAATTTGGAAAGTTATAGCTTTTTATAAACTTTCATTTAATGGGTACCACTAGGGAGAAACCCAGAGCTACATTCAAGTTAAGTTAGAGGTATTTGATTCCAACAATGTTTACATTGGAACTCTCAAACTGTAGTGAATCATCAGTTGAGGCCATGTTCAGATGTCATTATGACTTAGAACGTCTTTGCTTGTACATTTCCTTTAGATTCGAAGGTGATTCCAATGATCCTGGTATGCCAACAGCATTTTTGTAGCCAGGAAAAGAATGTCCCTTTGGGAAATTAAAAAAAAAAAACAAAAAACACTAGTAGATCCTACAAACTGGGAAAGAAGAAGATCAAGTGCCATCATAAATATTGCTATAATTCTGATCATATTTCTTATGTAGTGGGGATAACACAAAAGACAAAAAATTTAGAAATCGTATTTCTTTTTTCTCTTTTTAATATTTTATTTTAAATTATTGCATATGACAGGATGCATTACAATTCATAGTATACTTATAGAGCACATTTTTTTTATATCTCTGTTTGTACACAAAGTAGAGTCACTCTGTTCATATACATGTATGAAGATACATGTATTTAGGTCACAAGTACATTCTTATTAATATTTCCACATATTAATCTTAGTTTTCAAACCCTAACCCCAGCTCACTAAAAATATTTGATATTACCCTTTCCAAAATTCTGTATCTATAATTACTGTAATTAAAGTTTATGTACACAAAATAAATTTTAGACTGTATTTTGCCATTTTTTTTAATTTTGGATGTTAAGTTTGCTTACATATCAAAATATATCTTATATAGGAATTATTAATTTGTCCCCTTATACACAAACTATATATTCATAGGACTTACACTTTACTGTTCCCTGTGTCAGATCCTGTATATTTATATTAGTTTCCATGTATATTTTCAAAGTATAGTCCTTTTTGTTAATTAATTTTTTTATTTATATATGACACCAAAATTAATTACCATTTATATTACACATGTAGAACACAATTTTTCAAAACTCTGTTTGCTTACAAAGTATGTTCACAAGGATTTGTGTCTTCATACATGTACTTTAGATAATGATGTCAATCACATCTCACCATCATTTCTAACCCCATGGCCCCCTCCCTTCCACTCCACCCCTCTGCCCTAGTTCATCTATTCCTCCCATGCTCCCCCTCTGTACCCCACTATGAATCAGCCTCCTTATATCAGAAAGAACATTCAGCATTTGGTTTTTTGGGATTGGCTAACTTAACTTAGCATTGTCTTCTCTAACTTCATCCATTTCTCTGAAAATTAGAAATCATATTTCTAAGATAAATTTGCTACATTGGCAGACAGGAAGTAGTTGGAATAACCCGTACAAAGAATGTAAAATGGAAATAATGAAGTCCTCTACTCTAGAGGGTTTTGTTTTTGAAAAAGCTAGAAGGGAGGCAAAATGAGAGAGAAAATAAAGAAGTTAGCCAGGTAATTGTGGAGGTGAAAAAGAGAATGCAATTCAGCATTTTTCAGTGTACCTGCTATCAAGCCAAAGGTGAGATGATTCCTGGTCCAGAGATGATTTAAACATGTAGGGACTGGAAAAATCTGGGCAACCTTCTGAAACAAATCTATCCTGCACACCTACCAGGCCACACACCATGTGTGTAACATTTATAAGAGTGATTTAGATCAGTGACTTAGTGTTTTTGTACCTTTTGTTTATTGGAAGATAGTTATTTTTATTATTCTGGATGATGATGATGATGATGATGATGATGATGATGATATTGGAGCTTTGGAATGAAACCATGTCCGTGGTGCTGCAAGAATGCACTCCATTCCTGTGCTTAATTCTGATCTCTAGATGCCTCATTTTCTGATGAGCCAGCACTTTCAGAAAATATGTGATATCATGTCTGGTGTTTTATGTCAGACTCATTTTTTTTTAACCAGAATTCTTTATGGAATTTATTTCTCATACACCAAGACTGTTTCTAACATGTTTATATGAAAGACTTGGAAACACAATACTTCATTCCTATCTGTCAATTCTGCCTGCTTTTGGATCACAGTTTGCTGTGGATAGCCATATTTGAATTCTTTATGCTTTCTGATATTTTTTCAGACGCAGGACCTGTATCTCTGTACAAGGGTGAAAAGGAAATCATGATATCGACTAAAACAAAGGAAGCAGGATTAGAAGATGTGCCATGCTCCCAGATGGGTATGAAAAAACACACATATATGTATTACCTATTATTCTAAATGCATATATCTAGTCCAATTAATTCAGAAAAAAACAGTTTGATGAGAAATAAAGTGTACATTTCCGCAGATCTTGGATGAAAACTTTTTAATAATAAGACAAATGAGGTAGAGGATACTCAGTTATAATAAAATGGATTAAAGAATTCATAGGTCACTTGACATATGTGCTGCCATCTGACTACTTCAGCTTTGACATTGAACTTCTCAGGTTTCTCTTTGCTTCTCTGAATACAGATCACTGTGGTCTCCAGATTCTGCATCTTCACATTTGTATATGTACCTTGCCTAAATATTTATGATGATTGCAAAGGTGTTCTTATTATTTGAAACTTAACTACAAGTTTTAATTACTAAAGATATTTTCTCCATATTGATTTACTACATTTCAGTCTTGTGATTGTACTCAACAAAATCCACAAACACAAAACCCCCAAGAGAATGTAGTTTGTATCAATGCAAACGAAAATTGTTATCACTCAGACTGAGCTCTCTACTTATTTCATAGAATGATGAATGTGTTTTTCTTAATATTCAGGTTTTATTGATTATATATTTCACTTGCTTTTCAGGCTCTAAGGATGTACATGCTTCCTACAAGGTAATTCATCTTCTATATTTATGTGATATTATTAACAGTATGCTGGATGTACTGTAAAATACTTATATAATATCTTGTCTCCATGCACATCAAGCCGACCATCAAAAGCAAAGATAAAGATCCAAAAAAACCAAAATGGAAGAATGGAACAAAAACACTGGAGTCAGGTAACTGTTGCAGTACAACTTCTATAAAACTGCCTGTGTTTAAACCTTGGAAATGATAGCAATCTTCTCACTCTTAATATATCCATTTTCTGCCATGTGTTGGGAGGAGTTGCCCCATCGGGTCTGTGTTGGTGCTGCATCCACATTTCAAAATATTTCTGTAAATGCCTGAGGAAATGATGTTTTAAAATAACCTATATCATAGATGTTTCTACAATTAAACTTCATGACACCTGTTAGTTGGATTGTGGGGCTGATTTTTTTTCCCACCCAAATTTTAAAAATAGGTCCAGGGGAGCAGGACTGAAATCCAGAATCCTGATATTATGAGGAATTCTAGTTTTCTTGAAGCCAAGATGTCAAGACCAGTCTGTGAAATACAGGAAAATCTCATTTATAAGACAATGTGCACTCTACCCTGACATCTAGTGTGACATCACATGTCTTATGTGCATCAAAGTTGTTTTTATGCCACTTATGCCCTGACTTTGAAAACTCTTGTGGTCAGTGTGTAGCAAGAAATAATAAGATGTATGGTCATATATACTTTAGTTTACCCCTTGCTTCTAAAGTGAACATTTGCTGGTGAACACTCTTTCCTGAAATTTTAACTCAGAGTAGTCAATCCATAACTGCATATCCCAATGGAATTTTTGCTCATTGTTCTTTGTCTTGTTGTTTGCTTGTTTCATCTGTATGGTAAAAACAGAACCCAGATCCTTTTGGAGACATTCCTTCCATTCAGGCCTGCATCAACCTCATAGTGTACTTTGCATTCTCATTATTCATCTCCAATCATGAACATGCCCCTCAAGTTCACATGCCCACAGAATTAAGATGGTTCCAGATTTATATGTGCCCATGGCATAGATGACATTCTTTGGTATGTGTATGTCCAAGGACCTTAACATTTTGAGACATCTTTCACAATGCTAGTCTTCCTAAATCTATCTTTAGCCTGTTTTTCTAGTGCATGAACTTCTGGCAGTTTTCACCAATCCCTGTATCATCAGACATATACCATCCCCCTTAACCCTTGTCTCTAAGTCATACTATAGCTTTCCACATTTTCACCATTCTCTTCCTCTGGCTGATGGCCTCACTCCTCAAGTCTCCATTCATCCTTACCTCTAGAAAAGACACCATCCACGCCAAGTGTTATTGCCTCAGACACTTAGCTGACACTTTATTATGGGTGTTCAAACCAGTGGGTTGAAAAGGAGACCCTGAAGTCCAGGACCTAGAGAACTAGACAGAGAAGGAATAATTTACAGGCCAACTGGTTGTTAACAAGTACAATAGCGGGTCATGGTCTGAGGTAGCTAACACCAGAAAAGCAAAAACAGTTTATTTCAGGATTAACAGGCACCATGAGGAATGCTTCCAAAAACATAGTGATTCCTAACAGAAGAAATGCAGGAAAAGGAAAGGAAAGGAATATGGGGTTCACTGGCAAAGGTATGACAGTGACCTCTTTTTTTCTCTTCTCCTTTCTCTCTCTCTTTTTTTTTTTTCCAGAAACCAAACATCGTGTGCAGTGATTCATTAAAAATTACTATTAGGAAAAAGACATAGTAAACAGTGTGAAGTTTCTTCTGTCCGTTGTTATTTCAATATTTTTTTCTGTAAAATATCATTTTTTAATGGCTGAATCTTTAAGATATCATGTTTATTGAACATGGTGACCACTAGTGTCTCTGAAGTTGGATTAGTAAAACTATTCCCTAAATCTCTCAAAACGCCCTGGGTATTTCAACTTAGTATATTTCAACTTAGTGGGAGGCTGAGGTAGGCAGGTTTCCAATGAGCCAGGGTATATTTAGACACTCTGTCTCCAAAAACATTTAAGGCCTCAGATTTGAACGTAGTGCTACAGTTGTTGCCAAGGATGCACATGGCTCTGTGTACAACTGCCAGGCCCACATAACAATCAAAATATTTCAAACAACATAAACGTTCACCTAAAATTAAATTTAACTTAAAAGTATCATTGTGAAAATAAAATTTTATGATTATTACTTTTGTAGTTAGCTATATTTTCACTCAGTCTAACTCTTTTAAGTAATTTAAGTACATCTATGCATTCATTCCCAGAGTCACATTGGGACAAGTCATCATCTGAAGAGAAGAAGTGGCTTGATGTCACAGAAAATAGTCCTCAACAGGTATGTAAATGTATCAATTTAAATTCCTGGTGTTTGTCCCTTCTTTGCTTTGGAAAGGACATTGTGCTGAACAAAATGAGCTCAAACAATATTTACTTGGAAATCAAATATCCTAATTCAATATTTAAATCTAAAGTATGTAACAGGAAACAAACATGAAAATAGCTTTAGAAATCATGGAAGCGGAAGCTTTGAAGTAACCTTCATTTTAGCAATAGAGGAAATTTTTTGAATATTGTATCAGTTGTCTTCTATGTGATCTCCTCACATCATAAAGAATAAATTTGAAACTCTGAAAGACCCAGTCAAAAGTCAGAAAATACTTAATTATAATGGCCAGTGAAAACATTTCTGTTAAAACATCATCATTCCCAAAGGCTCAAAATTTTAGTTTCCCATTACCACTAATCCATGCCGGTGTTAAAGATTCCATTCTCCCTTGACTCCACTATGTAGGTTGAGGCAGGAAATAAGCTTAAATGAGAAACTGAACAGTCTGTTAAAGGAATCAAAATCCTTTCAGGATGTATCCTTTCTCTTAGTGTACAAAGAGAAACTTTCTAGTTCATTTACTTTTCATGCAAGAAATCAAGAAAATCACTAAACATTTTTATCCTACCTCTGAAGTGGACATTAGTAAAAAGGAAGTGCTACAGTTCTTGCCAAGGATACACATCTTGGATGCAGTTATTGGTAACTTTTAAAATGTTGGTGGTATCTTAATGTCCCCTTTTTTTCCCTTTTTTCTACAGTAGTAGGAGGCGATTTTGCAATCATTTTAGTTCCAATGTTATGTGTGTGTCCTTTCAGTGTGCAGGTTTTTCTTTGGGATGTGTTTGGTCAAGCCATCATTCTCAGCATCAAGTTCCAGATGAGCAACTCATCAAGGAGAAAGAGTAATCTCTGAGAACAATCATAGCTTAAAGCAAAACGTACATACCATAAAAATTATATATATATGTGTATGTTCTATAATACCAAGAAATGAACTAAAGTTCATAGGATATAACAATGTGCACCTGGCTGGAAAAAAAAAAAAAAGCCTTAGTGACAATAAACATATCATGATCGATTTTAAAAAGAACAGACAATGAAAGTGGTTATAGTAAGCAGAGACAGACTAAAGAGAAGATGGCAATGAAATTCAATAAGAATGAGAATAGGAAAGAATTTAAAATAAGAATAAAAATGTAATCAAGGAAATAAAACAAGAAACGAATGAAAATATCTTGGAAAATCAGATCTATTATGAAAAAAGAAATAATTTGGCAAACCCAAAGAAATAGCAGACCAAAAAAAAAGTCACAAATAAAACCATGGAAATCTTCACAATTCCCTGAAACTAATGTAACTAAAATGGAGATACTTCTGTCCAGAATTTCTAATTTTGGAAAGCTAAAGCTTTTTGTGGTTTGGAGGATGTAAATATTGCCCATCAGTTTCCTTACCTGCTCTAGCTCCAAAAGGCTTCTGCTCCTTGCTCCCCCATACCTCCCAGAGAATGCTGAGTGAACTTTAAAAGTTGCAGAGAAAATGCACTCTCAGTATTAGTTTGTGTACTCAGAGACATGAGTCTATATAATGTAGAAATTGCCTGATAAACCCTGTGGTCCAAGGAAACTAATCTGTAGTACAGACCCCAATTATGGAATTCTGTACTCAGTGGTCTTGTACTGGGCATGATTCCAAGTCACTGAGGCCTTTTCCTACAATCTCTTGGAGCATGAGAGACATGGCTTGGTTTCAAAATCTGTGACTTCTTCAGATAACTTCCTGAAAATATCATTCCTTCTGATCCTGCCCCAGCACTTCTGGAATCATCTGTCCCTTAAATTTTCAAACAGCACTTCTCCCTCACTATGATTATTTCCAAAGCACCCATTTGAATGAGGCAGTGCTCCTGTGGACCTTTACTCTATAGTTTGTTCAACAGGACCAACACTCGTCTTCCTGATGAGAGCTTTGAAAACATTGAAATCAATCATTATCTTGAGGCTATAAGATTGAGGAACCCTCCAACATTTTGTTAGGAGGTCTGGCTGCAAGTCTTGGAGGTGTATAACATGCATGGTTTGTGACCTTTCACTGAGTATTGCTAAAATTGTACCCTTCTGTAAAGGATTTTGTCTGAGTTGTATATTGTAATTTTCAGGATGCTGCCCCTCAACACTAGTATGGTATAATGGGAGCAATATCTCCAAATGACTCTCAGCACAGTTTGTTGACCTGGTATATCTGCTCATGTGTATTGTTCTGCATGCAGCCAGTTTTCTACCAGACTTATCCCTGGTGTTGTCACAGAAATGAAAACACCATGAATGTGTTTCAATGAATGTGCCATATGCTTCTATTATTTAGATATAACCTAAGACCATGCTCTAGCTGCACACATCTACATCTGACTCTCTCTACTATACCCACCATGATTCTTATTGCAAGTGCTTTATGCTTTATGCTTTATGCAACTGTTTTATGCCACAGTTCAGTCTTACAAAAGTTAAGAGTACAAATTAGTGGGGTTTTTTGATATCCTAGGAAGAAAGCCTACATAAATTAACATTAGTGAAGGTGCTCCTGCACAGACACTCTGATTCTCTCTGGCAATTTTTTTAGTACACTGAATTTTCCTTTTGGAAAAATCCAAGTCTTTATTTTGCATAAAATGTTGTATTTGAATTGAGAGGAATTTATATAAGTTTCATGTTTTTACTACAAAATATCATACTTTTATAAATTTAGGAAGATTTTGATGTTACAACTTTCATATTATAGAAATTTTAGGGAACTGTTTTCATCCATGATATGCAATTTTTTTTTACAAAATGGTGTATCATGAAAATCTAACTTGTTCAAGTTAAGTGCCAAGTATTACCCCAAATTTTTATCTTTTCTTCTGTTGGAGAGTGTCGGGGTTAGTTCCATAACTTTCTGGTTGTGACTTGTACCACTATAAATATTGAAGTTCATATGTCACATGTGCATAAATATTTAAGTACATCGGGGAAAAAAGCATGGACTGGGAAATCTGGGCCATATGGTATCATTTTTCTAGTATTCTGAGCAATATTCATACTGCTTTGCAGAATATAAATGCTAAATTTTAGTCTCATGGTATATTATTTACTTTTCCTTCACATGTTCACCAGCACTTATTATTTGAATACTTGATGAATGTTATTTGACAGGGTCAGCTAAAATGTCAACGAAGTTTTGAATGGTATTTCCCTGAAAGCTGGAAATGTTAAAAAAAAAAAAAAACTTTTTCATATGGTTATAAGCAATTTGTATTTCTTATTTTTGGGAACACTCTATCTACTCATTTCTCCATTTCCTAATTGGATTGGTGAAGTTTTCCTCAGGTACCAAAGGGAAAATTCCACTTGTCCACCCAGCTAGATTTCCCCTGGCATTTCTACAGCTTTTTTTCTTATATAAATGCATTTATTCCTTTACAAGACACTGTTTCTGATTTCATCTGGTCACAGGCTCTCCATAGTGGCTTTCCTGTGTTTTCCCATAGCCCATCTTTTTCATCATGCAGTCACACACAAAATCATCTGACTCCTATCTCCAATAATTTGCAGTCAGTAAGCAGCATATGATCCTGTGCTTCTACCATTGTCCCTTTGAATTCTTTTTAGTTCTGTCTTCAATGAAAAGTGTTGCACACTGTATCCAAATTGAGCCTTCTTTTTTTTAATTGCATGATCTTATATGTGGAATATTAAAAAAATCCAATATACAAAAGTAGAGTGTAGAATGAAGGTTGCTATAGGTTAGGAATAGGGGAAAATGAGATGTTGATCAAGAAGTACAAAGTTTTGTTTTTCAGAATGATAAATCCCTAGCTTCTTAATGTATGATAAGGATATCTTATAAAGTGTACTTGATTATTGTGTATTTAAAATTTGCTAATAGGTCTATTGTCATTGTTCTTACAACAAATAAAAGGAAGAAAGTGATAACTGTTCAAGATTATGTTATATTATTTAGCTTATTTGTAATGATTATATCATAAAGTATATGTACATTGAATCATTAAGTTGTATACCTTTAATTTACATAATAAACCTCAATTTTAAAAAAGTAAGTTACCACCAAAATAAAAATGTTTCTATCTAAAATGATGAAATAAAAATAAAAATTCCTAAATTTTGATGAAATAATAAATATTATCAAATACGAATTATGTTAGATGAGAAAAAATAACTCACATTCCTGCTTCTATTCAACATAGTGATCTTAAAATTTATGTTTAAATCCCTTATTCTTAGTATGAAAATATTGTTCTCTACTGAGACAAGCAGTACACTTTAATTGTATTTCAATTTTGGTTCAACTTTATGTTTTACACAAATAGATGATTGTATTTTTCATTTGCATAATTTCACTGAATTTATGGAAAATCACTGTAGCATATTTCTCACCATAATTTTCTACATTTTTAATTCTTTCACATAATTAAATACCTTATTTTCCTCATTGGAGATATCCTTCCTCTTCTTATTCTCCACTATAGAGCTAGGGTTTCTTTCTGTTTTGATTATGGGAATCGCCTTTATGTCTTCATGGTTTCCTATACACGTTACATGTGAGGCATGTGTGTGTGTGTGTGTGTGTGTGTGTGTGTGTGTGTGCTTATTACTATTTGTGCTGGATTCATTGCCTAAAATCAAGCCTCTTTCCTTTTGTAATGCTTTAAAACATGTTAACAAAGACCCAGATCAGATCAATTTCCTGAGATGCCAGAGAATAAATTTACTTTATACTTAACATTCACTGAATAATTTTTATGGATATCAAATTCTACATGAAAAAAAATATTTCATAATATTGAACAAATATACTATTGAATTCTATCTAGTTCATGATACTGATGATCAGACAGAATTTATATTTTAAATCCTGTTTCATTTTACCTGATTTCAGTTGTCTTATGAAAAATTTTCATATATTTCCCCATGTTTCTGAAATTTTATATTGAAGTACCTTCACATGAATCCATGAATCTGTTTCAGTAATTGAGTTGGGCTATGAGTTTTCTTCCCATCTGGATATATATATATATATATATATATATATATTATGTCCAGTTGAAAGTAGACACATTTTCTGTGCCAAGTACATTTTTAAATGTGTAAAACTCAGACTCAGTTAATTTAAATGGAGCAAGTGCAACACTATGTCATTCTTACACAAAGTGACAAGATTAAACATGAAGTAACATATTTTACTTTAAAATTTTGGCCTTCTAATGTTTAAAATGTTGAATGCTGTATAACATAAAATACTTTTCTCAAGAGATTTAAATAAGTTTCCTATTGTGTTCATAGATTTTCTGGGGCATGCATAATAAGCTAGTTAAACATTGATGTGAGTTGTTTTGGATATATCCACATCAGTGAGTTTGTTGTCAGGGAATACATTTCCTATTTCATCCATCTTAGTTTACCTAAGAGTAGCCGGATAAAGGGAGGAGCTCAGCTTCATCTGCAGTATATAAGATAGTGTCCCTTAAGAAAATATGGTGCACAAAATGTAGTGGTCTAATTTCCAATTCCATTGATTTCATCACTAGAAATATGGTGATGTCTAAAGAGTGATAATAAAATCTATATGCAACTGATTATTGCCATTATTTTTATCAGAGTCACTCTGAGCAACATCCAGAGGTGTCTGCTTCTTGTATATCTGGTGAGTTTCCTCGAAGAGCAAAGAAAGAAGGTAATAGACATTGTAGAATATACAAATCATATGGGATTAAAATGTTTTAAAGTGAATGTGCCTTAAATCCTGAACACTAGAATATTGTAAGTTTTTCAAAGAATGTACCTATCAAATAGAAAAAGAGTGGAATAATTATTAGGTTTTAGTCACAGGTTAAATTGGGTGTATTGTTAAAGGAACTGAAATATGAGCTGCATTTGAAACATGCTTCACTCCCAGGAAAGTTGGAAATAAGGAAAAGGAGAGAAGAGGAGGCAATGAAGATTGAGGATGATAATAAAAACAGGGAGTCAAAGAAGGGAAAAAAATAGTTGAATTCAGTGGAGGGTAGGAAATTCAAGCCATATTTGAGAAGGGAAAAGAACAGGTTTTTGAAAATGTGGGAAGAACTTGTGAGTTTCAAGTTCCAAAGATGAATGAAGGGTAGTTAATGTAAAGCTTTCCCAACTTTCCTGACTTATTCACAGTTGGAAATGAATTGAGAAGTGAAGATCTGATCCCACAAAGCTAAGTTCACTGACCATGAATGATTAGGCATATATACAATTTAATGATATGCAACATGTTGCTACTCCCTAGGACAAAATTCAGGGAACAAATAGCAAATGGAATAATAGAGAGAAGTAGGAATGGTTATGGAGCAATCTCCAAATCCAAAGATATATAAAATTTACTTTGGAAAGATTATAGTTACTTTTACATTTTATTTGAGGGGAAAGCATAGGGAAGAAATGATAGGTACATTCAAATTAATATAGAATAATTGGAACTGACAGTGTTCAAACTGGAACTCTTAAACTGTAAGGAAACATCTCTTGGGGACCATGTTCAAAACATTTTGACTGAGTAGGTCTTTGCTTCTACATATCCATTACATTTTAAGGTTATTCCAAAGATTCCTGTCACAGACAGTATTTGGAGCCAGGGAATGGATTTTGTGGGGGGGGGGAATTTTTAAAAAAAACAGCTATTGGTTCCAACAATTCAGGACAGAAAATGATCAAGTGCAAGCATAAATTTTGCTTACATTCAAGCATGTCTCTTGGTAATTGGGACTGACTCAAAAGACAAAGATGAAGAAATTATGTATCTTAAGGAGGCTGATTCATAGTGGGGCGGGGAGCATGGGAGGAATAGAAAAACTCTAGATAGGGCAGAGGGATAGGAGGGGAAGATAGGGGGCATGGGGTTAGAAATGATAGTGGAATGTGATGGACATAATTATCCAAAGTACGTGTATGAAGACACGACTTGGTGTGAATATACTTTGTATAAAATCAGAGTTATGAAAAATTTTGCTCTACATGTGTAATATGAATAGTAATGAATTCTGCTGTCATATATAAATAAAAAATTAATTTAAAAAAAGAAATTATATATCTAAGATAAAGTTGCTACATTGGCAGGCAAGGTGTGAAAACTAATCAAAACAAAGAATGTAAAATGGAAAGAATCAAGCCCCCTCTGTGGGTGTCTTTGAAAAGCCAATAGGGAAGGAAAATAATGTAGGAACTGAATAAGTTAGCTAGGAAAAATGAGAAAATGGACAAAATGCTATTCAGCTGTTTTACGTTTATCTGCCTCAAATCAAAGTGAGACTGGTCCTGGTCCAGAGATGATTGGAAGCAGTAGAGACTGGAAGAATCAGAGCAACCTGCAGCTAAAAATTTCTTTCCTCTATATCTAGTAGGCACCGTAATGTAGAAGATACCTTAGCAGTCACTCAGATGAGCAACCTAGCATTTTTGACACATTGATTGTTAAGGACAGCTAATATTCTATGGTTTCATTGATTAAGATTTTTATTAATATTATTGTATTTCTCATTATTTTATTGGTGTGTTGCAGTGAAAATATGTTCCCAAATGTGTCAGGAAAGTACAGTACTCCTGAGAAAAATTCTAGATAGCAAATATTGTGTTCAACCAGCCCTTTCGTGAAAATATTTGAAAAGCTGTCTAGACTTGCCACATCAGATTCATTTTTTTTTAATTTTTATTGTTGGTTGTTCAAAACATTACATAGTTCTTGATATATCATATTTCACACTTTGATTCAAGTGGGTTATGAACTCCCATTTTTACCCCATATACAGATTGCAGAATCACATCAGTTACACATCCATTGATTTACATATTGCCATACTAGTGTCTGTTGTATTCTGCTGCCTTTCCTATCCTCTACTATCCCCCCTCCCCCTCCCTTCCCCTCCCCTCCCCTCTTCTCTCTCTACCCCCTCTACTATCATTCATTTCTCCCCCTTGTATTATTTTCCCCTTTCCCCTCACTTCCTCTTGTATGTAATTTTGTATAACCCTGAGGGTCTCCTTCCATTTCCATGCAATTTCCCTTCTCTCTCCCTTTCCCTCCCACCTCTCATCCCAGTTTAATGTTAATCTTCTTCTCATGCTCTTCATACCTACTCTGTTCTTAGTTACTCTCCTTATATCAAAGAAGACATTTGGCATTTGTTTTTTAGGGATTGGCTAGCTTCACTTAGCATAATCTACTCTAATGCCATCCATTTCCCTGCAAATTCTATGATTTTGTCATTTTTTAATGCAGAGTAATACTCCATTGTGTATAAATGCCACATTTTTTTTTATCCATTCGTCTATTGAAGGGCATCTAGGTTGGTTCCACAGTCTTGTGAGCCACTTTCTTTCTTTGTTCATTTAATTAAAAGGGGTTCCATAAATCTCACTGAAAATTTTATACCCTCTGTATTTTTGGAAAAATTCCATCCAGTCAGGCCTGCATCAATTTTCAGGTGCACTACTGCCTTCTCATTATTCATCTCCATTCACGCACATTCCACCCATGGTCACATGCTTATCACATTGAGGTTGGTTTTGCTATTTATGCATATAGTGCACATATGACCATAATACCTCTCTAAAACATGGATTTCCAAGCATCTTAAATTTCTTAAGAATCTTTCTTAATACAAATTTTTCCTCACTATGTATTTTGATCCCTCTCTCTGCCTGAGATGTCCTCTGGCAGTTCTCCTTGCCAATCCCTATAGTCAGTCAGGCATGTTCCATTTAAGCCCTGTGTGTATGTACAGTCTCACATGCCCTCAGCATTTCCTCCCTCTGGCAGATAACCTCACTTTTGAAGTCTCCATTAATCTCTATCTCTAGAAAAGACATCATCCCTGGCCCCTATTTTCTCCTCTAGTTCTTACCACAAATTCAATTACAGGTGGAAATAAATAAAGCTTTTGACAGTATTATGATATAAAAGGAGTCCTCTCAAGTCCAGTAACTGATGAACTGGGTAGGAAAATGAATACTTTACAACTCACATGTTTATTACTCAGCACAAAAGTTGTAATCTGTCTGAGGTAGTCCCAAGGAAAGAAAACCATTTTATGTCAGGAATAACAGGCATAATCATGAATGTTTTGCAAGACAGAGGCAATTTTGATTGAAAAAAAAATATATGAGAAGAAATGGAACCTAAAAAGAAAAATAATATGGAATTCATTCTATTAAGATGTAAATGCAATCATTTATTTGGAACACAATGAAGTACAATGGATTTTTAAAATTTAATAATTGAGGAAGAGATAGTAAAAGTGTGATGATTATAGTGTACATAGAAAAATTTTTTACTGTGAAATTTTCATTCAACTTGAATGGATCAAGTTGTGAGTTATTATAGGCATCATACATGGTGGATACCTAGTGTCTCCCCATGTGGTTTTCTGAAGTATTGGACCAGTAAAATTACTCTTCAATGACGTCAGTATGCATGGGGTTCAGAGATAACACATCCATAATTGCAGGTACTTGAGAGGCTGAGGCAGCCTCTCAGGTTTCCAGAAAACCCTGAAATTGAAAAACACCCTGTCTCCCAGGATAAAGACTTGGGATCTGAAGTAAGCATTATAGTATTTTCCAAGGATACACATGTTTTGGGGTAAAATACATAGGCCCACACACAAACAGCAATACAAATTTTACACATGATATATATTCTTCTAAAGTAAAACTTCAATAAAAATATAACTGGACAAATAAAATTATATGATTATTATTACTCTTCCTTTTTATAATTTGGATAATTTGTCTTTAGCATGAATTTTTAAGTACTTTAAGTTTATCTGTGCATTTGTCAGCAGAGTCAAATTTGTACAGATCATCTGAGGCAGAACAGAAGAGGCTTCATGATATGGATGCTAATGCACATCACCAGCAAAAGGTAGGCATATGTGTCAATTTAAATTCCTGGTCATTTTTTTTTTCTTGCTTCCAGATGCCAATTGAAATGACCTACTACAATACTCTTTGAAACTCCAAACATAGTAATTAAATATTTAAGTACAGATAAGTTAACTGGTCATCAATATCAAAATAGCTTTAGCAATCAAGGTGCATGCCAGATAAACTTTATGCAAGCAATTGCACTAATATTTTCCAATAATGTTTGCATTTTCATCTGTGTGACAGCCTTAAATGGTGAATGATAAATTGGAGACTTATAAATATCACATATCAGGTGAAACTAGGAACATTCATAAATGCAATGACCACTGAACACATTCATGTAAAAATAGCTTCATTCCCAAAGGCTCAGTGTTTAATTTCACATTAGCTGTCACCCATGCCAAGGTTAAAGATGTCATTCTCCATGGATTTCTGTGTCTTTACTGAGGAAGATACCAGACTCAAATGAGACACAAAACTGCCTGTTAATGGAATTAGAATGATTCAGGATGGGTACTTTTCTGTTAATATACATATAATTTCTATTGATTTTATGTCCTTTCCCTTCAAGAAATCAATTCACTTATTAAACATATTTTTTCTTAGTATCTAGTTGTTGTTAGACCTAATGTATTTAGGATGTAATTATTGAGAAATTATGAAATTTGAGAGGTGTATTTTTCCTCTGTTCTCATGTTATCTGTGTTAATAGATGGTGGATTTCCATGCATTGGAATGGATTTCTGTTCCATAGTGTCTCGTAGGTATTGTAGTGCGCAAGTTTCTCTTTGGGATGTTTCCTGGACAAGGTTTATAGATGAGGATCACATCTGAAAAATGAGCATGTTTAACATGTTACTTTCACTCACAAGTATCTCTGTAAGGGGAGAATATCACAGAGCCGCCATCACCCTGCCAGGGTAGTTTCCTGCTCAGAAAGTGTAAGCCACCTGGGAAAAAGAAGGTCTCAAATAATTAGTAAAGAAATAAGAGACAGAGCCAGAAATTAAGTTTGAAAAGGAAAGCAGAGCTCCTGAAAAGTTCCCCAATCCCAGTAGAAGCTGGAACTGAACAACTAGAAAAAGGATCAAGTTGTTTATTTAAGGGAGAGTAGATCAAAGGCAGAGATAAGGTTTTAGCAGGAGAAATATTGCTTTTTGGTGTGTTAGGATTCTTGCAACAATGAAGTTGATTTGGCATCTTGACAGGCCACACCCAACTCTGAAAGGCTGTGTAGCTGTGTGGCTCCAGCGGGTCCACCCATCTCCAGTGCAATGCTGAACCTGACACAGCTTTCTGGTCAATTTGCTTCACACCAAGTTCACATTGGCTCCTGTCAGGAGAGAATAAACTCCAATAATGATCACAGCATAAACCAAAATATGTATCCACTGTACATAAAATATTATGTTTTAAATGATCTCCAGAACAGCACAAAATGAAGAGATGGAGTAGGAATAAAAAGGTTTACCTGCAAAAAAAAATGTCCTAGTTATAATATAATTATTGGAGCATATTTCAAAAAAGTAAGTAGAGGGAAAGTGGTGAGAATAAGCAGAGTCAGAATAGGAGAAAAGGAAAAAATGCAATAAAAATGAGAAATGAAAATATTTAAAATGAGAATTAAAGTTGTCTCTGGCTAACAACAAAAATGAATGAATGGAATAAAACTCTCAAATAAATAGAGAAAAATAAATAACATGGAAAACTCATAAAAATTATCAAACAAAAATATCAAAAACAATAATATAAGAAGCTTGAGATTCTCTAATATTAACATAGTAGAAAAGAAGATATTTCTGTCCAGGATTTCTAATTTTACTCACACATAACTTTGGGGGTTTCTGGGAAACAAATATTATTCAACACTTTATTTGTTCTAGCTCCAAAAGGCCTAACCTGTTATTTGCATGAATAAGCTGAGCTTCTCTGCTCCTTTGTCTCTCACCACATACAGAGAATGCTGAGGGAACTTAGCAATTTCAAGGAGAATCTCACCATCATTACTTGTTAATCTACTCAGACATGTGGGTCTATCTAATGTGGAAACTTCCTGACACACACTCTGGTTCATGGAGCCTAGGGACCAGTATGTAATGCAGACCACCTGATGGATTTCTGAAGTCAGTGGTCTAAAGGTGGGCAAGATTCCATGTCTCTGAGGGGTTTCCTGGCAACTTATTTGAGCATGGCAGTCATAGCCTGCTTGCAGAATCTTTTGGGAACTGAAGGAACATACCATTGCACCTGACAATGCCCCAGCACTGCTGGATTCTTGCGTCACTTGAATTTTCAAAAAGCATTCTCCTTCACAATCATTATTCTAAACCACCTATTTAAACGCTATTCAACTAACTGTCCAACAGACACAACACATGTGTTCCTGATGAGAATTTTCAGCCCATTCCTATCACTATCCTGAGAACATATGAAGAGGGTGAACCTCCACCATTCTGTGTGGAGAGTTGGCTATGCATCTGGGAAGTTCAAACATGCAGTGGTTTCAGATCTTGCCCACAGAGTTACTACAATGGAACACTTCTTAAAGGAGTCTGACCTCAGGATTTTATTGTAATTCCCTGGATGGTGTCTACAATATCAGTATGGCAATAATATGGAGAAGAACTTGAAATGCCTCTCAGCTGAGTGGCTTGAACCTACATGGTGTGTATGCACATGTATGTTGTTTTACCTTGGCACTTGCTGTCACAGAAAATCAAACAACATGTTTCAGTGAAAGTGCCAGGAACTTTTAATCTTTAGGTGGACCACAGAACTAAAATGTAGCCGCCCAGAGCTATCAACAGATCTATGTCTCAGTTTCAGTTTTATACCACCCTAATACTTGTTGTGAGTACCTCCATTAACCACTGTCTGTGACAGAGGTCCATCTTATTAAAAAATAGGAATGAATTTTTTTTCTGAAATCTGGGAAAAAAGTATGGATAATGTGCATTGGGCAAAGAGGCTCTTGAATATTGCCTAGAATGTTTGGCAGTATTTTGAATACTGGTTGATTCACCTTAAAAAATTTAACTCCCTCCTTTGCTGAGAATGTTGTATTTGAACTGAGAGGAATCTACATTAATTTCCTATTTTTACTAAAATATTTTTCTTTATATACTTAAGGAGATTTTGCTGTTGTGCCTTTTGTATATTAGAATATTTTAGGGTGCTGAATTCATATAAAGAGTTGGGATTCATTTTGACAGAGTGGAGTACAATGAATAAGTATATTGCTACTTGTTCATTCCTACTTATTCAGTGCTAAGTATCTTTTTGGTTTTTTTAAATACATTTTACTGTTGGTGGGTATCAGAGTTAGTTCCATAACTTTATAATCTTGACTTTCAGTGCTAAAACAGCAACATTCATAAATCACATGTGCATTCTGGTTTTGGTACACACGGGGGTTCTGATCGAGGAGTAGAAAAGTTGGGTCATATGGCAGTCATATTCTTAGAATCCTGAGGAATCTCCAAAATGCTTTCTAGTGTGGAAGTCTTAATTTTCAGTCTGGCAGTATAGGATTGGTCTTTCCTGCTACATCCTGCACTGCATGTATTTTTTGACTACTTGATAAATGTCATTCTTACTGGGGACATCTGAAATATCAATTCAGATTTAAATGATATTTCTTTTTCATTGATTAAAAAATAAATTACAGTAGGATGCATTAAAACTGTTAATACACATGTACAGCACAATTTTTCATATTTCTGGTTGTATATAATGTATGTTGACACCAATTCACACATGTCTTCATACATGTACTTTGGATAATGATGTCTATCACTGTCTACCATCCTTACTAACTCCCTGCACCCTTCTTTTCCCTCCCATTCCTCTGCCTTATCTAGAGTTCATCTATTCCTCCCTTACTCCCCCTCCTATAGCAGCACAATTCACAATAGCTAAATTGTGGAGCCAATCTAAATGACCTTAGTAGATGAATGGAAAAAAATGTGGCATATATACACAATGGAATTTTACTCAGCAATAAAAGAGAATAAAATCATGGTATGATGTTGACCAAATGTGATATATCTATGAACAATTTGTAATTCCTGATTTGAGAACTTCCTATTTCCTGCTTTTTGCCATTGCCTAATTGGGTTTGTGAGACTCTCTTCAACCCACTAGAGGGGGAATTCATTGCTTGCACATCACTAGTTTTCCCTGGCACTGTTGCCATCTATTTCTTCTATGAATGCACCTCTTGTTTTTTTTTTTTTTTAATTTTTTATTGTTGGCTGTTCAAAACATTACATAGTTCTTGATATATCATATTTCACAATTTGATTCAAGTGGGTTATGAGCTCCCATTTTTACCCCATATACAGATTGCAGAATCACATCAGTTACACATCCATTGATTTACATATTGCCATACTAGTGTCTGTTGTATTCTGCTGCCTTTCCTATCCTCTACTATCCCCCCTCCCCTCCCCTCCCCTCCCCTCTTCTCTCTCTGCCCCCTCTACTGACATTCGTTTGTCCCCCTTGTATTATTTTTCCCCTTCCCCTCACTTCCTCTTGTATGTACTTTTGTATAACTCTGAGGGTCTCCTTCCATTTCCATGCATTTTCCCTTCTCTCTCCCTTTCCCTCCCACCTCTCATCCCTGTTTAATGTTAATCTTCTTCTCATGCTCTTTGACCCTACTCTGTTCTTAGTTACTCTCCTTATATCAAAGAAGACATTTGGCATTTGTTTTTTAGGGATTGGCTAGCTTCACTTAGCATAATCTGCTCTAATGTCATCCATTTCCCTGTAAATTCTATGATTTTGTCATTTTTTAATGCAGAGTAATACTCCATTGTGTATAAATGCCACATTTTTTTTATCCATTCATCCATTGAAGGGCATCTAGGTTGGTTCCACAGTCTTGCTATTGCGAATTGTGCTGCTATGAACATCGATGTAGCAGTGTCCCTGTAGCATGCTCTTTTTAGGTCTTTAGGGAATAGACCGAGAAGGGGAATAGCTGGGTCAAATGGTGGCTCCATTCCCAGCTTTCCAAGAAATCTCCATACTGCTTTCCAAATTGGCTGCACCAATTTGCAGTCCCACCAGCAATGTACAAGTGTACCCTTTTCCCCACATCCTCGCTAGCACTTGTTGTTGTTTGACTTCATAATGGCTGCCAATCTAACTGCTAAAAAGTTTTTTCTCAGCAAAAGATACAATAAGAGAGGTAAATAGAGAGCCTACATCCTGGGAACAAATCTTTACTCCTCACACTTCAGATAGAGCCCTAATTTCCAGAGTATACAAAGAACTCAAAAAATTAGACAATAAGAGAACAAACAACCCAATCAACAAATGGGCCAAGGACCTGAACAGACACTTCTCAGAGGAGGACATACAATCAATCAACAAGTACATGAAAAAATGCTCACCATCTCTAGCAGTCAGAGAAATGCAAATCAAAACCACCCTAAGATACCATCGCACCTCTTGTTTTTAAAGCCATGATTTCTGTGTTGCCCACAGAGGTACTACAATAGAACACTTCTCAAAGGTGTTTGCCCTCAGGATTTTATTGTAATTTCCAGGATGGTGTCTACAATATCAGTGTGGTGATAATATGGAAAAGAACTTGAAATGCCTGTCATCTGAGTGGCTTGACCCTACATGCTGTGTAGGCACATGTGTGTTCATCTGGTCACTGATTCCTGTTGAGAGTCCCCAGTATTTCCACACAGGCTGTCTTATTCATTATGCAGATTCATCAGTTTTTCTGGTTCAAAACTTTGAAAGTAGTCAGTCAAGAAACTCAGTGTGATGCTGTGCTACTGCCTTACTGTTTTGAAATTCCTTTTAGTTCCTTCTTCAATGAAAAGTATTGCATACTCTAACCAAATTGAGTGTGCTTCTTTGTTCACATAAAATATGCACTATATATACAACCAGAGATATGAAAAATTGTGCTCTTTATGTGTAATATGAATTGTAATCATTCTGCTGTCATATGTAACAAGTTAGAATACAAAATAGATACATTCTCTTATTGACTCTCTCTTCTTTTAGTACTCAATGAGGTAAATATTTGGAAGTTTCTGGAGTCTCAAATGAAACAAGTCCAAGAGTATTTTCTTCCTACTGGAGGTGACCCATTGGAAGGGTCTTATCATAACAAGTATCATATAAATCAATAAAACAATTGGCCCTTCATTGTTAGAAATACTGAATCTGTAAAACATGAAATCTAATTCACAAAAGCATTTTAAATAAATTTTCAACTCTGTTTTTAGATTTGAGTAAGAATGCAGAGCTTACTAATTAAACACTGATGTTAGTTGTTTTGGATATATGTATATCAGTGAGTTTGGTGTAAGAGAATACATTTCCTCTTTCATTCTTCCTGATGTTCCCCATCAGTAGCCAGATGAAGAGAGGAGCTCAGCTTCATCAAGACAGCATGTGAAATTGTGTCTTATATGGAAATATTGTTGCAGAAAATGTAATGGTGTAATCTGCAATTGCAATGTCTTCCTAAGTATAAATATAATGATGGTCAGAGAGGGATGCAGAAAGCTATATGAAACTTATTATTGTCATTATTTTTACCAGAGTGATTCTGAGAAACATCAAAAGGTGTGTGCTGCTTGTGGGTCCAGGATATTTGAACCAAGCACAAAGACAATAAATGGACATGGACAAGGTAAGAACCATATAGAATACAAAATACATTGTAAAGGGCATTGCCAAAAAATATGAGCACTGGCATACAGTACTTGTTAAAGAAATATGTCTATTAAAATAAATAGTAGGGTTAAATAAATATAAGAAATGGTGTATTTCATTACTTTTCAGCCACAGGTTGAATTGAATGTATTGCTTAAGGAATTGCATTGTGAATTGCATTTGACACATGCTTCTCTCACAGGTAAATCTGAAATAAGGAAAATAACAGAAGAAGAGGGAGTGAAGACTGAGAAAGGCAGTAAGTACACATAGTGAAAAAAATAGAAAGAATAAATGGTAGTCAGGATAGGGTAGGAAATTTCAACAACACTTGAAAAGGGAAAAGAACAGGGTTTTCAAAATGTGGGAAGAATTTGCATGTTTCCATTCCCAAAGTTGAGTGAAGGGGAAAGTAAAACTTTCCCACCCTTTTTGACTTATTCACAGTTGGGAATAAATTGAGGAGTGAATACCTGTTGCCACAGAGCTAAGTTCAGTTACCCCAAATGATTTAATGACATATAATATGTTGATACAGCCTAGGGCAAAATGATAGTGCAGAAACACCAAATGTAAAAGTAGAAAGAAGTATGAATGGTAATTAAGCATGTCCAAAATCCACAGATATCTAATCTAAAATTAATAATGAAAAATTATCAATGAAGATATTACACATCCTTATGAATTTTAATTTGTGGGGACATTTTAGGGAGGAATCCACAGATACATTGAAATTAACTTAGACGAATTTGAAGATGACAAATTTCACACGGGAACTCTGCAACTATAAGGAATCATCCTTTGGGCACCATCTTGAAACTCTTGCTTCTACTTGTCCATTAGAATCTAAGGTGATTCCAATGATTCTGATGTATAAACAACATGATTTGGATCTGTGCATTGTATCTCCTTTTGGGAAATATGCAAGAATTGCTATTGATTCCTACAGTTTGAGGACACAACCGGATCAAGTGCAATCATAAATCTGGCTTTCATTCTGAGCATGTCTCTTGAGATGTGCAAAGGACATAGGACTAAGATGAAGAAATGATATTTCTAAGATAAATCTGTTACTTTGGCAGGCAACAAATAGTGGCAAAGATCCATATAAAGGGTGTAAAATGGAAAAAGGGAAGCTCCCACTTTATGGATTTTTTGGAAAAACTAAAGGGAAAGTGAGGGGGGAGGAAATAGCATTTAGGTAGAAAATAGAAGTAAATGGAGAGAATTCTAGTCAGCTCTCTTCAGTTTGTCTGCTTTCAAGTCAAAATCTGGTGCTAAGATGATAAGAACGAGTAGCAGCTGGAAGAATCAGGGTACCCTACAGCTACCAATTTCTCCCCTTCTTATTTAGTAGGCACCACATTGTGTGAGGTATTTGTATGTGTCATTCAGAGTAGCAACATTGCATTTTTTAAGGATTCTTTACTTTAAAGAAGTCTAATATTTTCATCTATACATTTCTTATTAACATCCTTAATATTTTGCTTTCATCATTATTTTATTGATTTTTGTGAGAAACCATGTCCCTGGACATGACAGGAATGCACCGTATTACTGAGAAAAATTCTGAACTCTAGAAAGCAGATAGATGTTGGGATGATCTGGGACTTGTGTGCAATTCCTTAAAAAGCTGTCTACATATGCCACACCAGACTCAAATTTTAACCAGAAATTTTTATTCAGTTTACTCCTCAAACACTAACACTATTACTCTTAATGTATTTACCGATTTCTTTAAAACACAATGGTTTATTGATATCTGATAACTCTTTAAGTTTTCAAAACAATTTGTCTTTGGGTTGGCCTTGTCTGAATCCTTTGAGCCTTATCATACATCTTTTTTTTTTCCATACATGTTATATCACTTTCTTCATACAAGAGAGGAAATATAAAACTGATGTTGGTTAAACGAGTGGATAAAGGAAAAGATGACACACCAGTTTCCCACATGGGTATGAACAAACATTGAGATGGTGTTAGCTGATGCTCTCAGCACATATATCTGAGCTAATTATAGCTCAGAAAACTCTCCATGATGAGCAAACAATTATATCTTCCCTGGGAATTTCATAACAATTTTGGAATTATTAATTATAAGGCAAATGAAGATTAGGAAACATATAAAATGTATTAAATGATTCTGGTAAGATTCACTAAAGATTTGCACTGCCACATTTTTAACTCAGCTTTGACACTGAATTTCTCAGGCTTCTTCTTTCCTCCTCTGACTACAGATCATTCTGCATCTTGACACTGGTATATATACCTATGTCTTTCTATAATTGGTCATTCCAAAAATGATTTTTCCTTTAAAACTCAACTGTGTAAATATTACTGAGCCCATATTCCTGATTTTGTTTAAGTACTTTGAGTCTTGTGGCTTTACTCAACACACATATTTAATTCATTTTACTGCTTTTATTGGCCCTTTTTTGCACATAGATATCCATTTGTTGGAGTACAGTTTTCCAGAAATTTTGACTAAGAGTTGTAAATCAAATATATACTTGCATATACCAAAGAAACATTTGCTCATATTTCTTTGACACGGTTTGTTTGTTCCTATTCTTCTCAATGCTGGGCACTGAACAGGATCCTTTTACATGGTAAGCAGTGATCTCCCACTGAACCTCTCCCACAGACCTCTCTCATTTTCTGGTGTGTTTCATATATCCAAGATTCAGAAAATTGCCCACCTTCTTCCTAAAGGAGTTTCCTGAACATAGGAAGATGTTACCGTAAGAAAGACTACTTGGTAAAGAAAATCAACATTCACATTAGCTGTACTTTACTGCACTTCTTATTTGAAATCTTTGTAACTGTGAGGTAAAAAACCATACATTCCTGTGGCCTACCTTTTTTCTTTGTTCATGTCATTAATCTTCATTGTAAAAAGGTCACTGACAATTTTCTATCCTCTGTATTTCTGGAAATATTCCCTCCATTCAGGCTGGCATCAACTTGCTAATGCACTTATTGCCTTCTCATTATTCATCTCCATTCATGCACAGGTCCTTCTTCATCATCACCTGCTCATAGCACTGAGGATGGTCCTGTTATTTATGCATATACTGCACATATGACCATTGTCCCTCTTTAGAACATGAATGTCCAAGCATCTTAACTTTCCTAGGAATCTTTCATAATGTAAATTTTGCCTCAGTCTCTATCTTGTTCCCTCTATCTGCCTGCACTGTCCTCTTGCTCTTCTCTCACCAATCCCTAAATCATCATAAAACATGTTCCTATTTAAACCCTGTCTCTATGTACAGCCTTTCAGCTCTGAGTATTTCTAGCCTCTGGTAGGTAATCTCACTTCTGAAGTCTCCACTATCTCCATCTCTAGAATATAAATCATCGCTAGCACCTGTTTTCTAAGGCTCTTATCACAAACTCAACTGTGGTGGAAATTAATAAAAATGTTGACTGCAACATAATATAAAAGTAGTCCACTCAAGTCCAGGAAATGAGGAAGTAGACAGGAAAATGAATACTTTACAGGTCACATGTTTATTACCCAGTTTGGAAGCTATAAAATGTCTGTTGAAGCCCCAGCAAAAGAAAAAAGACTTTACATCAGGAATAACAGCAATAATCATAGATGCTTCACAAGTCAGACTGATTCCTAATAGTAAAAATGAAAAGAAACAAAACAAATTTTTAAAAACTATGAAATTTGTTGATAAAGATGTAAATGTGATCACTTTTGCAAGATATCACAAATGATGTACAATGGACATTTTTAAATATAATATGTAAAAGAAGAGATAGTAAAAATTCTGATGCCTCCTATTTCCATAGAAATATAATTTTTTCTCTGTGAAATTCACTTTCACCTAAAGTAGATCAACCTGTGAGTTATTTTAGCATTGTACATAGTGACACAGGGTATGACCCCAATTGGTGCTCTGATGCATTGATCACTAAAATTATTACTAATTGATATCAATATGTACTAGCTTCAGAGGGACACGTCTATAATTGCAGGTACTTAAAAGGCTGAGGACAGATCCCTGTCAGGTTTCAAGCCAACTTTGGTACTTACAGACGCCCTGTCTCCAAATATTAAGACAGGGAATTTGATATAAATGCAATAGTTCTTGCCAAGGATATACATGTTCCTGGATAAAATACCCAGGCCTTCATGCAAACAAAATAAAAATTTCAAACATGAGATTTATTCACCTAAAATTAAGCTTGATTGAAACTGTATTTTGAGGAAAGTAAAATGATAGGACTATTACTACTGTTCCTTTTTACTTGGATTAATTGCCATTCACATTATTTTCTAAGTAGTTTAAAAATTTGTGCATTTTTCAGCAGAGTCCCATTTGGGCAAGATATGCCAAGAAGAGCAACAGAGACTTGAAGGTTCTGGGCACAGCAAACAACAAGTATGTACATGTGTCAAATTCCAAATTACTTCTATTTTTCTCATTCTCAGTAGATCAATTAGGCCAAGTGAATTGAACTCATAGAACACTCTTTGGGGATCCAAACATCACAAATTAATATTTAAGTGTAAAGATGTTAACAGATCATTAATATAAAAATAGCTTTAGAAATCAAGGTGATTACAGGTAAGCTTTATATTAGCAGTGTTCCTATATTTTTGAAGAATGTTTGTGTTTGCATCTGTGCACCATCCATAAGTGGAGGGTGATAACTTGGAGACTTAGAAATAACCATTTGAAACCAGGAACACATGAAAGGCAATGACTCACTGAATCCATTCATGGAAAAAACATCTTCATTCCCAAAGGCTTAACATTTAATTTCACATTACCTGTCATCTAGGCCAAGGTTTCCAGTGTCTCCATTGAGGAAGGGAACAGGCTCCAATCAGAAACAAAACTCTCTCCTTATGGGATGAGAACACCTCAGGATGGGTATTGTTCTGCTAATGTACAAACAATACTTGTTTCCTATCCATTGTCTGCAAGAAATCAATAAAATTATGAAAATGTTTACTTTACCTCTTTATGTGAGGTTAGACCAAAGATTTTGGATGCTATTTTTGGGAAATTATGAAATTCTGAAGGGTTGTTTTCCTCCTGTTCTCATATGATCTGTGTTACTATGTAAAGGACTTACATGCATTTGCATGGGTTCTCATCCACATTTACACGTGGGTCCTTGTAGTGTTCAAGATTCTCTTTGGGATGTGTCCATAGCAGGAATTATATCTGAGTATCAGGTTTGAAAACCAGCATTTTCCACATGCCAGTTTCACTCACAGGTATTTCTGTGATAGTAGACAATAAACTCCCAACAATGATCACAGTTCATAGAAAAACACAACTGTAAATAAAATGTATTTTTAAAATCATCTCTAGAACACGACAAAAGGAAGAGATGAAGTAGGAAACAACAATGTTTACCTGGAAAATCAAAAGGGCCTTGGTTATAATACAATTATTAGAACTTCTGTTAAAAATGAAGGAAAGTTGGGCTGGGGATGTGGCTCAAGCGGTAGCACTCTTGCCTGGCATTCGTGTGGCCCAGGTTCGATCCTCAGCACCACATACAAACAAAGATGTTGTGTCCACCAAAAACTAAAAAATAAATATTAAAACTCTCTCTCTCTCTCTCTCTCTCTCTCTCTCTCTCTCTCTCTCTCTCGTTGAAAAGAAAAATTAAAATGAGAACTAAACTGGCCACTTCATAGTGAATGCACAGCCCCCCGCCCACACACACACACACACACACACACACACACAGAGTAATGGAATTAAATTTTAAGAAAAAAAAAATAAGATTGATGGTGAAAAACTAAATAAGGTGAAAACTCTATACCAATAGCAGACAAAAATATATCAAGAACAACAACAGCAAAAGCTTCAGATTTCCCTTATACTAACATTATAGAAGATAGTTTGTCCAGGATTTCTAATTTTAGAAACCTACTTTGGCAGGTTTCTGGGAAACAAAAATAATCCAGCTCTTTCATTATTTGCTCTAGCCCCAAAAGGCCTAACCTGCTATTGGCATGAATAAGCTGAGCTCATAGACTCCTTGGTTCCCCACCTCACCCAGAGAAATGAGGGAACTCTACAATTTGAAGAAAATCCTCACCCTTAGTACTTGTTCATATACACAGGGCTGTGGACCCATCTAACATGGAAACTGACAAACACTCTGGCCCTTGAACCCTGGGAACTACTCAGTAATGCAGACTCCAAGGATGGACTCCTATAATCAGTGATGTAGAGGTGGGCAAGAGTCCATATCTCTGTGGGGTTTTCTTACAACCTATTGGAGAAGAGCAGGCATGATCTACTTGCAGAATCTGTGATTTCCTCTGGGAACTGAAGGCAAACACCATTACACCTTATAATGCCCCAGCACTACTGCATTCTTCTGTCACTTGAATTTTCAAAAAGCACTTCTCCTTCACTGTCATTATTCTAAACAACCATTTCAAGAGATAGTGTTCTGTGGATCTCTACTCAAAATAACTATCCAACAGGCACAACGCATGTATTCCTGGTGAGAGATTCCATCCCACTCTAATTATCACTATCCTGACACCATTAGATCAGGGTAAACTTCTACCATTCTGTAAGGAGACTAGATTCTGTGTTTTGAAGTTGGAAGACCTGCAGTGGTTTCCGATCCAGCACACAGGGTCACTACAATGGGACTCTTCTCCAAGGTGTGTGCCCTGAGGATTTTATTGTAATCCCCAGGAGACTTTCTGTAAGCACCAGTGTGTTGGAAATATGAACAAGTCTCCAGATGCATCTCAGCTGAGATTGTTTACCATCCCTGGTGTGGCTGTTGATTTGTGCTTTTAGAATGAGGATTCTTAGAGCTTCAAACAACACATTTCAATGAAAGTACCATGACTTTTTAGTCTTTGTCAGACCACAGGTCCAAGCTGCAGCTATGCAGAGCTCTCAGCAGATCTGGTCTCAGATTCTTTTTAAAACCCATTTTAATTCTTCTTTTGGGTGCCTCCTAACCATTGTTTTGTGCCATGGTTTCATCTGATAGAAGTTGAAATAGGAATGTATGTTTTTTCAGTTATCCCAGGAAAAAAGCCTCTGTGAGGTAACCAGAGTGAAAAAGATCCTGCACTCACCATCTAATTCTGCCTAGGAATTTGGGCAGTATTTTGAACTTTGTTTGAAAACCATGCAAAAATCCAAGTCTCTCCTTTGCTGAAAATGTTGTATTTGAGTTGAAAGGAGTCTATATTAGCTTCCTATTTTCTCTCTAAAATAATTTTTATACATTTAAGAAGATCTTGCTGCTATAACTTTTATATGTTTGAAAGATTTAAGGCAGTATTTTAATACACAATATGAGGAATCATTTTGCCATAATGATTTATCAAGAATAACTAAATTGCTAAAAATCAGTGCTGAAGAGGCTGTGGTTATGGCTCAGTGGTAGAGCACTCACCTCGCAAGTGCAAGGCCCTGGGATCAATCCTCAACACCAGATATAAATAAATAAATAAATAAATAAAAGTTATTGTGTACAACTACCAAAAATAAATATTAAAAAAATCAGTGCTGAAAATTCCATGTGTTTTCTTTAATCCATTCTTTGTTGGTGGGTATCAATTAGTTCTATAACTCTATAAATGTGACTTTCAGTGCTAAAATTGAAGTTCATATATCACATGTGCATTCTGATTCATACATTGGGATTAATTGGAAGGAGTGGGAAAGCTGGATTGTATTCCTAGAATCTAAAGGAATCTCCGTAATGCTTTCCAATGTGGAGGTCTTAATTTTCAGTCTGGCAGTGTAGGATTGGACTTTCCTGCCACATCCTGAACTGCACTTATTATTGGAATACTTGAAAAATGTCATTCTGATTGGGGGCATCTGAAATGCCAATGAAGTTTGGAATGGTATTTCCTTGAATTCTAGTGGGCATTTTGTAATTCCTGATTTAAGAACTATGTATCTCTTGCTTTTCCCATTGTTTAATTGGGTTAGTGAGATTCTCCTCAGCCTTCAAAAGGAGAGATTCATTACTTGTGCTCTGCTACTTTTTCCTGGCAATGCTGCAGTGTATTTCTTCAATGAATGCATTTCTTTTTGAAAAAAATCCATGAATTCTGTATTTCATCTCATCACTGGTTCTCTGTTGTGGCTTTCCAGCATTTCCAAACAGCCTGACTTATTCATTATGTAGCCATACACCAGTTTTTCTGGCTCAAATCTCTGAAAATACTCAGTCATTAAATAGTGTATTCCTTCCATGGAATTCCAAGACTTTCTTCAATGAAGATGTTTGCATACTCTACCCAAATGCAGTGTTTTCCTTTGTCCACATTAATTGTAGACATATTTTCGTTCCAAATTTCTCTTCCTTGAAAATGAAATTTTCATAAAGTAAATACTTTGCTGAAACATATTAATTTTTGGAAGATTCTATGACTCAAATTAAACAATTCCAAGCATATTTTCTTCCTACTTGACGTGACACATTTGAAAGTCTCTATCACATGAAATATCACATTTTGACATTAAGTATTTAACCCTCACAGGCTGCAGTTGTGGCTTAGTGATAAGACTGTTTTCCTTGCATGTGTGAAACCCAGGATTTGATTCAGCATCACATAAAAATAAATCAATCAAATAAATGAATCATGCCCAACCACAAGCAAAATTTTTAAAAAATTAAATTTAACCATCCTATGTCTAAAATTTCAAATCTATATAACATCAAGTTCCAGTCTCAAAAGAGTTTTGATTGTTTTCTACTGTGTTCTTAGTTTTGTTGGGAGAATGCACACATTGCTAGTTAAGCACTGATGTGAGATGTTTTGAGTATATGAGTATCAGTGATTGTTGTCAGAGAACACATTTCCTCTTTCATTTTTCCTAGTTTTATCCTATGGGTAGCTAGATGAAGAGAAGAGCTCAGCTTCATTGGGGCTGCATAAGATCATGCCTCATAAGGAAATATTGTTTCACTAAGTGTAATGGTCTAATCTCCAATTCAAAGACTGCACAAATGTAAATATGGGGATGTGCAAAGAGTGATGATATTATCTATATGTAACTCATTTTGTCATTATTATTACCAGAGTGATTCTGAGAAACATCAGGAGATGTGTGCTGCTTCTGAATCTGTTGAGATCAATGCAAGCACAAAAAAGGGTATAAATGAACTTGTAAAAGGTAAGAACCACATAGAAGACTAAATACATTGGAAAGAATATGGCCAAGAAATATGAGCACTGGTAAATACTAATTGTGCAAGACATGTGCATATTAAATAAGTAGTAAAGTTTAAGAAAAAAATGTAAGAAGTGGAGTATCTCATTAGGTTTCAGCCACAGGTTAAATTGGATGTATAGATAAAGGTACTGAACTGTGAGTTGCATTGAGACATACTTTTATCACAGGGAAATTTAAATAAGGAAAAGGTCATAAAAAAGAGGGAATTAAGACTGATGAAGGTAGTGAGTACACATCATCAAAAAGAATAAAAGTAAAGAAGAACAAGTGGTACTCAGGAGAGGGTAGGAAATCCCAACAACATGTGAGAAGGGAAAAGAACAGGGTTTTCAAAATGGGGGAAGAATTTGTGTGTTTCCAGTTCCAAAGTTGAATGATGGAGAGGATTTAACTTTTTCACTCTTCTGACTTACTCACAGTTGGGAATGAATTGAGAAGTGAAGACCTGTTTCCACAGAGCAAAGTTCACTTACCCTAATGATTAGGCAGGTGTACAAGTTAATGACATGCAACATGTTGCTACTCACTAGGGCAAAATTTTAGGGCAGAAACAGCAAATGGATTAGTTGAAAAAATTAGGAATTGTTATTGGGCATTTTCCAAATCCACAGGTATCTAAAATTAACTTTGGAAAGCTTACAGATTCTTCTAAACTTTATTTTGAGGGATGAATCCAGAGCTACATTCAAATTAACCTAGAGGAATTAGAAGCTGACAAATTTCACACTGTCACTCTGCAACGGTTAGGAATCATCTCTTAGTGACCATGTTCAAAATCTTGTTGTGAGTCAGCAGGTCATAGCTTCTATATGTTCATTATAGTCTATGGTGATTCAAATGATCCTGGTCTGTAGAAAAAATGATTTGGAGCTGTGCATTGGATATCCTTTTGGGAACTATGCAAGAAACACTATCAGTTCCTACATTTCAGGACACAACCAGGTCAAGTGCAAGCACAAATCTTGCTTTTCATTCTGAGCATGTCTCTTGAGATGTGGGAGGGACCCAAAGACTAAGGTGAAGAGAAGATATTTCTAAGATAAATCTGTCACATTGACAGGCAGCAAGGTGTGGCAAAGAGCCATACATAAAATGTAAAATGTAAGGAGACACGCTCCCACTTCCATGGGTTTCTTTGGAAAAGCTAAAGGGATGGGAATGTGATGAAGGTAACATAGAATTTAGCAATATGGAATATGGAAACAAGCAATAAGGAAATATGAGAAGCAGGAGAGAATTCTCGTCAGTTCTTTTCACTTTGTCTGTTTCAACTCAAAATCCCAAGCAGTCATGATAGGAATCAGTTACAACTAGAAGAATCTGTGTAACCTGCAGCTACTCATTTCCCCCGTCTACATCCAGAGGCATCACAGTGTGTGAGGCATCCATGTGTCATTCAGATGAGCACTGTTGCATTTTTGAAGCATTCATTGCTTTAAAGGACACTAATATTTCCATACTTACTATTCTCATTATCATCCTTAATATTGTTGATTTCATTATTTTATTGGTGCTTTGTGAGAAACCATGTTCCAGGAATGCACCATATTGCTGAGGTAAATTCTGAACTCCAGAAAGCAAATGTTGTGATCATCTGGAACTTATATGCAATTACTTGAAAAGCTGTCAAGATAAGCCACACCAGACTCATTTTTTAACCAGAAAACTTTCATGAAGTTTTCTCCTCCAACACCAATATGATACTCTTTTTGTATCAACAAATTTCTTTGAAACACACTAGTCCATTGATATATGATAATTCTGAAAACTTTCAGAACACTTTTCTTTTTGGAAAAGTGCCTAGTATTTCCTAGTCTGCACACTTTAGCTTTACTGTATATTTTTTTCAATGGATAAGGAACCACTGTCTTCCAGGAGAGTGCAAAAAGAAAGTAATTATTGGTTAAACAAGTGTTTCTGGGAAAAGAATCAGTTTTTCACATAAGTTTGAGCAATATGTGTATTACTTTTTATTCTAAAAACACATATCACATAGCTCAGAAAACTCTCTCTGATGTGCACATAAGTATACCTTCTCCTGAAAACTCATTGCAAAAATGGATTTGTTAATTATGAGGCAAATGAGGGACAGGAAGCATACTTATAATAAAATGGATTAAATGATTCTGATAGGGTTCACTCGAGATATGTCCTGCCACATTTTAAACTCAGTTTCCTTATTGCACTTCTCAGGGTCCTTTTTTCCTCTTCTGAAAACAGATCACTGTGCTCTTCAGCATTCTGCATCTCTAGCATTCTATTAAAGACCATTGCAAAAGTGATTTTACTACTGGAAACTTAACTGCAAGTTTTCTGAAACCTATATTCCTGATTCTGATTTAGTACATTTGAGTCTTCTGTCATTGCTCAACATAAAGCCCCCAAATGAAAGAGGATTCCTAAAGCTAAAATAGTCTTCACCAATGCTAACTACCAGGACTAGGGTCCATATTCATTTAGTGTGTAATGAGGGTAGTTTTGTTATATTCAGATTTTTTTGAAAGTAATTAATTTTAATTAGGTATATACATGACAGCAGAATGCATTTTGATGCATTCTCCGCAGTTGCAGCACAGCTTCACATTTCTATGGTTGTACACAGTGTAGTGTCACCATATATATACAGTACCTAGGGTAATTATGTCCATCTATTCCACCATCTTTCCTGCCCCCACATACCCTCCCCCCTCCCCTTTGCATATTCAGATTTATTTGAGCATCATCTCAATCTCTTTTCAGTTCTTCAGGATTTATGTGATTCCTTCAAGGTAAAATTCATCTTCTATGTTTATTTTACATTATTAAGTGCATGCTGGATGGGATCAAATCTAAAATATATATTATATCTTTTATCCAAGAGCATCCAGCCTATGAAAAAAATAGAAGAAAAAAGGGTAAAATTGACGATGGAAACATGGAACCTCAATATAGGTAATTTTGTGGTACAATTTTTCTAGAAACCATATAATGAAACCTTTGAAAGGATAACAAACTATTCACACATGATATATATATTCCACAATGTGTTGTGATTATTGCCACAACATGTGGATGTTGATGCTTGATCCATTTTTCAAAATATTTTTGTAAACTCATGAGGAAAATATATTTAAAAGTGCTTATATCATACTTATCTTTAAAATTATGTTTCCCAGACTGGAGTCATTATAGTGGTTAGTTGAAATGTGAGGCTGATTTTCTTTCTTCCCTAAATTTAAAAAGAGCTTAAAGGGGCAGAGCTAGAACTGAGATGCCTGAGAAAATGAAGATATGATTTTTGCTTGAATCCAGGAGGTCAGTATCAGCCTGTGACATAGGAGAAACCCATTGAAAAGAGAATGTCAATTCTACTATGACAACTTGTGTATGGACTAATTCCATGACCTTGTGTTTTGTTTCATGCTTTACTTTTGTTCATGCCCTTCATCATTGATATGATCAGTCTATAGCAAGAAAGGATTATCATATGTAATCTATTTTACTCCTTTCCTATAAAATGAATCCATTATTGCTGGAGAAACTTCTTTCCAGGAATTTGGACTAAATGATCTAAATCAAAAATAAACTTCCACATAGCAATAAGAAATTGCTCATATTCCTACGACATGGTTTGTTTATGTTGTTAATGCTTGGCATTGAACTGGATTCTTTTGCATGCTGGGCAGTTGATCTCCAATTGATCCTCTCCCACAGACTTTTCTGATAGTCCTGTGGGATTTGTAAATCCAATTTCAGAAAATTTCACACCAAGCTTCTAAATGAGTTATCTCAACACAGGAAGATTTTGCTACAGGAGAAACTACATGCTAAATGAAAGCAACATTCACAGTTCCTGCACTGTATTAAGCATCTCATTTGTGAACATGAATAACAGAATCTCAAATTACTCAGACCCACCTTCTGTCTTTGTTCATTTAATTAAAATTGATTCTTACATCTCACTGAAATTTTTCTACTATCTATATTTTGAGAAAAATGCCATCCAATCAGGATGCATCAATTTTCTAGTGCACTGTTGCCTTCTCATTATTCATCTCCATTTCATGCACATGCTACTCAAGGTCACCTGCATATTGCATTGAAGTTGGTTCTGCTATTTATGCATATACTGCATATCAGCCCACTTTAATACAAGGATGTCCAAGCATCTTAACTTCCCCAGGAATCTTTCATAATACAAATTTTTCCTCACTGCGTATTTTATCCCTCTCTCTGCCTGCAATATCCTCTGGCCATTCTCCTTGCCAATCCCTATATAGTCAGAGAAGCATGTCCCATTTAAACCTTGTGTCTATGTATAGCCTTCCATTCTTTTAGCATTTCCTCTGTCTGGTGAATATCCTCACTTTTGAAGTCTCCTTTCATCTTTATCTCTAGAAAAGTATTTACCCCTGGTCCCTAGTTTCACCTCTAGCTCTTATCACAAATTCAACTATAGGTAGAAATAAATAAACCTGTTGACAATAACATGATATAAAAGCAGTTCCCTCAAGTTCAGTAACTGATGAACTGGCTAGGAAACTGAATACTTTACAGCTCACGTGTGTATTACCCGTACAAAAGTTGTAATATGTCTAAAGTAGTCCCAAGGAAAAGCAAAAACAGTTTATGTCAGGAATAAGAGGTATAATCATGGACGTTTTGCATGACAGAGGCAATTTTAATAGAAAAAATATGAAAAGAAAGGGAAATTAAAAAGAAAAATAATATGGAATTCATTTTATTAAGGTGTAAATGTGATCATTTATCTGGGACACAATTAAGTACAAAGGATTTTTAAAATTTAAAAATTGAGCAAAGAGTAAACAGTGTGATGATTTTTGTTTACATGGAAATTTAATTTTTCCTATAAAATATTTATTGAAGTCGAATGAATCAAGTTGTGAGTTATTATAGACATCATACATGGTGAATACCTAGTGTCTTCCCCAGTGGTTTTCTGAGTTATTGGACCAGTAAAATTACTCTTCAATGATGTCAGTATAAATGGGGTTCAAAGGCACACATCCATAATTGCAGGTACTTGAGAGGCTGAGGCAGGCCCCTGCAGGGTTTCCAGTAAACCTTGGACTTTACAGACACCCTGTCTCCCAATATAAAGACTTGAGATCTGAAGTAAGCATTATAGTATTTGCCAAGGATACACATGTTTTGGGGTAAAATACACAGGCCCACACACAAATAAAAATTTCACACATGACTACATTCTCCTAAAGTAAAACTTCAAAAAAAATATAACTGGACAAATAAAATTATAAGATTATTCATACTCTTCCTTTTTATTTGGATAATTTGTCCTTCACATGAATTTTTTAAGTAGTTTAAGTTTATCTGTGCATTTCTCAACAGAGCCACATTTGGACAGATCATCCAAGGCAGAACAGAAGAGTTTTCATGATATTGATGATACTGCACATCGCCAGCAAAAGGTAGGCACATGTGTCAATTTAAATTCCTGGTCATTTCTTTTTCTTTCTTTCTTTTTTTTTTTTTCTTGCAGACATTAAACTAGGCCAATTGAAATGACCTACTACAATACTCTTTGGGAATCCAAACATAGTAATTAAATATTTAAGTACAGAGAAGTTAACTGGTCAGCTACAACTAAAAAAAAAAAAATTAAAGAAATCAATGCAACTATTAATTATATTTACCTTATCTATTTAGTTGTGGTTAGACCTAATTCTTTGGATGCAATTTTGGGGAAATCATGAAATTTTGGAGGTCTTTTCCTCTGTTTTCCTGTTGTCTGTGTTAGTAGGTGGTTCATTTCCATGTACTTGAATGGATTTCTATTCCACAGACTCATGTGGGTACTTGTAGTGTGCAAGTTTCTCTTTGGGATGTTTCCTGGGCATTATTTATTTCTGAGTATCACAGCTGAAAATGAGCATATTTTATGTTCTACTTTCACTCACAAGTATCACTGTAAGGGGAGAGTATCATGAGGCCACCATCACCCTGCTCATAAGGTGTAAGCCATCTGAGAAAAAGAAGGTCTGAAATAAATAGTAAAGAAATAAGAGCCAGAGCTAGAAATTAAGTTTGAAAGGTGAAGCAGAGCTCTTAAATGGATCCCCAATTTCAGTGGAGCTGCAGCTGAGCAACTAGAAAATGTCTCCAGTTCTTCATCTAAAGGAGAGTGTATCAAAGGCAGGGATAAGTTTTCAGAAAAAGGAAACGTGTGTGTGTGTGTGTGTGTGTGTGTACTAGGGATTGAACTCAGGGCCACAAGAACACTAAGCCACATCCTCCACCCTATTTTGTATTTGATTTAGAGACAGGGTCTCACTGAGTTGCTTAGCACCTCACTCTTTGCTGAGGCTGGCTTTGCACTCATGATCCTCCTGCTCAGCCTCCTGTGCTACTGGAATTACAGGCATGCACCACTGCACCTGAAAACAGGAGGAATATTCTTTTTGGTGTGGTAGGTGTCTTGCAGCAAAGAGTTTGATTAGCATACTGGCCACACCCAACTCTGGCTGTGTGGCTGTGTGGCTTCACCTGGTCAACCCATCTCCAGTGCAGTGCTGAACCTGATGGAGCTGTGTAAGAAGTCACACGTATGGGGCCAGTCTCTCAAACCAGCAAGATTGCTGATGGAAATTCCCAGATACCAGACTTTTTCTACGCAATGGCTTCTATGTCTATTTGATTCTCATAAAGTGCAAGCAAAATTTTTAAAAAATTAAATTTAACCATCCTATGTCTAAAATTTCAAATCTATATAACATCAAGTTCCAGTCTCAAAAGAGTTTTGATTGTTTTCTACTGTGTTCTTAGTTTTGTTGGGAGAATGCACACATTGCTAGTTAAGCACTATTGTGAGATGTTTTGAGTATATGAGTATCAGTGATTGTTGTCAGAGAACACATTTCCTCTTTCATTTTTCCTAGTTTTATCCTATGGGTAGCTAGATGAAGAGAAGAGCTCAGCTTCATTGGGGCTGCATAAGATCATGCCTCATAAGGAAATATTGTTTCACTAAGTGTAATGGTCTAATCTCCAATTCAAAGACTGCACAAATGTAAATATGGGGATGTGCAAAGAGTGATGATATTATCTATATGTAACTCATTTTGTCATTATTATTACCAGAGTGATTCTGAGAAACATCAGGAGATGTGTGCTGCTTCTGAATCTGTTGAGATCAATGCAAGCACAAAAAAGGGTATAAATGAACTTGTAAAAGGTAAGAACCACATAGAAGACTAAATACATTGGAAAGAATATGGCCAAGAAATATGAGCACTGGTAAATACTAATTGTGCAAGACATGTGCATATTAAATAAGTAGTAAAGTTTAAGAAAAAAATGTAAGAAGTGGAGTATCTCATTAGGTTTCAGCCACAGGTTAAATTGGATGTATAGATAAAGGTACTGAACTGTGAGTTGCATTGAGACATACTTTTATCACAGGGAAATTTAAATAAGGAAAAGGTCATAAAAAAGAGGGAATTAAGACTGATGAAGGTAGTGAGTACACATCATCAAAAAGAATAAAAGTAAAGAAGAACAAGTGGTACTCAGGAGAGGGTAGGAAATCCCAACAACATGTGAGAAGGGAAAAGAACAGGGTTTTCAAAATGGGGGAAGAATTTGTGTGTTTCCAGTTCCAAAGTTGAATGATGGAGAGGATTTAACTTTTTCACTCTTCTGACTTACTCACAGTTGGGAATGAATTGAGAAGTGAAGACCTGTTTCCACAGAGCAAAGTTCACTTACCCTAATGATTAGGCAGGTGTACAAGTTAATGACATGCAACATGTTGCTACTCACTAGGGCAAAATTTTAGGGCAGAAACAGCAAATGGATTAGTTGAAAAAATTAGGAATTGTTATTGGGCATTTTCCAAATCCACAGGTATCTAAAATTAACTTTGGAAAGCTTACAGATTCTTCTAAACTTTATTTTGAGGGATGAATCCAGAGCTACATTCAAATTAACCTAGAGGAATTAGAAGCTGACAAATTTCACACTGTCACTCTGCAACGGTTAGGAATCATCTCTTAGTGACCATGTTCAAAATCTTGTTGTGAGTCAGCAGGTCATAGCTTCTATATGTTCATTATAGTCTATGGTGATTCAAATGATCCTGGTCTGTAGAAAAAATGATTTGGAGCTGTGCATTGGATATCCTTTTGGGAACTATGCAAGAAACACTATCAGTTCCTACATTTCAGGACACAACCAGGTCAAGTGCAAGCACAAATCTTGCTTTTCATTCTGAGCATGTCTCTTGAGATGTGGGAGGGACCCAAAGACTAAGGTGAAGAGAAGATATTTCTAAGATAAATCTGTCACATTGACAGGCAGCAAGGTGTGGCAAAGAGCCATACATAAAATGTAAAATGTAAGGAGACACGCTCCCACTTCCATGGGTTTCTTTGGAAAAGCTAAAGGGATGGGAATGTGATGAAGGTAACATAGAATTTAGCAATATGGAATATGGAAACAAGCAATAAGGAAATATGAGAAGCAGGAGAGAATTCTCGTCAGTTCTTTTCACTTTGTCTGTTTCAACTCAAAATCCCAAGCAGTCATGATAGGAATCAGTTACAACTAGAAGAATCTGTGTAACCTGCAGCTACTCATTTCCCCCGTCTACATCCAGAGGCATCACAGTGTGTGAGGCATCCATGTGTCATTCAGATGAGCACTGTTGCATTTTTGAAGCATTCATTGCTTTAAAGGACACTAATATTTCCATACTTACTATTCTCATTATCATCCTTAATATTGTTGATTTCATTATTTTATTGGTGCTTTGTGAGAAACCATGTTCCAGGAATGCACCATATTGCTGAGGTAAATTCTGAACTCCAGAAAGCAAATGTTGTGATCATCTGGAACTTATATGCAATTACTTGAAAAGCTGTCAAGATAAGCCACACCAGACTCATTTTTTAACCAGAAAACTTTCATGAAGTTTTCTCCTCCAACACCAATATGATACTCTTTTTGTATCAACAAATTTCTTTGAAACACACTAGTCTATTGATATATGATAATTCTGAAAACTTTCAGAACACTTTTCTTTTTGGAAAAGTGCCTAGTATTTCCTAGTCTGCACACTTTAGCTTTACTGTATATTTTTTTCAATGGATAAGGAACCACTGTCTTCCAGGAGAGTGCAAAAAGAAAGTAATTATTGATTAAACAAGTGTTTCTGGGAAAAGAATCAGTTTTTCACATAAGTTTGAGCAATATGTGTATTACTTTTTATTCTAAAAACACATATCACATAGCTCAGAAAACTCTCTCTGATGTGCACATAAGTATACCTTCTCCTGAAAACTCATTGCAAAAATGGATTTGTTAATTATGAGGCAAATGAGGGACAGGAAGCATACTTATAATAAAATGGATTAAATGATTCTGATAGGGTTCACTCGAGATATGTCCTGCCACATTTTAAACTCAGTTTCCTTATTGCACTTCTCAGGGTCCTTTTTTCCTCTTCTGAAAACAGATCACTGTGCTCTTCAGCATTCTGCATCTCTAGCATTCTATTAAAGACCATTGCAAAAGTGATTTTACTACTGGAAACTTAACTGCAAGTTTTCTGAAACCTATATTCCTGATTCTGATTTAGTACATTTGAGTCTTCTGTCATTGCTCAACATAAAGCCCCCAAATGAAAGAGGATTCCTAAAGCTAAAATAGTCTTCACCAATGCTAACTACCAGGACTAGGGTCCATATTCATTTAGTGTGTAATGAGGGTAGTTTTGTTATATTCAGATTTTTTTGAAAGTAATTAATTTTAATTAGGTATATACATGACAGCAGAATGCATTTTGATGCATTCTCCGCAGTTGCAGCACAGCTTCACATTTCTATGGTTGTACACAGTGTAGTGTCACCATATATATACAGTACCTAGGGTAATTATGTCCATCTATTCCACCATCTTTCCTGCCCCCACATACCCTCCCCCCTCCCCTTTGCATATTCAGATTTATTTGAGCATCATCTCAATCTCTTTTCAGTTCTTCAGGATTTATGTGATTCCTTCAAGGTAAAATTCATCTTCTATGTTTATTTTACATTATTAAGTGCATGCTGGATGGGATCAAATCTAAAATATATATTATATCTTTTATCCAAGAGCATCCAGCCTATGAAAAAAATAGAAGAAAAAAGGGTAAAATTGACGATGGAAACATGGAACCTCAATATAGGTAATTTTGTGGTACAATTTTTCTAGAAACCATATAATGAAACCTTTGAAAGGATAACAAACTATTCACACATGATATATATATTCCACAATGTGTTGTGATTATTGCCACAACATGTGGATGTTGATGCTTGATCCATTTTTCAAAATATTTTTGTAAACTCATGAGGAAAATATATTTAAAAGTGCTTATATCATACTTATCTTTAAAATTATGTTTCCCAGACTGGAGTCATTATAGTGGTTAGTTGAAATGTGAGGCTGATTTTCTTTCTTCCCTAAATTTAAAAAGAGCTTAAAGGGGCAGAGCTAGAACTGAGATGCCTGAGAAAATGAAGATATGATTTTTGCTTGAATCCAGGAGGTCAGTATCAGCCTGTGACATAGGAGAAACCCATTGAAAAGAGAATGTCAATTCTACTATGACAACTTGTGTATGGACTAATTCCATGACCTTGTGTTTTGTTTCATGCTTTACTTTTGTTCATGCCCTTCATCATTGATATGATCAGTCTATAGCAAGAAAGGATTATCATATGTAATCTATTTTACTCCTTTCCTATAAAATGAATCCATTATTGCTGGAGAAACTTCTTTCCAGGAATTTGGACTAAATGATCTAAATCAAAAATAAACTTCCACATAGCAATAAGAAATTGCTCATATTCCTACGACATGGTTTGTTTATGTTGTTAATGCTTGGCATTGAACTGGATTCTTTTGCATGCTGGGCAGTTGATCTCCAATTGATCCTCTCCCACAGACTTTTCTGATAGTCCTGTGGGATTTGTAAATCCAATTTCAGAAAATTTCACACCAAGCTTCTAAATGAGTTATCTCAACACAGGAAGATTTTGCTACAGGAGAAACTACATGCTAAATGAAAGCAACATTCACAGTTCCTGCACTGTATTAAGCATCTCATTTGTGAACATGAATAACAGAATCTCAAATTACTCAGACCCACCTTCTGTCTTTGTTCATTTAATTAAAATTGATTCTTACATCTCACTGAAATTTTTCTACTATCTATATTTTGAGAAAAATGCCATCCAATCAGGATGCATCAATTTTCTAGTGCACTGTTGCCTTCTCATTATTCATCTCCATTTCATGCACATGCTACTCAAGGTCACCTGCATATTGCATTGAAGTTGGTTCTGCTATTTATGCATATACTGCATATCAGCCCACTTTAATACAAGGATGTCCAAGCATCTTAACTTCCCCAGGAATCTTTCATAATACAAATTTTTCCTCACTGCGTATTTTATCCCTCTCTCTGCCTGCAATATCCTCTGGCCATTCTCCTTGCCAATCCCTATATAGTCAGAGAAGCATGTCCCATTTAAACCTTGTGTCTATGTATAGCCTTCCATTCTTTTAGCATTTCCTCTGTCTGGTGAATATCCTCACTTTTGAAGTCTCCTTTCATCTTTATCTCTAGAAAAGTATTTACCCCTGGTCCCTAGTTTCACCTCTAGCTCTTATCACAAATTCAACTATAGGTAGAAATAAATAAACCTGTTGACAATAACATGATATAAAAGCAGTTCCCTCAAGTTCAGTAACTGATGAACTGGCTAGGAAACTGAATACTTTACAGCTCACGTGTGTATTACCCGTACAAAAGTTGTAATATGTCTAAAGTAGTCCCAAGGAAAAGCAAAAACAGTTTATGTCAGGAATAAGAGGTATAATCATGGACGTTTTGCATGACAGAGGCAATTTTAATAGAAAAAATATGAAAAGAAAGGGAAATTAAAAAGAAAAATAATATGGAATTCATTTTATTAAGGTGTAAATGTGATCATTTATCTGGGACACAATTAAGTACAAAGGATTTTTAAAATTTAAAAATTGAGCAAAGAGTAAACAGTGTGATGATTTTTGTTTACATGGAAATTTAATTTTTCCTATAAAATATTTATTGAAGTCGAATGAATCAAGTTGTGAGTTATTATAGACATCATACATGGTGAATACCTAGTGTCTTCCCCAGTGGTTTTCTGAGTTATTGGACCAGTAAAATTACTCTTCAATGATGTCAGTATAAATGGGGTTCAAAGGCACACATCCATAATTGCAGGTACTTGAGAGGCTGAGGCAGGCCCCTGCAGGGTTTCCAGTAAACCTTGGACTTTACAGACACCCTGTCTCCCAATATAAAGACTTGAGATCTGAAGTAAGCATTATAGTATTTGCCAAGGATACACATGTTTTGGGGTAAAATACACAGGCCCACACACAAATAAAAATTTCACACATGACTACATTCTCCTAAAGTAAAACTTCAAAAAAAATATAACTGGACAAATAAAATTATAAGATTATTCATACTCTTCCTTTTTATTTGGATAATTTGTCCTTCACATGAATTTTTTAAGTAGTTTAAGTTTATCTGTGCATTTCTCAACAGAGCCACATTTGGACAGATCATCCAAGGCAGAACAGAAGAGTTTTCATGATATTGATGATACTGCACATCGCCAGCAAAAGGTAGGCACATGTGTCAATTTAAATTCCTGGTCATTTCTTTTTCTTTCTTTCTTTTTTTTTTTTTCTTGCAGACATTAAACTAGGCCAATTGAAATGACCTACTACAATACTCTTTGGGAATCCAAACATAGTAATTAAATATTTAAGTACAGAGAAGTTAACTGGTCAGCTACAACTAAAAAAAAAAAAATTAAAGAAATCAATGCAACTATTAATTATATTTACCTTATCTATTTAGTTGTGGTTAGACCTAATTCTTTGGATGCAATTTTGGGGAAATCATGAAATTTTGGAGGTCTTTTCCTCTGTTTTCCTGTTGTCTGTGTTAGTAGGTGGTTCATTTCCATGTACTTGAATGGATTTCTATTCCACAGACTCATGTGGGTACTTGTAGTGTGCAAGTTTCTCTTTGGGATGTTTCCTGGGCATTATTTATTTCTGAGTATCACAGCTGAAAATGAGCATATTTTATGTTCTACTTTCACTCACAAGTATCACTGTAAGGGGAGAGTATCATGAGGCCACCATCACCCTGCTCATAAGGTGTAAGCCATCTGAGAAAAAGAAGGTCTGAAATAAATAGTAAAGAAATAAGAGCCAGAGCTAGAAATTAAGTTTGAAAGGTGAAGCAGAGCTCTTAAATGGATCCCCAATTTCAGTGGAGCTGCAGCTGAGCAACTAGAAAATGTCTCCAGTTCTTCATTTAAAGGAGAGTGTATCAAAGGCAGGGATAAGTTTTCAGAAAAAGGAAACGTGTGTGTGTGTGTGTGTGTGTGTGTGTGTACTAGGGATTGAACTCAGGGCCACAAGAACACTAAGCCACATCCACCACCCTATTTTGTATTTGATTTAGAGACAGGGTCTCACTGAGTTGCTTAGCACCTCACTCTTTGCTGAGGCTGGCTTTGCACTCATGATCCTCCTGCTCAGCCTCCTGTGCTACTGGAATTACAGGCATGCACCACTGCACCTGAAAACAGGAGGAATATTCTTTTTGGTGTGGTAGGTGTCTTGCAGCAAAGAGTTTGATTAGCATACTGGCCACACCCAACTCTGGCTGTGTGGCTGTGTGGCTTCACCTGGTCAACCCATCTCCAGTGCAGTGCTGAACCTGATGGAGCTGTGTAAGAAGTCACACGTATGGGGCCAGTCTCTCAAACCAGCAAGATTGCTGATGGAAATTCCCAGATACCAGACTTTTTCTACGCAATGGCTTCTATGTCTATTTGATTCTCATAAAGTGCAAGCAAAATTTTTAAAAAATTAAATTTAACCATCCTATGTCTAAAATTTCAAATCTATATAACATCAAGTTCCAGTCTCAAAAGAGTTTTGATTGTTTTCTACTGTGTTCTTAGTTTTGTTGGGAGAATGCACACATTGCTAGTTAAGCACTATTGTGAGATGTTTTGAGTATATGAGTATCAGTGATTGTTGTCAGAGAACACATTTCCTCTTTCATTTTTCCTAGTTTTATCCTATGGGTAGCTAGATGAAGAGAAGAGCTCAGCTTCATTGGGGCTGCATAAGATCATGCCTCATAAGGAAATATTGTTTCACTAAGTGTAATGGTCTAATCTCCAATTCAAAGACTGCACAAATGTAAATATGGGGATGTGCAAAGAGTGATGATATTATCTATATGTAACTCATTTTGTCATTATTATTACCAGAGTGATTCTGAGAAACATCAGGAGATGTGTGCTGCTTCTGAATCTGTTGAGATCAATGCAAGCACAAAAAAGGGTATAAATGAACTTGTAAAAGGTAAGAACCACATAGAAGACTAAATACATTGGAAAGAATATGGCCAAGAAATATGAGCACTGGTAAATACTAATTGTGCAAGACATGTGCATATTAAATAAGTAGTAAAGTTTAAGAAAAAAATGTAAGAAGTGGAGTATCTCATTAGGTTTCAGCCACAGGTTAAATTGGATGTATAGATAAAGGTACTGAACTGTGAGTTGCATTGAGACATACTTTTATCACAGGGAAATTTAAATAAGGAAAAGGTCATAAAAAAGAGGGAATTAAGACTGATGAAGGTAGTGAGTACACATCATCAAAAAGAATAAAAGTAAAGAAGAACAAGTGGTACTCAGGAGAGGGTAGGAAATCCCAACAACATGTGAGAAGGGAAAAGAACAGGGTTTTCAAAATGGGGGAAGAATTTGTGTGTTTCCAGTTCCAAAGTTGAATGATGGAGAGGATTTAACTTTTTCACTCTTCTGACTTACTCACAGTTGGGAATGAATTGAGAAGTGAAGACCTGTTTCCACAGAGCAAAGTTCACTTACCCTAATGATTAGGCAGGTGTACAAGTTAATGACATGCAACATGTTGCTACTCACTAGGGCAAAATTTTAGGGCAGAAACAGCAAATGGATTAGTTGAAAAAATTAGGAATTGTTATTGGGCATTTTCCAAATCCACAGGTATCTAAAATTAACTTTGGAAAGCTTACAGATTCTTCTAAACTTTATTTTGAGGGATGAATCCAGAGCTACATTCAAATTAACCTAGAGGAATTAGAAGCTGACAAATTTCACACTGTCACTCTGCAACGGTTAGGAATCATCTCTTAGTGACCATGTTCAAAATCTTGTTGTGAGTCAGCAGGTCATAGCTTCTATATGTTCATTATAGTCTATGGTGATTCAAATGATCCTGGTCTGTAGAAAAAATGATTTGGAGCTGTGCATTGGATATCCTTTTGGGAACTATGCAAGAAACACTATCAGTTCCTACATTTCAGGACACAACCAGGTCAAGTGCAAGCACAAATCTTGCTTTTCATTCTGAGCATGTCTCTTGAGATGTGGGAGGGACCCAAAGACTAAGGTGAAGAGAAGATATTTCTAAGATAAATCTGTCACATTGACAGGCAGCAAGGTGTGGCAAAGAGCCATACATAAAATGTAAAATGTAAGGAGACACGCTCCCACTTCCATGGGTTTCTTTGGAAAAGCTAAAGGGATGGGAATGTGATGAAGGTAACATAGAATTTAGCAATATGGAATATGGAAACAAGCAATAAGGAAATATGAGAAGCAGGAGAGAATTCTCGTCAGTTCTTTTCACTTTGTCTGTTTCAACTCAAAATCCCAAGCAGTCATGATAGGAATCAGTTACAACTAGAAGAATCTGTGTAACCTGCAGCTACTCATTTCCCCCGTCTACATCCAGAGGCATCACAGTGTGTGAGGCATCCATGTGTCATTCAGATGAGCACTGTTGCATTTTTGAAGCATTCATTGCTTTAAAGGACACTAATATTTCCATACTTACTATTCTCATTATCATCCTTAATATTGTTGATTTCATTATTTTATTGGTGCTTTGTGAGAAACCATGTTCCAGGAATGCACCATATTGCTGAGGTAAATTCTGAACTCCAGAAAGCAAATGTTGTGATCATCTGGAACTTATATGCAATTACTTGAAAAGCTGTCAAGATAAGCCACACCAGACTCATTTTTTAACCAGAAAACTTTCATGAAGTTTTCTCCTCCAACACCAATATGATACTCTTTTTGTATCAACAAATTTCTTTGAAACACACTAGTCTATTGATATATGATAATTCTGAAAACTTTCAGAACACTTTTCTTTTTGGAAAAGTGCCTAGTATTTCCTAGTCTGCACACTTTAGCTTTACTGTATATTTTTTTCAATGGATAAGGAACCACTGTCTTCCAGGAGAGTGCAAAAAGAAAGTAATTATTGATTAAACAAGTGTTTCTGGGAAAAGAATCAGTTTTTCACATAAGTTTGAGCAATATGTGTATTACTTTTTATTCTAAAAACACATATCACATAGCTCAGAAAACTCTCTCTGATGTGCACATAAGTATACCTTCTCCTGAAAACTCATTGCAAAAATGGATTTGTTAATTATGAGGCAAATGAGGGACAGGAAGCATACTTATAATAAAATGGATTAAATGATTCTGATAGGGTTCACTCGAGATATGTCCTGCCACATTTTAAACTCAGTTTCCTTATTGCACTTCTCAGGGTCCTTTTTTCCTCTTCTGAAAACAGATCACTGTGCTCTTCAGCATTCTGCATCTCTAGCATTCTATTAAAGACCATTGCAAAAGTGATTTTACTACTGGAAACTTAACTGCAAGTTTTCTGAAACCTATATTCCTGATTCTGATTTAGTACATTTGAGTCTTCTGTCATTGCTCAACATAAAGCCCCCAAATGAAAGAGGATTCCTAAAGCTAAAATAGTCTTCACCAATGCTAACTACCAGGACTAGGGTCCATATTCATTTAGTGTGTAATGAGGGTAGTTTTGTTATATTCAGATTTTTTTGAAAGTAATTAATTTTAATTAGGTATATACATGACAGCAGAATGCATTTTGATGCATTCTCCGCAGTTGCAGCACAGCTTCACATTTCTATGGTTGTACACAGTGTAGTGTCACCATATATATACAGTACCTAGGGTAATTATGTCCATCTATTCCACCATCTTTCCTGCCCCCACATACCCTCCCCCCTCCCCTTTGCATATTCAGATTTATTTGAGCATCATCTCAATCTCTTTTCAGTTCTTCAGGATTTATGTGATTCCTTCAAGGTAAAATTCATCTTCTATGTTTATTTTACATTATTAAGTGCATGCTGGATGGGATCAAATCTAAAATATATATTATATCTTTTATCCAAGAGCATCCAGCCTATGAAAAAAATAGAAGAAAAAAGGGTAAAATTGACGATGGAAACATGGAACCTCAATATAGGTAATTTTGTGGTACAATTTTTCTAGAAACCATATAATGAAACCTTTGAAAGGATAACAAACTATTCACACATGATATATATATTCCACAATGTGTTGTGATTATTGCCACAACATGTGGATGTTGATGCTTGATCCATTTTTCAAAATATTTTTGTAAACTCATGAGGAAAATATATTTAAAAGTGCTTATATCATACTTATCTTTAAAATTATGTTTCCCAGACTGGAGTCATTATAGTGGTTAGTTGAAATGTGAGGCTGATTTTCTTTCTTCCCTAAATTTAAAAAGAGCTTAAAGGGGCAGAGCTAGAACTGAGATGCCTGAGAAAATGAAGATATGATTTTTGCTTGAATCCAGGAGGTCAGTATCAGCCTGTGACATAGGAGAAACCCATTGAAAAGAGAATGTCAATTCTACTATGACAACTTGTGTATGGACTAATTCCATGACCTTGTGTTTTGTTTCATGCTTTACTTTTGTTCATGCCCTTCATCATTGATATGATCAGTCTATAGCAAGAAAGGATTATCATATGTAATCTATTTTACTCCTTTCCTATAAAATGAATCCATTATTGCTGGAGAAACTTCTTTCCAGGAATTTGGACTAAATGATCTAAATCAAAAATAAACTTCCACATAGCAATAAGAAATTGCTCATATTCCTACGACATGGTTTGTTTATGTTGTTAATGCTTGGCATTGAACTGGATTCTTTTGCATGCTGGGCAGTTGATCTCCAATTGATCCTCTCCCACAGACTTTTCTGATAGTCCTGTGGGATTTGTAAATCCAATTTCAGAAAATTTCACACCAAGCTTCTAAATGAGTTATCTCAACACAGGAAGATTTTGCTACAGGAGAAACTACATGCTAAATGAAAGCAACATTCACAGTTCCTGCACTGTATTAAGCATCTCATTTGTGAACATGAATAACAGAATCTCAAATTACTCAGACCCACCTTCTGTCTTTGTTCATTTAATTAAAATTGATTCTTACATCTCACTGAAATTTTTCTACTATCTATATTTTGAGAAAAATGCCATCCAATCAGGATGCATCAATTTTCTAGTGCACTGTTGCCTTCTCATTATTCATCTCCATTTCATGCACATGCTACTCAAGGTCACCTGCATATTGCATTGAAGTTGGTTCTGCTATTTATGCATATACTGCATATCAGCCCACTTTAATACAAGGATGTCCAAGCATCTTAACTTCCCCAGGAATCTTTCATAATACAAATTTTTCCTCACTGCGTATTTTATCCCTCTCTCTGCCTGCAATATCCTCTGGCCATTCTCCTTGCCAATCCCTATATAGTCAGAGAAGCATGTCCCATTTAAACCTTGTGTCTATGTATAGCCTTCCATTCTTTTAGCATTTCCTCTGTCTGGTGAATATCCTCACTTTTGAAGTCTCCTTTCATCTTTATCTCTAGAAAAGTATTTACCCCTGGTCCCTAGTTTCACCTCTAGCTCTTATCACAAATTCAACTATAGGTAGAAATAAATAAACCTGTTGACAATAACATGATATAAAAGCAGTTCCCTCAAGTTCAGTAACTGATGAACTGGCTAGGAAACTGAATACTTTACAGCTCACGTGTGTATTACCCGTACAAAAGTTGTAATATGTCTAAAGTAGTCCCAAGGAAAAGCAAAAACAGTTTATGTCAGGAATAAGAGGTATAATCATGGACGTTTTGCATGACAGAGGCAATTTTAATAGAAAAAATATGAAAAGAAAGGGAAATTAAAAAGAAAAATAATATGGAATTCATTTTATTAAGGTGTAAATGTGATCATTTATCTGGGACACAATTAAATACAAAGGATTTTTAAAATTTAAAAATTGAGCAAAGAGTAAACAGTGTGATGATTTTTGTTTACATGGAAATTTAATTTTTCCTATAAAATATTTATTGAAGTCGAATGAATCAAGTTGTGAGTTATTATAGACATCATACATGGTGAATACCTAGTGTCTTCCCCAGTGGTTTTCTGAGTTATTGGACCAGTAAAATTACTCTTCAATGATGTCAGTATAAATGGGGTTCAAAGGCACACATCCATAATTGCAGGTACTTGAGAGGCTGAGGCAGGCCCCTGCAGGGTTTCCAGTAAACCTTGGACTTTACAGACACCCTGTCTCCCAATATAAAGACTTGAGATCTGAAGTAAGCATTATAGTATTTGCCAAGGATACACATGTTTTGGGGTAAAATACACAGGCCCACACACAAATAAAAATTTCACACATGACTACATTCTCCTAAAGTAAAACTTCAAAAAAAATATAACTGGACAAATAAAATTATAAGATTATTCATACTCTTCCTTTTTATTTGGATAATTTGTCCTTCACATGAATTTTTTAAGTAGTTTAAGTTTATCTGTGCATTTCTCAACAGAGCCACATTTGGACAGATCATCCAAGGCAGAACAGAAGAGTTTTCATGATATTGATGATACTGCACATCGCCAGCAAAAGGTAGGCACATGTGTCAATTTAAATTCCTGGTCATTTCTTTTTCTTTCTTTCTTTTTTTTTTTTTTCTTGCAGACATTAAACTAGGCCAATTGAAATGACCTACTACAATACTCTTTGGGAATCCAAACATAGTAATTAAATATTTAAGTACAGAGAAGTTAACTGGTCAGCTACAACTAAAAAAAAAAAAAATTAAAGAAATCAATGCAACTATTAATTATATTTACCTTATCTATTTAGTTGTGGTTAGACCTAATTCTTTGGATGCAATTTTGGGGAAATCATGAAATTTTGGAGGTCTTTTCCTCTGTTTTCCTGTTGTCTGTGTTAGTAGGTGGTTCATTTCCATGTACTTGAATGGATTTCTATTCCACAGACTCATGTGGGTACTTGTAGTGTGCAAGTTTCTCTTTGGGATGTTTCCTGGGCATTATTTATTTCTGAGTATCACAGCTGAAAATGAGCATATTTTATGTTCTACTTTCACTCACAAGTATCACTGTAAGGGGAGAGTATCATGAGGCCACCATCACCCTGCTCATAAGGTGTAAGCCATCTGAGAAAAAGAAGGTCTGAAATAAATAGTAAAGAAATAAGAGCCAGAGCTAGAAATTAAGTTTGAAAGGTGAAGCAGAGCTCTTAAATGGATCCCCAATTTCAGTGGAGCTGCAGCTGAGCAACTAGAAAATGTCTCCAGTTCTTCATTTAAAGGAGAGTGTATCAAAGGCAGGGATAAGTTTTCAGAAAAAGGAAACGTGTGTGTGTGTGTGTGTGTGTGTGTGTGTACTAGGGATTGAACTCAGGGCCACAAGAAGACTAAGCCACATCCACCACCCTATTTTGTATTTGATTTAGAGACAGGGTCTCACTGAGTTGCTTAGCACCTCACTCTTTGCTGAGGCTGGCTTTGCACTCATGATCCTCCTGCTCAGCCTCCTGTGCTACTGGAATTACAGGCATGCACCACTGCACCTGAAAACAGGAGGAATATTCTTTTTGGTGTGGTAGGTGTCTTGCAGCAAAGAGTTTGATTAGCATACTGGCCACACCCAACTCTGGCTGTGTGGCTGTGTGGCTTCACCTGGTCAACCCATCTCCAGTGCAGTGCTGAACCTGATGGAGCTGTGTAAGAAGTCACACGTATGGGGCCAGTCTCTCAAACCAGCAAGATTGCTGATGGAAATTCCCAGATACCAGACTTTTTCTACGCAATGGCTTCCATGTCTATTTGATTCTCATAAAGTGCATGGCTGGTTCCTGTCAGGAGAGAGTAAACTCCAACAACTATCACAGCATAAAGAAAAACATGTATTCACTGTACACAAAATGTATGTTTTAAATTATCTCTAGAACAGCAATAAATGAAGAAATGGAGTAGGAAATAACAAGGTTGATCTCCAAAAACACCTGCCTTGGTTATAATACAATTATTGGAATATATTTTTAATATGAAGTAGAGTGAAAGTGGTGGGACTAAAGAGAGACAGAATAGGGGAAGAGGAGAAAATGCAATAAAAATTAGAAATGAAAGGATTTATAGTGAGAATAAAAATTGTCTCTGGGTACCAACCCCCCCAAAAAATAGAATGAAACTCTCATTTAAAAAAGAGAGAGAAAAATGAAATAACATGGAAAAACAATACAAATAGCATACCAAAAAATAATGAACAATAACAGCAAGAGTTTGAAACTCCCTAATAATTAACACAGTAGAAAAGAAGATATTTCTATCCAGGATTTCTAAATCTAGCCACAAATAACTTTGGGGGTTTTCTGGGAAACAAATATTATCCAACACTATCTTTATTTGCTCTAGCTGCAAAAGGCCTAACCTGATATTTGTATGAATAAGCTGAGCCCCTCTGCTCCTCTGTCTCCCACCACACTCAGAGAATACTGAGGAAATTTAGCAATTTCAAGAAAACCCTTACCCTCAGTACTTGTTCGTGACTCAGACAAGTGGGTCTATCTAATTTGGGAACTTCCTGACAAACACTCTGGTTCATGGAGCCTAGGGACTAGTATGTAATGCAGACCACCTGGTGGATTCCTGTAGCCAGTGGTCTAGAGATGGGCAAGATTCCATGTCTCTGAGTAGTTTCCTGGCAAACTATTGGAGCATGACAGTCAGAGTCTGCTTGCAGAATCTTTTGGAAACTGAAGGAAAATATCATTGCACCTAACAATGCCCCAGCACTGCTGGATTCTTCTGTCACTTGAATTCTCAAAAAGCACTCTCCTTCACTATCATTATTCTAAATACTTATTTAAAGAGGCAGTGCTCTGTGGACTTCTACTCAAGTAACTGTCCAACAAGCATTACACATGTATTGCTGATGAGAATTATCAGCCCATTCCTGACTATCACTATCCTGAGAACATATGATGAGGGTGAACCTCCACCATTCTGTGTGGAGAGTTGGCTATGCATCTGGGAAGTTCAAGACCAGCAGTGGTTTCTGATCTCACCCACAGAATTACTACAAGGGGACCCTTGTCAAAGGTGTCTGCTCTCAGGATTTTATTGTAATACCCAGCAGGGTGTCTACAAGTATAAGCATGGTGGTAACAGATAAGAACTTGAAATGCCTCTCAAGCCAGCTGACTGGCTTGACCCTATTTGCACATGTGTGTCTGCACATGTGTGTTGTTCTGTAGGAGGACAATTTTTCTACCAGAAATAACCTTGGCACTTGCTTTCACAAATCTTCAAACAACATCGTTCAATGAAAATGCCAAGAACTCTTCATCCTTAGGCAGACCACAGGACCAAAGTCTAGCTGCCCAGAGCCATCAGCAGATCTATCTCAGTTCTCTTTTACACCTACCTTAATACTTGTTGTGGGTGCCTCAATGACCACAGTTTATGAAAGAGTTCCATCTTATAAAAGTTAAAATAAGAATGAAGGTTTTTTTCTGAAATCTTGCAGTGCCATTCTGCCTATGCAATTTGGCAGTATTTTGAATTCTGGTTGATAACTTTGAGAAAATTCAAATACCTTCCTTGCTTAAAATGTTGCATTTGAATTGAGAGGATTATACATTAGTTTCCTTTTTTCACTAAAGTATTTTCCTTTGTATAATTAAGGAGTTTTTGCTGTTGCAACTTTTATGTTAGAACATTTAGGGCACTGAATTCATATAAAATATTGGGATTTATAAATAACTAATCTGCTCAAAATCAGTGACAAGTATCTTTTTTATATACATTTTCTCCTTGATGGATATTAGAGTTAGTTCCACCACTTTATAATTGTGATTACAGTGCTAAAACATTGACATTAAAAAGTCACATGTACATGCTGGTTTTGGTACATTGGCGTTCAAATCAAGAAGTGGAAAAACTGGGTCATATGGCAGTTATATTCCTAGAATCCGGAGGATTCTACATATTGCTTTCCAGTGTGGAAATCTTAATTTTCAGTCTGGATGTGTAAGATTATACTTTTCTCCCACTCCCTGCACTTCACTTATTATTTGAGAGCTTGATAAATGTCATTCTGACTGGGGACATCTGAAATGTCAATGCTGTTTTGAATGCTATTTCCTTGGGTGCTAGTGATGGTGACTAATGTTTATATGGCTGTGGGCAAGTTGTAGTTCCTGATTTGAAATATGTCTATCTCTTGCTTTTTTGTCATTTTTTAAATTGGATTGGTGAGATTCTCCTCCGCCCTCCAGAGGGGAGATTTGTTGCTTGCCCTATGCTAGTTTCGCTGGCACAGCTGCAGTCTATTTCTTCTAGGAATGCATATTTTGTTTTAAAAGCCATGATTTCTGTGTTTCATGTGGTCACTAGTTCTCTGTCATGGCTTTCCAGTTATTCCACACAGCCTGATTTATTCATTATTATGCAGCCGTACACCAGTTTCTCTGGGTCCAAACTCTGAAAGTAGTTAGTCAGGAAACACAGCGTGATGCTGTGCTACTGTCTTACTTCTTTGAAATTCCTTTTAGTTCTTTCTGCAATAAAGAGTTTTCATTCTCTAAGCAAATAGAGTGTGCTCATTGGTGTGCATAAAATACAGACACATCTTTCGTACTGAATCGCTGTTCTTTTAAAATGAAATTTTGACTATGTGAATATTTTGCTCAATGAGATGCATATTTGGAAGGCTCTGGAGACTCAAAAGAAACAAGTGCAAGAATATTTTCTTCCTATTCAAGATGACCCATTTGAAAGACTCTTATCATATCAAGTATCATATGTAGGCAATCAAAAAAAATTTGACCTTTCATTATTCAAAATGTTGTATCTCTATAACATCAAATCTAATTAAAAAACATTTTAAACAAATTTTCTACTCTTTATTTTGTGGGAGAATGCAGAGTTTACTAATTGAGCACTGGTATTAGTTGTTTGGGATATATGCATATCAGTGAGTTTGTTGTAAGGGAACAAATTTTCCTCTTTCTTTCTTCCTGATTTTCCCCATCAGTAGCCAGATAAAGAGCAGAACTCAGTTTCACCTGGACTACATGTGTCTCATGTGGAAATATCATTGCAGAAAATGTAATGGTCTAATCTGCAATTGCAATGACTTCATAACTATAAATAGAATGATGTTCAAAGAGAGGAGCAGAAATCTATATAAAACTCATTATTGTCATTATTTTTACCAGAGTGATTCTGAGCAACTTCGAGAGGAGTGTGCTGCTGGTGTATCCAGTAAGTTTGATCCAAGCACAAAGACAATAAATGGACATGGAGAAGGTAAGAAACACAGGATACAAACTGTATTGGAAAGAGAATGGCCAAAAAATATGAGCACTGGTATACAGTACTTGTTCAAGGAATGTGCCTATTAAATAACTAGTAGGGACAAACACATTAAATGTAAGAACTGGTGTATCTCATTGGGTTTCAGCCACAGGTTGAATTGAGTGTATTTGCTAAAGGAATTGTATTGTTAGTTGCATTTGACACATGCTTCTCTCACAGGTAAATTTGAAATAAGGAAAAGGACGGAAGAAGAGGGAATGAAGACTGACAAAGGCAGTGAGTACACACATTCAAAAACAAATAGAAAAGAATCAGTGGTAGTCAGGAGAGGGTGGGAAATTCCACCTACAGATGAGAAGGGAACAGAAGAGGGTTTTCTAGGTAACCTAATCAATAAATGGGCCAAGGACCTAAACAGACACATCTCAAAAGAGGATGTAAAATCAATCAACAAATATATGAAAATTGTTCATTATCTCTAGCAATTAGAGAAATGCAAATCAAAACTACTCTTAAGATTTCATCTCACTCCTGTCAGAATGGCAGCTATTATAAAGATAAACAACAATAGTGTTGGCGATGATGTGGGGGGAAAAGGTACACTCATATATTGCTGGTGGGACTGCAAATTGGTACAGCCAATATGGAAAGCAGTATAGAGAATCCATGGAAAACTGGGAATAGAACCACCATTTGACATGCTATCCCTCTCCTTGGTCAATAGACAAACACTTAAAACAGCATACTGCTGGGATACAGCCACATCAACGTTCATAGCAGCACAATTCACAATAGCTTAACTGTAGAACCAACCTAGATGCCCTTGAGTAGGTGACTGGATAAAAATGTGGCATAAATACACAATGGAATATTACTTAGCAATAAAAGAGAATAAAATCATGGCATTTGCAGTTAAATGGATGGTGTTGAAGAAAACAATGCTAAGTGAAGTTAGCCAATCCCAAAGAAACAAAAGCTGAATGTTTTCTCTGATATAAGGAGGCTGATTCATACTGGGGTAGGGGAGGGGTAGCCTGAGAGGAATAGAAGAACTACTGATAGGCAAAGGGGTGGGAGGGGAAGGGAAGAGGCAGGGTGTTAGAAATGATGGTGGAATATGATGAACATCATTATATCCAAAGTACATGTATTAAGACATGAATTGGTGTGAATATACTTTGTATACAAACATAGATACGAAAAATTGTGCTCTGTATGTGTAATATGAATTGTGATGCATTCCATTGCCATTTAATAAAACCATTAAAAAAAGAAAAAAAAACAAAATTGCTTAGAAATAAAAAGAGGGAATACATTATATTAACTCATTAAACTATATTTCTGTTCAAAAAAAAGAAAAGGATTTTCAAAATCTGGAAAATATTTATGTGTTTCCAGTTTAAAAGTTGAATGAAAGAGAGAATAAAACTTTCCCACCCTTCCTCACTTATACACGATTAGGAATAAATTGAGGAATTAAGATCTGTTTCCACAGAACTAAGTTCAGTTACCCTAAATGATTAGGCATGTATATAATTAAATGACTTGAAACTTGTTGCTACTCCCTAAGGCAAATTATAGGGCAGAAAAAGCAAATGTAAAAGTAGAAGGAAATATGAGTGGTAATTGAGCATTACCCAAAACTACAGGTATCTAAAATTAACAGTGGAGAGATTACAGATCTTTCCAAACTTTACTTTGATGGAACATTTTTGGGAAGAATCCAAAGCTACACTCAAATTGCTATAGAGGAATAGAAGCTGACAAATTTCATACTGGAACTCTGGAATTTTAAGGAATCATCCCTTGAAGATCATGTTCAAACTCTTGTTCTCACTCAGCAGATCTTTGCCTCTACATGTCCATTACATTCTAAGGTGACTCCAATTATCCTGGTCTTTAGACAACATGATTTGGAGCTGTGCATTGGATATACTTTGGGGAAATATACAAGAACCACAGCTGGTTCCTACACTTCAAGACACAACAACCAGATTAAGTGCAAGCATTAATCTCACTTTTTTTCTGAACACGTCTCTTGAGATGTGGGAAGAACACAAAGGACTAAGATGAAGAAATTATATTTCTAAGATAACTGTGTTACATTGGCAGGCAACAAGAGTGGCAAAGATCCATATGAAGGATGGAAATGGAAAAACACAAGCTCCCACTTTTATGAGTTTCTTTGGAAAAGTTGAAGGGAAGAGAAAGTGAGGGAGAAAACATACAATTTAAAAGGGAAAAAAACAAGTAAATAGGAGAATTCTAGTCAGCTCTCTTAGCTTTCCTTTCTTCAAGTTGAAGTCTGGTGCAGAGATTGTAAGAACCAGTGGCAACTGGCAGAATTAAGATAACCTACAGCCATCCCTTTCCTGCCTCTATATCCAAGAGGCATCACAGTGCTTGAGGCATCCATTTGTGTCCTTCAGATGAGGATCCATGCATTTTTGAAGCATTCATTGCTATAAAGAAGCTGATAATTCCAATCATACTATTCCTATTATCATCCTTAATGTATCTATTTCATTATTTTATTGGAATTTTGTGAGAAACCAAGTTCCTGGACATGCCAGGAGTCCATTATATTATTGAGATAAATTCTGAAGCCTAGAAAGCAAATGTTGTGATCATCTGGGACTTTTGTGCAATTACTTCAAAATCTGTCTACATAAGCCTCACCAGACTCGTTTTTTAACCAGAAAACTTTATGAAGTTTGCTCCTCAAACACCAACATTGTTACTCTCCATGTATTTACCAACTTTTTTGAAACACATTAGATTATTGGTATGTGATAATTCTGCAAGAATTCAGAACACTTTTCCTTTTGGATTGCCTTGTCTGAGCTCTTTATGCTTTACCATAGATTTATTGCATAGATGTGGGACCACTATCTTTGCACAAGATTGCCAAAAGAAAGTTGGTATTGGTTAAACCAGAGTTTCTGGGAAAAGAAGATCACACCAGTTTTTTACATGAATATGAGCAAAGACCATTAGCTGTGACTCTAAACACATGTGTCAGAGATAACTGACTCAGAGAACTCTCTATGATGAGCAAACAAGTGTACCCTCCTCTGAAATCTTATCACAAATTTGGGTATATTAATTATAAGGCAAATGAGGGACAGGAACATACTTATAATAAAATGGGTTAAATAATTCTGATAGGATTTACTCAAGATATTTGCTGCCACATTTTTAATTCCGCTTCAACATTGAACTTCTCAGGGTCAGTCTTTCCTCCTCTGAAAACAGATCACTGTGCTCTCCAGCATTCTGCATCTTGACATTGGTATATATGCCAATGTGTTTCTATTAATGGTCATTGCAAAAATGACTTTGCTGTTGGAAAACTCAACTGAAAATTTTCCTAATCCTATATTCCTAATGCTGATTTCTCACTCAACATGAAGTCCCCAAATGAAAGAAGATACTTAAAGCTAAAATAATCTTCATCAATGCTAACTAGCAGAACTAGGGTCCCATATTCATTCAGTAGAACCACGATTGTAGTTTTTTCATATTCAGGTTTTGTTGAGCATACATCTCAATCTCTTTTCAGGATGTCAGGATTCATGTGCTTCCTTCAAGGTAATTCATCTTCTGTTTATTTTAAATTATTAAGTGCATGCTGGATGGGATGGAATTTAAAATGTTTATATAATATCTTCTCTCCAAGAACATCAAGCCTATGAAAGAGGATTCGCTTCCCCAGAGACCAAAATTGAAGATAGTAACATGCAAAGTCAAAACAGGTAACTTTTGTGGTACAACCTCTCTGGAAAACATGTAGAGAAACTTTGAAATGATAGCAACTCTTCACACCTCATGTGTGTTATTTTCCCACAGTGTGTAGGAAGAATTTGCAACAATATGTGGATGTTGATGCTTACATCTCTTTTCAAAATATTTCTATAAAATCATGAGAAAATTATACTTAAAAATAACTTATAATAGATGTCTCTAAAATTATGTTTCCACATTTGATTCATTACAGTAGTTAGTTGGATTATGAGGCTGATTTTCTTTCACCCTCGTTTTAAAAAAGCTTATGTTGGGGCACTGCTACAGTTGAGAAACCTAGGAGAATGAGGATATGGTATGGGATTGAACCCAGGAGGTCAAGAACAGTTTGTGAAACAGAAAAAAAACTCATCTACAAGATAATGTCAACTCTATTATGACCCCTTGTATATGAACTTTTTCCATTGTATCTGTGATTTGTTTTATGGTTTTTGACATTCACCAATAATGTGGTCAGTCTGTAGCAAGAAAAGATACAATGTATGATCATATGTAATTTATTTTACTCCTTTCTTGTAAAATGAATCCATTATTGGCTGGAGAGCATTATTTTCATCTCCCACTGAAGCTCTCCCATAGACGACTCTGATTCTCTGATGGGAAGCATACTTATAATAAAATGGATTAAACAATTGTATTTCCAAGGTTCACAAAATTGCCCACCCTCTTGTTGAAGTAGTTTCCTCAACATAGAAAGATATTGCCATGAAGAAACTACATGATAAAGGAAAGCAACATTCACAGTAGCTGCACTTACTACACATGTTATTTGAATCCTTGAGTTATGGTCAGGAGCAGAATCACACATTCCTGTGGCCCAGCTTCTTTCTTTGTTTCTGTAATTAGTCTTCATTCTACACAGTTCACTGAAATTGTTCTATCCTCTGTATTTCCAGAAACATTCCCTCCATTCACGCTGGCATCAACTTCCAGTGCACTGTGGCCTTCTCATTATGTATCTCCATTTGTGCACAGGTCCTTCATATTAACCTGCTAGAGCACTGAGGATGGTCCTGTTATTTATGCATATACTGCACATATGACTATCAGCCCTCTTTAGATCATGGATGTCCAAGCACCTTTACTTTCCTAGGAATCTTTCAAAATACAAATTTTTCCTCACTGTGTATATTGATCCCTCTCTATGCCTGCAATATCCTCTGAAATTCCTCTTACAAATCACTATATCTCCATAAAGACATGTTCCCTTTTAAGCCCTGTTTCTCGATGTACAGCCTTTCATGCTCAGCATTTCCACCCTCTGGACATAACCTCACTTTTGATGTCTCCGCTCATCTCCATCTCCAGAAAAGAAATCATGGGTACTTTTCTGCTAATGTACAAATAATATCTATTTCCTATTTTCTCCTCAAGATCTTACCACAAACACAATTGTGGGTGGAATAAACAAAAAATACTGTTGACTACAACTTGATGTAAAAGTAGTCCCCTCAAGTCCAAGAACTGATAGACTAGATAGGAAAAACAGGACTTTACAGGTCACATGTTTAATACACATTTCAGAAATGAAGTAGCCCCATTGGACAGTTTATGTCATGAACAACAGGCATAATCATGGATACTTCTCAAGGCAGAGTGATTCCTAATGTAAAGAATGAACAACAGCAACAACCAAAAAAAAAAAAAAAAAAAAAAAGGAAAGTAAATTAAAAAACAACATGGAATTTGCTGATCAATGTGTAAATGTAATCAGTTTGGGGGGACATGACAAATGATGAACAATGGATTTTTTCTATGATATTTGAAAGAAGAAACAGTAAAAACTCTGATGCCTCCTTTTTCCATAGAAATATAAATCTTTTTCTGTAAAATTCAGTTTCACCTAAAATAGATCAACCTGAAAATTATTTTAGCATTGTATATGGTGACACCCCAATTGTAGGTGTTCTGATGCATTGATCACTAAAATTACTACTAATTGATGTCAGTATTTACTGGCTTCAGAGGGACACATGTGTAATTGCAGGTACTTGAAAGGCTGATGATAAATCCCTGTCGGGTTTCAAGCCAACATTAGTATTTACAGACGCCCTGTCTCTAAATATTAAGACAGGGAATTTGATATGAACATCATAGTTCTACTAAGGACATACATGTCCCTGGATAAAATACTCAGGCCCACATGCAAACAGCAATAAACATTCCAAAAATAAGATATATTCACCTTAAATTTAGCTTGATTGAAACAGTACTTGAGGAAAGTAAAATTATACGATTATTACTACTGTTCATTTTTACTTGGATTAATTGACATTCACATTATTTTGAAGTAGTTTAAGTAAATCTGTACATTTGTCAACAGAGTCCCATTTGGGCAAGTCATCACGAGAAGCACAACAGAGTCTTGAAGATACTGAATACAGTCAGCTACAGGTATGCACATGTCAAATTCCCAATTACTTTTATTTTTCTTCATTATAGAAGGTCAATTAGGCCAAGTGAATTGAACTCATAGAACATTCTTTGGGAATTCAAACATCATAATTTAATATTTAAGTATAAAGATGTTAAGACATGAAATGTTATATTAATTAATATATAATAATAAAAATTAGCTTTAGAGATCAAAGTGGATTACACATATGCTTTATGTTAGCATTGTGCCTATATTTTTGAGAATGTTTGTGTTTTCCTCTGTGTGACATCCATAAATTGGAAGCAATAAGTCAGAGACTTAGAAATAAGCAGCTGAAATCATGAACATACATAAATGCGATAACCACTGAACCCATTCATGTAAAAACAATTTAATTCCCAAGGGTTCAACATTTAATTTCACATTACCTGTCATCTGTGCCAAAGTTAAAGATGTCATTCTCCATGGATTTCAGCATCTCCATGGAGGGAGGGAGCAGGCTCAAATCAGGCACAAAATTTCTTGTTGTATCAAAACACTTCAGGATGGGTACTTTTCTGCTAATGTACAAATAATATATATTTCCGATCCATTATCTGTAAGAAATCAATAAAATTATGAAACATATTTACCTTACCTCTTTATGTGAAGTTAGACTAATGATTTTGGATATCATTTTTGGGAAATTATGAAATTTTGAAGATCTAAATTATGAAATTTAGATCTCATATGATCTAACATAGATAATATGAGAATATGCCTCCTGATCTCATATGATCTGTGTTAGTATGTAAAGGATTTGCATGCGTTTGCATGGGTTCCCTTCCACTATTACACAAGGGTCCTTGTAGTGTACAGATTTGTCTTTGGTTGTGTCCTGGGTATGGTTTATATCTGAGTATCAGGAGTGAAAACCAGCATGTTGCACATGCCAATTTCACTCACCAATATTTCTCTGAGGTCACAGAATGAACTACACAAATGATCAAGGTTTATAGCAAAACACTTGTCACCTGTAATAGAATATAACACTACAAAAAGAAGAGATGAAAAAGGAAATATCAATGTTTACCTGGAAAATCAAAAGAGGCCTTGGTTTTAGCATAATTATTAGGGCTTGTTTTAAAATAGAAGGAAAGAGGTGGGATTAAAGAAGGCCAAAGAGGAGATGAGGGGAAATGAACTCAAATTGGAAAGAAAAAATTTAAAATGAGAGGTAAACTGGTCACTTCATAGTGAACAAACACACACACACACACACACACACACACACACACAGAGTAATGCAATGAAATTCTCAAAAAAAAAAAAAAATAAGATGGAAGGTGAAAAATGAAATAATGTGAAAACCCCATTCCAATAACAGACAAAAACACATCAAGAACACCAATTTAAAAAGCTTAAGATTTCCCTTATACTAATGTTAGGAGATATTTCTGTGCAGGATTTCTAATTTTAGAAACCCTCTTTCTTTGTTTGCTTTAGCTGCAAATGTCCTGACCTGCTATTGCCATGAATAAGCTGAGCTCAGATACTCGATGGCCCCCACCTCACCCAGAGAAATGAGAGAACTTCACAATTTGGAGAAAATCCTTACCCTTAGTTCTTGTTCATGTACACAGGGATGTGGGCCCATCTAACATGGATACTTACTGACAAACACTCTAGTGAGCAATGCAGACTCTAAAGATGGGCTCCTATAATCAGTGATGTAGAGGTGGGCAAGAGTCCATATATCTGAGGGGTTTTCTTACAAGCTATTGGAGTACGGCAGTCATGACCTGCATGGAGAATCTGCAATTTCTTCTGGGAACTGTAGGAAAATGCCATTGTACCTAACAATTCCCAGCACTGCTAGATTCTTCCATCACTTGATTTCTCAAATAGTCTCTTTCACTGTCAATGTTCTCACCAACCATTTAAAGAGGTAGTGTTCTATGGACCTCTACTCAAATAACTGTCCAACAGGCAAAACACATGTATTCCTGATGAGAGTTTCCATCCCATTCCTGATTATCACTATCCTGACATCAATGGATCAGGTTAAACTTCCACCATTCTGCAAGGAGACTTGGTTATGCATTCAGGAGTTGCAATACCTGCAGTGGTTTCTGATCCAGAAAACAGAGTTACTACACAATGAAACTCTTCTCCAAGGTGTTTACTCTTTGAATTTAATTGTAATCACCAGAAGGGTGTCTACAAAAACCAGTGTGTTGGAAAAGCCAACAAATTTCTAAATGCCTCTCAGCTGAGTTTGTTTACCATCCCTGGTGTGGATTGTCATGTGTGTTTTCTGCATGCATCCAGTTTCCTACCAGCCATTGCCCTGGCACTTGCTATCAGAGACCTTCAAACAACATATTTCAATGAAAGTACCATGACTTTTTAATCTTTGGCAGACCACAGGTCCAAGATCTAGCTACTGAGGGCTCTCAGCAGCAGATCTGGTCTTGGATTCTGGTCTCAGATTAGAACCCACCCTAATTCTTCCTTTGGGTGCCTCCCAACCATTGTTTTGTACCATGGTTTGATCTGATTTTAGAAGTTGAAATAGGAATGTATGTTGTTTCAGTTATCCCAGGAAAAAAGCCTCTGTGAGGTAACCAGGGATAAAAGGATCCTGCACTCACAGTCTAACTCTGCCCAGGATTTTGGGCAGTATTTTGAAATTTGCTTGATATCCATGCAAAAATCCAAGTCTCTCCTCTGCTGAAAATGTTGTATTTGTGTTCAGAGGAATCTCTATTAGTTTCTTATTTTCTCTCTAAAATAATTTTTACACAATTAAGAAGACTTTACTGCTCTAACTTTTATATGTTTGAAAGACATTTAAGGCAGTATTTTAATACATTATATGTGAAATCATTTTGCCATAATGGTTTATCAAGAATAACTAATTTGCTGAAAATCAGTGCTGAATATTCCATGTGTTTTCTCTAATCCATTCTTTTGTTGATGGGTATCAGTTAGTTCCATAATTCTATAAATATGACTTGTAGTATAAAATATTGAAGTTCATATATCACATGTGCATTCTGATTCATACATTGGGGTTAATTGGAAGGAGTGGGAAAGCTGGATCATATTCCTAGAATCTAAAGGAATCTCCATAATGCTTTTCAGTGTGGAGGTCTTTATTTTCAGTCTGGCAGTCTAGGATTAGTTTTCCTGCCACATCCTGCACTGCACTTATTATTTGAATACTTGAAATATGTCATTCTGACTGGGGGCATATGAAATGCCAATGCAGTTTTGAATGATATTTCCTTGACTTCTAGTGGGCATTTTGTAATTCATGATTTAAGAACTGTGTATCTCTTGCTTTTTCACATTTTTTACTTGTGTTAGTGAGATTCTCCTCAGTCTTTGAGAGAAGAGATTTATTACTTGCCCTCTGCTAGTTTTTCCTGGCAATGCTGGAGTCTATTCCTTCAATGAATGCATTTATTTTTTTAAAAGCCATGGATTCTGTGTTTCATCTGGTCACTGGTTCTTGTCATGGCTTTCTAGCATTTCCAAACAGCCTGACTTATTCATTATGCAGCCATACACCAGTTTTTCTGTCTCCAATCTCTGAAAATACTCATCATTAAATAGAGCCTTCCTTACATGGAATTCCAAGACTTTCTTCAGTGAAGATGTTTGCATACTCTACCCAAATGCAGTGTTTTCCTTTGTCCACATTAATTGTGGACACATTTTTGTTCCAAATTTCTCTTCCTTGAAACTCAAATTTTGATGAAGTAAATACTTTGCTGAAATATATTACTTTTTAGAAGACTCTGGTGAATAAAATTAAACAATTCCAAGAGTATTTTCTTCCTACTTGATGTGACACATTTGAAATCTCTATCACATCAAATATCATATTTTAACATTAAATATTTAACTCTCCCAGGCTACGGTTGTGGCTCAGGGATGAGTGTTTGCCTCACATGTGTAAAACCTGGGTTTAATTCAGCATCACATAAAAATAAATCAATCAAATAAATGAATCCTGTCCAACCACAAGCAAAAAAATAATAATTAAAAAAAATTAACCCTCCTATGTTTAAAATGTCAAATCTATATAACATCAAGTTCCAGTCTCAAAAGAGTTTTGTTGGAGGAATACACACATTGCTAGTTAAGCACTGATGTGAGAGGCTTTGAATATATGTATATCAGTGCTTGTTGTCAGAGAACACATTTCCTATTTCATTTTTTTCCCAGTTTTGCCCCATGGGTAGCTAGATGAAGAGAAGAGCTCAGCTTCATCTGGAGTGCATAAGATCGAGTCTTATAAGTAAATATTATTTCACTAAATGTAGTGGTCTAATCTCCAATTCCAAAGATTGCACAATTGTAAATATGGGGATGTGCAAAGAGTGATGATAATATCTATATGTAACTCATTTTTGTCATTACCAGAGTGATTCTGAGCAACATCAGGAGATGTGTACTGCTTCTGAATCTGTTGAGATCAATGCAAGCACAAAAATGGGAATAAGTGAACTTGGACAAGGTAAGAACCACATAGAAGACTAAATATATTGGAAAGAAAAATGGCCAAGAAATATGAGCACTGGTATACACTAATTGTGCAAGACATGTGCCTATTAAATAAGTAGTAAAGATTAAGAAAAAAAAGGTAAGAAGTAGAGTATCTCATTAGGTTTCAGCCACAGGTTAAGTTGGGTGGATAGCTGTGAATTGCAGTTGAGACATGCTTTTATCACAGGTAAATTTAAATAAGGAAAAGGACATTAAAAAGAGGGAATGAAGACTGATGAAGGTAGTGAGTACACATTGTCAAAAAGAATAAAAACAAAAAAGAACCAGTGGTACTCAGGAGAGCGTAGGAAATTCCAACAACATGTAAGAAGGGAAAAGAACAGGGTTTTTAAAGTGCGAGAAGAATTTGTGAGTTTCCTGTTCCAAAGTTGAATGATGGAGAGGGTACAACTTTTCCACCCTTCCTGACTTACTCACAGTTGGGAATGATTTGAGCAGTGAAGACCTGTTCCCACAGAGATAAGTTCACTTACCCTAAATGATTAGGCAGGTGTACAAGTTAATGATATGCAACATGTTGCTACTCATTAGGGCAAAATTTTAGGACAGAAACAGCAAATGGATTAGTTGAAAGGACTAGTAATTATTATTGAGCACTTTCCAAATCCACAGGTATCTAAAATTAACTTTGGAAAGCTTAAAGATTCTTGTAAACTTTATTTTGAGGAAAGAATCCAGAGCTACATTCAAATTAACCTAGATGAATTAGAAGAGGACAAATTTCACACTGACACTCTGCAACTGTTAGGAATCATCTCTTGGCGACCATGTTCAAAATCTTGTTCTGACTCAGCAGGTCGTAGCTTCTATATGTTCATTATAGTTTAAGGTGATTCAAATGATCCTGATCTGTAGAAAAAATGATTTGGAGCTGTGCATTGGATATCCTTTTGGGAACTGTACAAGAAACACTATCAGTTTCTACATTTCAAGACACAACCAAGATCAAGTGCAAGCACAAATCTTGCTTTTCATTCTGAGCATGTCTCTTGAGATATGGGAGGGACCCAAAGACTAAGGTGAAGAGAAGATATTTCTAAGATAAATCTGTAACATTGACAGGCCACAAGGCATGGCAAAGAGCCATACATAAAATGTAAAATGTAAGGAGACAAGCTCCCACTTCTATGGGTTCCTTTGGAAAAGCTAAAGGGATGGGAATGTGATGAAAGTAACATAGAATTTAGCAAGGAAATATAAGGAATGTGAGAGAATTCTCGTCAGTTCTTTTCACTTTGTCTGTTTCAACTCAAAATCCCAAGCAGTCATGATAGGAATCAGTTACAACTGGAAGAATCTGAGTAACCTGCAGCTATCCATTTCTCCCATCTGTATCCAGTGGCATCACGGTGTGTAAAGCATCCATATGTGTCATTCAAATGAGCTGTGTTGCATTTTTGAAGCATTCATTGCTTTAAAGGACACTAATATTTCCATACTTGTTATTCTTATTATCATCCTTAATATTCTTGATTTCATAATTTTATTGGTGATTTATGAGAAACCATGTCCCTGGACATGCCAGGAATGCACCATATTGCTGAGATATATTCTGAACTCTAAAAAGCAAATGTTGTGCTCATCTGGGACTTTTGTGCAATTACTTGAAAAGCTGTCAAGATAAGCCACACCAGACTCATTTTTTAATCAGAAATCTTTTTATGAAGTTTGCTCCTCAAACACCAATATAGTACTCTTTGTGTATCAACCAATTTCTTTTTTTTGAGAGAGAGAGAGAGAGAGAGAGAGAGAGAGAGAGAGAGAGAGAGAGAGAGAATCTTTTTTTTTACTAGATGGACACAACATAATGCCTTTATTTTTATGTGGTGCTGAGGATCGAACCTGGGTCCCGCCCATGCTAGGTGAGTGCTCTACCACCGAGCCACAATCCCAGCCCTCAACCAATTTCTTTGAAACACACTAGTCTATTGATATCTGATAATTCTACAAACTTTCAGAACACTTTTCTTTTTGGAAAAGTGCCTCATATTGTCTAGTCTGAACACTTTAGCTTTACTGTATATATTTTTTTTTTCATGAATGAGGAACCACTGTCTTCCCAGGAGAGGGCAAAAAAAGAAAGTAATTATTGATTAAACAAAGGATTCAGGGAAAAGAAGGTACACCAGTTTTCACATGAATATGTGCAATATGTGTATTACCTTTTATTCTAAACACACATATCTGGGCTAATTAGTTCAGAAAACTCTCTCTGATGTGCACACAATTATACCTTCCCCCAAAAAAACTCACTGCAACATTGGATTTGATAGTTATGAGGCAAATGAGGGGACAGTAAGCATACTTATAATAAAATGGATTACATGATTCTGATAGGATTCACTGGAGATATGTCCTGTCACGTTTTAAACTCAGTTTCCTTATTGCATTTCTCAGGATCTTTTTTTCCTCTTCTGAAAACAGATCACTATGCTCTCCAGCATACTGCATCTCCAGCATTCTATTAAGGGCCATTGCAAAAGTTATTTTACCCCTGGAAACTTAACTGCAAATTTTCTGAACTTATATTCCTGATTCTGATTTAGTACATTTGAGTCTTCTGTCATTGCTCAACATAAAGCCCCCAAATGAAAGAGTATTCCTAAAGCTAAAGTAGTCTTCACCAATGCTAACTACCAGGACTAGGGTCCATATTCATTTAGTGTGAAATGAGAATAGTTTTGTTATATTCAGATTTTTTGAAAGTAATTAATTTTAATTAGGTATATACATGACAGCAGAATACATTTTGATGCATTTTATGCAATTGCAGCACAACTTCACATTTCTATGGTTATACGCAGTGTAGTGTCACACCATATATACAGTACCTAGGGTAATGATGTCCATCTATTCCACCATCTTTCCTGCCTCCACATATCCTCCCTTCCCTCCCCTTTGCATATTCAGACTTATTTGAGCATATATCTCAATCTCTTTTCAGTTCATCGGGGTTTATGTGAATACTTCAAGGTAAAATTCATCTTCTATATTTATGTTACATTATTAAATGCATGCTGCATGGGATAAAATCTAATATATATACATATTATATCTTTTCTCCATGCACATCAAGCATATGAACAAAATAGAAGATTCTCTTCCAATAAGAGCAAAATTGACGATGGAAACATGGAACTTCAAATTAGGTAACTTTTGTGGTAAACTTCTCTAGAAAACATATATTGAAACTTTTGAAAGGATAACAAACTAATCACACATGATATATATAGATATTCCACAATGTGTTGGGAGGATTGCCACAACATGTGGATGTTGATGCTTGCATCCATTTTTCAAAATACTTTTGTAAATTCATGAGGAAAATATATTTAAAAGTGCTAAAATTATGTGTCCCAGATTGGAGTCATTACAGTGGTTAGTTGGAATGTGAGGCTGATTTTCTTTCCTCTCTAAATTTAAAAAGAGCTTAAAGGGGCAGAGGTAGAACTGAGATGCCTGAGAGAATGAAGATATGGTCTTTGTTTTAGATAGTATGGTCATTTTGATAATATTAATTCTGCCTATCCAAGCCAAGGTAGATCTTTTCATCTTCTAAGGTCTTCTTTGATCTCTTTCTTTAGGGTTCTGTAGTTTTCATTGTATAGATCTTTTACCTCTTTCATTAAATTAATTCCCAAGTATCTTTTTTTTTGAGGTTATTGTAAAAGGAGTCATTTTCCTCATTTCCCTCTCAGAGGATTTCTCAGTGATACACAGAAATGCCTTTGATTTTTGGGTGTTGAGTTTATATCCTACTACTTTGCTGAATTCATTTACTAGTTCTAGAGGTTTTCTGTGGAGCTTTTTGGGTCATCAAAGTATACATATCCCTTTAATTTCTTTCATCTGTCTGATTGCTCTGGCCAGTGTTTCAAGAACTATTTAAATAGAAGTGGTGAAAGAGGGCATACCTGTCTTATTCTAGTTTTCAGAGGGAATGCCTTTAATTTTTCTCCATTTAGAATGATGTTGGCCTGAGACTTAGAATAAATAGCCTTTATGATGTTGAGATAAGTTTCCATTATACCCAGAGTTTTCTAGTGTTTTGAACATGAAGAGGTCCTGTATTTTGTCAAATGTTTTTTTTTTCTGCATCTATTGAGATGATCATATGCTTCTTATCTTTGAGTCTATTGATTTATTTATTATTTATTGATTTCTATATGTTGAACCAACCTTTCATCCCTGGGATGAATCCCACTTGATCATGGTGCAGGATTTTTTGATATATTTTTTGTATTCAATTTGCCAGGATTTTATTGAGAATTTTTCTGAAGTATTGGAGCAATAAAATTATTCCTTAATGATGTCAGTATACATGGGGTTTGAGGCACACATCCATAATTGCAGGTTCTTGAGAGGCTGAGGCAGGCCTCTGTAGGTTTTCAAACAAACTGTGGACTTTATAGAGTCTCCCAATATAAAGAGTTGGGATTTGAAGTAAGCATTATAATACTTGCAAAGGATATACATGTTTTTTTGGGTAAAACACACAGGCCCACATACAAACAGCAATAAAAATTTCACATATGACATATATTCTCCTAAAGTAAAATTCAATTGAAAATACAACTGGGAAAAAGTAAATTATATGATTATTCATACTCTTCCTTTTAATTTGGATAATTTGTCTTTCACATGAATTTTTTAATTAGTTTAAGTTTATCTGTGCATTTGTCAGCAGAGTCACATGTGGGCAGATCATCCCATGCAGAACAGAAGAGGCTTCACCGTATGGATGAAACTGCACATAGCCAGCAAAAGGTAGGCACATGTGTCAATTTAAATTCCTGATCATTTCTTTTTCTTGCTTCCAGATGTTAAACTAGGCCAATTGAAATGACCTACTACAAGAGTCTTTGAAAATCCAAACATAGTAATTAAATATTTAAGTACAGAGAAGTTAACTGGTCATCAATATCAAGGTAGATGCCAGATAAACTTAATGCAAGCAATTGCACAATATTTTTAATAATGTTTGCATTATCATCTGTGTGACATTCTTAAATGGTGAATGACAAATTGGAGGCTTATGAAGAACCAGCTGAAACTAGGAACATGTATACATGCAATGACCACTGAAGCCATTCATGTAAAAACAGCTTCCTTCCCAAAGGCTCAACATTTAATTTCACATTAGTTGTCATCCATGCCAAGGTTAAAGATGTCATTCTCCATGGATTCCAGTGTCTTTACTGAGTAAGATATCAGGCTCAAATGATACACAAAACTGCCTGTTAATGGAATTAGAATGATTCAGGATGGGTACTTTTCTGTTAATATACATACAATTTCTATCGATTTTATGTCCTTTCCCTTCAAGAAATCATTACATTTATTAAACATATTTTTCTTACTATCTAGTTGTTGTTAGACCTAAGTCATTGGATGCAATTATTGAGAAATCATGAAATTTGGGAGGTGAATTTTTCCTCTGTTCTCATGTTGTCTGTGTTAGTAGATGGTGGATTTCCATGCATTGGAATGGATTTCTGTTCCATAGTGTCTCGTGGGTACTTGTAGTGTGCCAGTTTCTCTTTGGGATGTTTCCTGGACAGGGTTTATAGATGAGGATCACATCTGAAAAATGAGCATGTTTAACATGTTACTTTCACTCACAAGTATCTCTGTAAGGGGAGAGTATCACAGAGCCGCCATCACCCTGCCAGGGTAGTTTCCTGCTCAGAAGGTGTAAGCCACCTGGGAAAAAGAAAGTCTCAAATAATTAGTAAAGAAATAAGAGACAGAGACAGAAATTAAGTTTGAAAAGGAAAGCAGAGGTCCTGAAAGGTTCCCCAATCCCAGTAGAAGCTGGAACTGAACAACTAGAAAAAAGATCAAGTTGTTTCTTTAAGGGAGAGTAGATCAAAGGCAGAGATAAGTTTTTAGCAGGAGGAAAACTGCTTTTTGGTGTGTTAGGGTTCTTGCAGCAATGAAGTTGATTTGGCATCTTGACAGGCCACACCCAATTCTGAAAGGCTGTGTAGCTGTGTGGCTCCAGCTGGTCCACCCATCTCCAGTGTAGTGCTGAACCTGACACAGCTTTGTAAGAAGCCAGTGGCTTCTAAGTCAATTTGCTTCACACCAAGTTCACATTGGCTCCTGTCAGGAGAGAATAAACTCCAATAATGATCATAGCATAAACCAAAATATGTATCCACTTTACATAAAATATATCTTTTAAATGATTTCTAGAGCAGCACAAAATGAAAAGATAGAGTAGAAAATAACAAGTTTTACCTGCAAAAAAATTATGTCCTGGTTATAATATAATTATTGGAACATATTAATTATTGGACATATAATTATTGGAACATATTAATTATTGAACATATAATTATTGGAACATAAAAGTAAGTAGAGTGAAAGTGGTGAGAGTAAACAGAGTCAGAATAGGAGAAGAGGAAAATGCAATAAAAATGAGAAATAAAAAGATTTAAAATGAGAATAAAAATTGTCTCTGGATAACAACAAAAAAAATGAATGAATGGAATATAACTCTCATAAATAAATAGAGAAAAATGAAATAATGTAGAACACCCATACAAATATTAGACGAATATATCATGAATGATAAAAGGAAAAGCTTGAGATTCCCTAATGTTAACAGAGTAGAAAAGAAGATATTTCTGTCCAGGATTTCTAATTTTACTCACACATAACTTTGGGGGTTTCTGGGAAACAAATATTATTCAACACTTATTTGTTCTAGCTCCAAAAGGCCTAACCTGTTATTTGCATGAATAAGCTGAGCTTCTCTGCTCCTTTGTCTCCCACCACATACAGAGAATGCTGAGGGAACTTAGCAATTTCAAGGAGAATCTCACCATCATTACTTGTTAATCTACTCAGACATGTGGGTCTATCTAATGTGGAAACTTCCTGACACACACTCTGGTTCATGGAGCCTAGGGACCAGTATGTAATGCAGACCACCTGATGGACTCCTGTAGTCAGTGGTCTAGACGTGGGCAAGATTCCATGTCTCTGAGGGGTTTCCTGGCAACTTATTGGAGCATGGCAGTCATAGTCTGCTTGCGGAATCTTTTGGGAACTGAAGGAACATACCATTGCACCTGACAATGACCCAGCACTGCTGGATTCTTGTGTCACTTGAATTTTCAAAAAGCATTCTCCTTCACTATCATTATTCTAAACCACCTATTTAAAGAGGCAGTACTCTATGGAACTCTACTCAACTAAATTTCCCACAGATACAACACATGTATTCCTGATGAGAATTTTCAGCCCATTCCTAACTATCACTATCCTGAGAACATATGAAGAGGGTGAACTTCCACCATTCTGTTTGGAGAGTTGGCTATGCATCTGGGAAGTTCAAGCATGCAGTGGTTTCAGATCATGCCCACAGAGTTACTACAATGGAACACTTCTCAAAGGTGTCTGCCCTCAGGATTTTATTGTAATTCCCTGGATGGTGTCTACAAGTATCAGTGTGGTGATAATGTGGACAAGAACTTGAAGTGCCTGTCAACTGAGTGGCTTGACCCTACATGATGTGTAGCACATGTGTGTTGTTTTACAGGGGAGCAATTTTTTACTAGTCATAACCTTGGCACTTGCTGTCACATAACGTCAAACAACATGTTTCAATGAAAGTGCCAGGAACTTTTAATCTTTAGGCAGACCACAGAACCAAAATGTAGCTGCCCAGAGCTATCAACAGATCTGTGTCTCAGTTTAATTTTTATACCACCTTGATACACCTTGTGGGTGCCTCCATTAACCAGTGTCCATGACAGAGGTCCACCTTATAAAAGTTAAAATAGAAAGGAAATTTTTTTTTCTGAAATCTGGGGAAAAAGTATGGATACTGTACATGGGATGAAGAGGCTCTTGCACTTGTAATCCCATTCTGCCTAGAAGATTTGGCAATATTTCAAATACTGGTTGATACACCTAAAAAAATAAACTCCCTCCTTTGCTGAGAATGTTGTATTTGAACTGAGAGGAATCTATATTAGTTTTCTATTTTTACTAAAATATTTTCCTTTATATACTTAAGGAGATCTTGCTGTTGCACCTTTTGTACATTAGAATATTTTAGGGCACTGAATTCGTATAAAGGATGGTACTGATTTTGACATAGTGGGGTACAATGAATAAGTATATTGCTAAGAATCAGTGCCAAGTGTCTTTTTGTGTTTTTTAATACATTTTACTGTTGATGGGTATCAGATTTAGTTCCATAACTTTATAATCATGACTAAAACAGCAGTGCTAAAACAGCAACATTCATAAATCACATGTGCATGCTGGTTTTGGTACACTGGGGTTCTGAATGAGGAGTGGAAAAGTTGGGTCATATGGAAGTCATATTCCTAGAATCCTGAGGAATCTCCATAATGCTTTCCAGTGTGGAAGTCTTAATTTTCAGTCTGACAGTGTAGGATTGGACTTTCCTGCCACATCCTGCACTGCACATATTTTTTGACTAGTTGATAAATGTCATTCTGACTGGGAACATCTGAAATATCAATTCATATGTGAATGGTATTTCTTTGAATGCTAGTGATGTTAACCAAATGTGGTATATCTATGAGCAATTTGTAATTCCTGATTTGAGAACTACCTATTTCTTGCTTTTTGCCATTGCCTAATTGGGTTGGTGAGATTCCCCTCAGCCCTCCAGAGGGGAAATTCATTGCTTGCACATCACTAGTTTTCCCTGGCAATGTTGCCATCTATTTCTTCTATGAATGCACATCTTGTTTTAAAAGCCATGATTTCTGTGTTTCATCTGATCACTGATTCTTGTTGAGGGTCCCCAGTATTTCCACACAGGCTGTCTTATTCATTATGCAGATCCATCGGTTTTTCTGGCTCCAAACTGTGAAAGTAGTCAGTCAAGAAACAGCAGGATGCTTTGCTAATGTCTTACTTTTTTGAAATTCCTTTTAGTTCCTTCTTCAATGAAAAGTGTTGCATACTCTAACCAAATTGAGTGTGCTTGTTTGTTCACATTAAATATAGACTATACTTTGTATACAACCAGAGATATGAAAAAATTGTGCTCTTTATGTGTAATATAAATTATAATCATTCTGATGTCATACATAACAAATTAGAATATAAAATATAGACACATTCTCTTACTGACACTCTCTTTTTTTAATGAAATTTTGACTATGTAAATATTTTGCTCAATGAGGTGAATATTTGGAAGTCTCTGGAGACTCAAATGAAACAAGTTCAAAAGTATTTTCTTCCTACTGGAGGTGACCCATTGGACAGTCTCTTCTCAGAACAAGTATCATATAAATCAATAAAACAATTGGCCCTTCATTGTTAGAAATATTGAATCTGTATAACATGAAATCTAATTTACAAAAGCATTTTAAATAAATTTTCTACTCTGTTTTTAGATTTGAGTGAGAATGCAAAGCTTAAAAATTAAGCACTGATGTTAGTTGTTTTGGATATATGCATATCAGTGAATTTGGTATAAGAGAATATATTTCCTCTTTCATTCTTCCTGATGTTCCTCATCAGTAGCCAGATGAAGAGAGGAGCTCAGCTTCATCAGGACAGCATGTGAAATCATGTCTCAGATGGAAATATCATTGCAGAAAATGTAATGGTCTAATCTGAAATTGTAATGTCTCCCTAACTATAAATATAATGATGGACAGAGAGGGATGCAGAAAGCTATATGAAACTTATTATTGTCATTATTTTTTCCAGAGTGATTCTGAGAAACATCGAGAGGTGGGTGCTGCTTGTGTATCCAGTAAATTTGAACCAAGCACAAAGGCAATAAATGGACATGGACAAGGTAAGAACCACATAGAATATAAAATACATTGGAAAGAGCAAAGCCAAAATACATGAGCACTGGTATGTAGTACTTGTTCAAGGAATGTGCCCATTAAATAACTAGCAGGGGTAAACAAAGATAAGAAGTGGCATACTTTATTAGGTTTAGCCACAGATTGAATTGGATGTATTGCTAAAGGAACTGCATTGTGAGTTGCATTTGACACATGCTTCTGTCACAGGTAAATCTGAAATAAGGCAAAGGATAGAAGAAGGGGAAGTGAAGGCTGAGAAAGGCGGTGAGTACACACAGTAAAAAAAATATATATGTATGTGTATATATATATATATATATATAAAAGAATCACCGATAGACAGGAGAGGGTGGAAAATTCCAAAAGAAAGAAAAATGCAGAATGGAAGCATGGAAAATCAAAACAGGTAAGTCTTATTGTACAACTTCTCTAGAAAGCATACAGTGAAACATTAGAAAGGATAGCAAACTATTCACACATGGTATATATAGTTTTTCCACAATGTGTCAGGAGGATTTGCCACAACATTGGATGTTGATGCTTGCACCCATGTTTCAAAATATTTCTGTAAATTCATAAAGAAAATATATTAAAAAGAGTTTATATCATATATGTCTCTAAAATTATGTGTCCCACATTGGAGTCATTATAGTGGTTAGTTGGAATATGAGGCTGATTTTCTATCCCTCCTAAATTTAAAAAGAGCTTAAAGGGGCAGGGCTAGAACTGAGAAGCCTGAGAGAATGAAGATATGGTTTTTGCTTGAACCCAGGAGATCAGTACCAATCTGTGACACAGGAGAAACTCATTGACAAGATAAAGTCAACTCTACTATGACACCATGTTTATGGACTAATTCCAAGAACTTGTGTTTTGTTTTATGCTATACTTTTGTTTGTTCCCTTCACCACTGATGTGGTCAGTTTATATCATGAAAGTATGCAATGTATGATCATATGTAATTTATTTTACTCCTTTCCTGTAAAATGAATCCATTATTGCTGGAGAATCTTCTTTCCAGAAATTTTGACTAAAAGTTATAAATCAAAAATGTACTTCCACTTACCAAAGTAGCACTTGCCCATATTTCTATGACATGGTTTGTTTGTTTATGTTATTCTCAGTGGGCACTAATGAGATCCTTTTGCATGCTAAGCATTTGCTCTCCCAGTGATCCTTTCCCACAGACCTCTCTGTTTCTCTGGTGTGTTTTGTGTATCCAAGCTTCAGAAAACTGCCCATCTTCTTCTTAAAGAATTTTCCTCAACATAGAAAGATAGTGCCATGAAGAAACTACATGATAAAGGAAAGCAACATTCACAGTAGCTGCACTTACTACACACGTTATTTGAATCCTTGAATTATAGTCAGGAGCAGAATCACACATTCCTGTGGCCCAGCTTCTTGTTTCTGTAATTAGTCTTCATTCTACACAGTTCACTGAAATTGTTCTATCCTCTGTATTTCCAGAAACATTCCCTCCATTCATGCTGGCATCAACTTCCAGTGCACTGTGGCCTTCTCATTATGTATCTCCATTTGTGCACAGGTCCTTCATATTAACCTGCTAGAGCACTGAGGATGGTCCTGTTATTTATGCATATACTGCACATATGGCTATCAGTCCTCTTTAGATCATGGATATCCAAGCACCTTAACTTTCCTAGGAATCTTTCATAATACAAATTTTTCCTCACTGTGTATATTGATCCCTCTCTCTGCTTGCAATGTCCTCTGATTCTTCTCTTACAAATCACTATATCTCCATAAAAACATGTTCTATTTATTCATTCATTCATTCATGTTCCCTTTATTTGAATAGTTCAGAAAAAATACACAAATTCTTTCACTTGAAATAGGAAGATGTTAATTTTTTTAAAAAATCACATGATAAAGACAAACAACTTAAAGAGTTCAGGTGCTTAATTTTACATCTTCTTTGACACCTTTTGTTTTTGTTTTGGACAGAGTCTCATTTCACAGAGACTCAGAATTTTTCTTTTACTTATTAAATTTAATAACACTTTATTCTTTACTGAGTTAGTGAAAATATTGTATCCCAAATGCTCAGAAACATTCCCTTAGTTCAGGCCTGTGTCATCTTTATTTTGCACTGATGCCTTCTAACTATTGTTCTCCATTCATCCTTATGCACCTCATCTTCACCTGCCCACATTCTGGGTGATCTACTTCCAATGCAAATATGACATGAATCATTCTTTAGAACAAGAATGTCAAAACATTTTACATTTACATATAAATCTTTCATAATATGATTTTTGCCTAATTATCTTTATCTCTTTCCTCCCTCTACCCTTTCCTCTGGTATTACTCTTCATGGATCTCTACATATTTAGACAAATACAGATCCCATGTAATAGTCATCAGTTGCTACTGATGCTACTGCTTATCAAGTTGCTACTGCTTATCAAGCTCTTATCCTTTCCCTTAAGCTGGCTGATAATATCAGTTTTTATATCCCTGCTCAGGCATTATTGCTAGACATTATCTCTGATACCATTTATCTACATTAGCACTTACCAGAAACTCAAAAATAATTAATGAGTCAAATAAATAGACACTATTTTCACAGAGATGACTGGAAAGATTATCTCCTCTTCACAAGCAAAAGGGACTGTCAACTAAATAAACAATTTACTGTTTAAGTTAAAAGGATATAGTGGAAAAAAATTGATAAAGTACTAATGTTGGCTTGAGTAAAGAAACAATTTTATTGCCATAAGTAGAGTGCAAATCAACTGTAAGTGCATGAAGCACACTGCGTCTTTAGAGTAGCAAATAATATTGTCACAATTTCAGATAAAACATTTCAGAAAAGGAACAGGGTGGTCACAGATAAAAGTGTAAAAATTATCACTCACTTTGGAAGCCATTAATGATGAACAGGAGTTGCATAAAATTTATTTTTATGAGGTAAAAAATAGTGAACAATGTGAATTTCTGATTTTTATCTATTTTAAAATTTTGTTTCTAAGAATTGGTACATTTATACTGAGTAGGTGGATTTGTGGATGAATCTTTGAGATATTTATTTGCATTCAACCTGGTGACATTCACTTTCTCCACAAAGAAATATTTGTCAAGCAATAGATTCTGTTTGGATAATCAGAAATACTTCCTAAAGAAGACAAGATTTATTGGGCACAGTGGAGCACATCCACTAGACTTTAAGCAAAACAACAAAAGAGGTTTTATCCCATAGAACATAGTACACACATGTTTTAGGTACTCTACATTTGTATAGTGTATGAATACTGCATGTGAAAATATACAGTCATTCACTTATGAAAATTACTCACATATTATTTCTATTTTGTTTTCTTCCTGATACAAATTCTGTTATCCAATTAAAACATTTGAATGAAGGTTCTTCACATCACATAATAAAACATAAAAAAAGTTACTGCTCACAGTATTTACTACAAAAAAATGCAAAACTGAAAAATGACCTCTATGAACTTGAAAAGAAATATACTGAAGTAAAAAGAGTAACATCAGAGCTTAAAAAGGAAAATGTAGCATGGAAACAAGAACTTCAAATTTTGAGGTATGGTAAGCTAGTTTCTTAGGTCCTTGTTAAGTTGCTGAAGTTGGCATTGATCTTCAGATACTCCTGCCCTAGTTACTGAGATTAAAGGCATGTACCACCACACCTGAATAGGAATCTATTTATATAACAAATAGAAATTTTGGTGGTTTTATATCTATATTTTTGCCTTTTGGAGTACAATCAATGTTTCAAGGAATGAAATTTAGAAAACCAGTTTTCTCTATTTGTTTAATTTACTCTGAATACATTTTCAATGTAGAATTATTTAATTAGAGGTACTTTTTAAGAAGGTATTTGATAGATTTCTAAATTTCTCTCAAGAAAGTTTATGTTATTTATAATTCTCCCAAAGATAATAAAATGGGCATTTTTCACTGTCCAGAAACATTTTAAAACATTTATAGTTTTTCTTCTGCTATATAGGATCAAACCCAGGGGTTAGTTCAACTAAGTAGATACGCTAGTACTGAGCTAGACCCTCAGCTACAGTTTTAATATTAACATTCATTTTAAAATGAAATGGAAAGTGATTACTGATTATTTTATTCAAATTAACTCTGGTTTATAAGTAAAATTTCTTCTTATTTCTTTGTTGAAAAGACCCATACTCTTAATTATTGGATTAAATATTAGATTCAGTCTTGTTCCAAAGGGGATTTTGACTTGTTTACAAAATACATAATGATTAACAAGGTAAGTGCTACCATAAGAGAAACATAAAAGGTAGAATAAAGTTAATTTTTCTCAGGAAAAATCAGTTTTAAGATAAATATATTTTACTGCAGATGTGCCTTTAAAAAGGAAGAGAATACAAGAAATGATTCTCTGTTTTTTGAACCAAATAGGGACCAGTTAAATGAAATAACAAATGAAGATAATAAAGAAATTAAAAAGAAACCTGAAACATCTGTCAGAAAATTTGATACAGAATTAAATATTACAGCAGATGAATTTAATCAGGTAAATGAGCTTTCAGAACATTTTAAATTTTTTATTTTATTTCAACAAACTTATTTATACTATCCCTTTAACATACTATATCCAGCCATGTTTCACTTCATGAAGGGTATATGATCTGAGAAATATGCTGTTTGGCAATTGTACCAACATACAATCATCATAAGTGTGTACTTGCACAAACTTCAGACATCTACCACAATGCAGAATAAATAATGTTCCAGGATCTCCATTGTACATGCAGTGTATATTCTCACAAATCATTGATATGTGGAGTGTGACACTATTATTTTGGTTTAAAACAAAATTTTATCTCACCCTAAAATTAATTTATGACATTTGTTGCAAGATTAATTATTGCAAATCTTTGTATCTAGTAGATGCTCCATATTTGTTTCCTGAGTGAAAGAGTTGAGTTTAATCACTGACATGATTATCAATTTTACTGCAGATGTGCCTTAAAAAAGGAGGGGCTTTGGCTATAGCTCAGTGTCAGAGCACTTGCCTATCATGTGTGAGGCACTGGGTTCAATCCTCAGCACCACAAAAAAATAAACAGAAAAAATAAAGGCATTATTTCCATCTACAACTACAAAAAAAATAAAGTTTTTTTTTTTTTTAAAGAGGAGAATAGAAGAAATGATTCTCTGTTTTTTGAACAAAATAAGGACAAATTAAAAGAAAAAGTAAATTAAGATAATAAAGACATTTTTAAAATGTTAAGGTATAGAGTAAATAGATTTGAAACTAGTTAAATATTTTGTTTAAAAATTTTTTTTCACAATTGCATTTATACCTGTATTTAATAAATATCTTTACTCTTTGAGGATTTTTTTTCTGTCATTTATGCAGTTTAAATTTGAGTAATTCATGTGTGATAAAGATTTATGTGCTTTAATAATCTACTTCTTTTGAATGGTTATTTATTTTGAAGATACCACTGTTAATTAAGCTTTTAGACTTTCTACTCCCTACTGAGATAAGGACAAAACCTACTGAAAAATCTCTAGGTCTCATCAGAACAAAATGACACCTATAGGTAACTTTCTTTAGAATAGTTTGCCCAAATTTACAAGGCGGGATTCCAGCAAAACATCTTTGCAAACAAAAAGTGATAAATATGGCCAAAACTGAAATCAATTGTTTTCCTCTGTTGTTTTCAAGGGTGTGTGTGTGTGTGTGTGTGTGTGTGTGAATAGTAACTGTATCCATCATGAAAAACATAAATGTATAACCATAAGGTGCATATTTAGGGAGTGAGGGTGTGGGCATTTTTGTCCCACTGGATTAAGTAATGTTATTATTCAATTCCATTTGTCTGCAGCACTCCAGTGGTGGTTTTCACAGTGTCCTATTTCAGATAAAAGACTTTTAATATTTTTCACAGGATTTGATGATTTTTCTAGGATCTCAGAACCTCGATTCTAACAATAGATCTTCTGGTTTGGGGAAGTGATTTTTCTCCCTTGGTGTGTTAATGTGAAGATGTGCTTTGTACTATACCACTTTTAAGTAAGAAGGAAAAACGTGGCTAGCAGAGATCCTGGTTTTTGGATATCATTTCCTCACTTTTGACAAGAGAAATACTTTGCATCAAGTACTCTCCTATTTTATATAGAACACTTTGGTAAATAATGATATACCATGATATGTACACTGGTATAAGAATAAACTGTGTCAGTTTATTTTCTCTATTTCACACTTACTATATTTCAAACTTCACTAAGGAGAAACAAATAATACAGAGCAGCAACTTAGAAATTGTTTTTGCCATTAGTATCTTGCAACACAAGCCTTCTCTGATGTTTATACATTCACAGAACAGAATGGTGGGTGAGCACTAGAAGCAGAGGTGGAAGGCTTGGATAAAATCTCACAACTTGGGGCTGGGATTGTGGCTCAGAAATAGAGTGCTCACCTAGCACAGGTGAGACCCTAGGTTTGCTCCTCAGCACCACATAAGTAAACAAATAGATAGATAAAGGTATTAAAAAATCTCACTACTTGCCTATATTTTTGGCCCCACCCTGATTTCCAGAACTGTGTTCACTGATAAACATATATATTTTAAGTGCTGACCCTAGTTCTGTCATTTATTAATGTGTGCAAATCTCATATCATAACTGGTATCCTGATCTTCCTTCCAAACAGGTTTCACAGTTGGAAATGACAAACAGAGACATAGAAAATGAGATTGGTCAGAAAAGTGATACTCTCAGAGTAAGGACTTTGGTTTCAGAACAAGAAAAAAGACATACATATGAAAATGAACAATGGGAAATGAATGAACACATCAGAAAGCAGGAATCTATTAGAGAGAGGAGAATATGTAGAATCCAAAGTGAAATTACACAGCTTCAACAGGAATTTCATGACCTTAAAAAAAAAGTTAAAAATCAAATTGATACATTCACTCATAAAGAAAACCAATCTTATGACATTATAAGACGATTGCAAGCTCAGAATGAAAGATACCGTCTCTTTCTGGAAAGCAGAAATATGACGTTAATCCATGAAAATAGTCTTTTACAAAAAGATAGCAATATGAAAAGAGAAAGCAGAAAATGAAGTAAGTATCAAGCAAGTAAACTATTTGAATTGTCTTTGAAGGAGCACTCAAAGTGATATTTGTGTATGGCTAAATGTTGCATCTTGGTGAATGTAAAAATTCAAATATTATAAACACATATTCTGTCTCAACACAGAAACATAACTGATTTCCGGCAAATACAACTTAGACCTCATTGAAGTGATAAGTCTTCCAATTTTCCTGATCTGATTGTTATACAGTGTGTGCCAATTTTGAAATAACACTCTACCTCATATATGTGTACAGTTATAAGCCAATTAAACACAGAAGACTTAGAGTTACATAGAACTGATTTTAAAATTTAAGAAAGAAAAAATATTGAAAACCTTGGACCTAATAGATGCTTCATTTTGAGTAAAGAATTGTAAAGTTTTAAGAGGTTGAATTATAGATTTTTAGTAGCTATATATGCTGACATTCGTAATATATTCTCAATAATGTTGAAACAATATTTATATTTGTTGCTGATAATTGAAACCCCAAAGCTTGGCACATGGTAATCACATGATCTACCACTGGAATACACACCATCCCCATGTCTTCCGATTGCCATACTTTAAGACCATGAGTAAATAGATAAATGGAAATGCTTATACCTAATTGCAATTAACATTTCATTACAGATTTCCCAGCCTAACTGAAATGCAGATGCTGTATTTCATGATATATTTCCTTCACTAAATGTTATATATTTCTAGTTGGTAGATTTAATCGTATTCATGTCAAATTGATTTAAATAAAAAAAAATAGCTGTTTAGATTTCATTTATCTTCATGACCTCTCAACTATTTAAAAGCATCTAATTCTCATGATCATAAATTGAGACAAATGTGATCAATTGCAGCAAAACTATGGTTGATTAAATCTGTAATTTATTGATTATGTCCATGATATCTTGCTCAGACTATTCTTCAAATCTCAATTGCTATCATGAAAAGAATATAGACTCATCCAGTACAAAGATAGTTGTACTCATCTATGATTCATTAATTTGAAACTGAATCTCCATTTCTAGACTATGAGGATGGCAGGATTCAGGTACAGCAGGAAAAGTATGAGGACAAATGAGATTTTTTTTAAATGCATGTCATTTAGGAAAAAATTGAAATACTAAATAATTGTCTTGTGTAATCCTTAAAGAATCAAAAAGAGCCTACAGAAGGGTAATATAATACTAACAGACTCCTGATGGAGAAACAGCAGAGCCAAATGGCATATTGTCCTCTGTGAACAAGTTCTGTCCCAATGCACCCTTGGGTTACATATAATTGGTTACCTCACAAAAAATTTATTCAAAGAGAAAATGTAGTGAATCCTACCAAAACTGTATAGCTTCATGTCAAAGCATTGAGAAGTAACTGCTGAGATTAGTTACATTATATTTCTCTTTGGGGTTTCAGATTTGATTTCTGGTAATCTTGTTCTGGCTTTGGTGAAATACTGAGTTGTTAAGTTATGAATGTTAAGTAAAGGTCATGTTAACCTATATTAAAAAAACAAAAATATCTTACATATTTTTTTAAAAAATCACTGGAGGTCTCATTTTCAAGAGACAGTTACTTCTTAACTGTATTCTTAACTGTATTTAACTGAACTTATAATTTGAACTTTCCTTAAATTAATTTTTAAAATAAATATCACTGTCCATAATTGAAAAGAAATATTGAAGTGATTGACATCGCTTCTGTGTGATTTTAGTGTGTCTGTGCTTTTAACACTTTCATTTATCCAGCACCACCCCCAAGGTTTCCACTCAGGCAAAAGTGCATGATTGATACTCAAAAATTTCACCAATATGGATGTTTATAATGTAAATGATTATTAAATAATTTTATAAATTAAATAAGCTTGTAACACTAAAATTATTTGATTTCTGCTTTTGCTAAATTGTTTTGACAGTTTTTTAATAAAAATATATCCTTAGTTGTTTTTACTTACATAATCTTTATCATAGTTCTTGTAAAATATGTTTATTGCTTCACTGTTACTGCTATTATAATATATTTAAACTAGTTTAATTAAGCATTTATTTAAATTTGTAAAACAAGGAGCCCACAGTTTCATACAGAATTGTCACTGTGAATGAGTATCAGGGCTTCAGATTTTCCATCCCTCTTTATGAATACAATAATCATGTACTAAGGTACTATGGCAAGCACTGGGATGACAAGATGGAGATGATAAAGGCCATTCCTCAACAATCATATACTGGTAATTTTCATACAGATTAATGGGCAGTATAGCAGTGCTATACTAAGACCATTTTTATGTATCTATGAATTTTGATTACTGGAAGCAGTCTAAGGTGGCAGTGATATCAAGAGTCTTTGAAAAGCAACCACTATAAAACAGAGTCAATTATACTCTTTCTATCATCTTATGTACATTGAGCACTGATTCCATCTTCCTGGAGTTATAACAGGAACCTTGCAGTCCCACCATGTTATTTCCTAATACTTTTTGCAAGATTTAAATATTATTCCAAAAATGATGAGCTCTATTTGAGAGTTAATAAGAAAAACAATGTTCAACTATGTTGGACCCATTTTAAGATATTTCTATAATGTTTGACCATTTTTTATTAGGGGGACTCTTACAACAGTGAGATATCTGTTAGAAAATCATATAAATAAAAGATAGCATCTTGTTTTCATTATGAGTCATTGTTGTTAAAATATCAATTTTATCACACCTTGTTTTAGAGCTTCAATGGTATTTTGATGATCTTAACTCCTATGTTAAAAAGAGGCCTCACTTTTTCTTTGGCTTTGAGTTTAAAAAAAAATATAGGAATCAAAAAGAGCCTAGAGGAGGGTAATACTAGCAGACTCCTGATAAAGAAACAGCCCATCTAAGTTATATAAGACACCATTGCAGTAGAATACTTGAAAGGGAACATTGAATACATAAATTAAAAGTCAAAGGTAGATGATATGTATTTTTTAACTGTTTCTTAGATTATATGCATACTTTTTCTGGAAAAATTGGGAGAAATGGTCCTGAATTGCTTCAGAGTCATAAAATTGGATGACTGTGTACAAAAAGAGAATAAAAGTTAAATATTTCTGTGATTTATTAAGCACAATGCAAATACAAGATATCCTCATTAGTTCTTACCAGAAAAATCATGTAATTGTTTTACAAGACAATCATGAATGAGTGTGTAAATGCAGATACAATGCAAAGGAAGATTTTGGGGGGATCAACTATTTTTTGTAGAGAAAGTTATGTTTGTTATTTACTTCCTTATAGGCTAGTTTATTTGAAATTCAATCTAGTAGTCTGTAGATTTCCCTGTGGAGGATTAATTTTTCAAATCATGCTAACCTTAATGAGTGGCTTTACAAAGCACTCCTCTATCAAGATAGAGGCACCTCTCCTTAATCACTGCAGAATGTCTTCAAAGGTGAAGGCAGGAGAGGAAAATGGAACTGGGGAGAAAGAGAGATCAAATTATTTTATGTGCATCTTTTAATAGTTCATAATTAATACCACTTCTGTGTATAGTTATACTACAGTAAGAGTTTTAAAATACTTTAACTTAAAAAAGAAGGATGGCCTCTCAGTGTCACCAGTTGCTGTGTGTGCAGAGGACCAAGCTAGCTTTCAATAAATGCCTCTTTGCTGCTTACATAGATTTTAAAAAAAGAAGGAAGATAAGACTAGAAATCTATCAAAAGAATTTATCTTCACATGTAAAAAAAATGTAAAGTCATTAAACATCACATCATTATTATCACAAAATAGTACTTATTATGTTCATTAATATACTTTAGACCCTGTTTGTAGAATTAGCAAGATAATTGATTTTATACAAAAAAAAAAAAAAAAAAAACCGCACAAACAACAACAACAACAAAAAAAAAACTAAATGGCCATACTTAACAAATAGTTGGAAGTATTTCCACATATTTTCATCAAGTACATAAACTATTGAACTACATGTTCCAAAAATGTTGGTCCTACCTTATGAGTAAAAATCAATTAAAATGAAAGAGCTATATATTGTTTCCAAATCTGAGAAATGAACAAATCAAAGTTCTTAGACTTGAAACTGCCTCTTTTTACACTTTTGCCCTACTTTGAAACTGTCAGCCTATACACTGAAAGTATTCTTGAAAAAAGAAAGGCATCACCCATTTTCTGTGGTTTATGGCAGTTAGCCCAGACTCATCTAGCAAAACTTAGTCAAGCATTTTAAACACCCTGCTCATGACTTTGTCATTGGTTTACCTGTTGCTCTCAAGAAAAGTTTGAAATTTCTAAGCAAGAAGTGAAAATACCCAAACCAAAGAGTTTCTTGTCAAGGTGTTCAACCTTATCTCTTCCCACTCACACTACTGTCACTTTGCTCTAGCTTCTAGTCACACAGGACCACTTACAGTTCCACAAATGTTTTTTCTCATATCTCATTGTCTCTATGCATCCTTTCCCTCTCTGTCATAATTTCCCTGTATACTTCAGGTATCAACTCATGTAGCACCTTCATGGAAGGACTTCTAACACTGCCACAAAATTGGAACAGAAATCCCTTCTCTGTGTTCAGTAGTACCTTGTTCTACACATGTCACAGTGCCTGTTAATCTGTATGGAAATTATGATTGTTGAGGAGTGACCTTTATCATCTCCATCTTGTCATCCCAGTGCTTGCCAGAGTACCTTAGTACATGATTGTTATATTCATGAAGAGGGATGGAAAATCTGAAACCCTGATACTCATTCACAGTGACAATTTTGCACAAAACTATGGGCAAACTATTTCATAGTAACTTTGTATTGTGGTCGTACAAATGTAAAAAAAAATTCATTTTATGAAAAATGATAATTTTTCAACTTTTTGTTTACTGATTGATGCTTATGAAACCTTTGAGATAAAAAATATAATTATTTTTCTCTCCATTTGCTACAGAATTTGAATCTAGACTAATGGAAGTTTCTTCCATAAGATTTACTAAAAAGCCAAGACAAGATCTATTTGTGGAAGCATCAAAAGGATACCAACGATGTTTTTAAAGAAAAATAGATATGAAAGATAGTATTGCATATTTCAAACTATCGCCATATTATTTTAAAAACTTTATTGAAGAAAATATGTTTGTATTATTCATGTGTAAAATTCTCAAAATATGAGACTATTTCTTTGCATCTATAACAAAATTTGAAGTGCAAGTGCATACCAGTTTTTATTGAGTTCTATGTATCCAAACTATGTAAATTGTTGCATTTAAACATTACCCAATGTGGTCAATATTACTACCTTGGTAGAACTAAACATCACATGTTTTAATGTATTGCAATTATAGTGCCATCAAACTTATATTCCTTACAAACAAGAAAAAAAACTTATATAAATTTTTATGATTTTAGTATAAAGCACTAACTTATAATTCTTTCATGATGAGAAATACATTTGCTTAAGACATTTTGCCTTTTTTCTTTGTTTATTCTTTCTTGAAAAATAATAGTCTAGCTACAACTTCTAGCATAAAGTACATTTTTCCCACGGAATAATTTTAGAGTAAATGGCTGTCATATGCCATCATTCATGATTTCTTTAATATTACCTAAAAGTCAGAACATGCTGCATAACTGCAATGCAGCCTTCATAATGAAAGAATCAATACTAATACATTCTATCAAATGCCTTCTACAACTGAAATCTATTTTTTTCATGTTTTGCAACTTGGCTCACGTTGTCCTTTATAACAAAATAATTCCATTCAGATCCATGAAATGAACTTAATATTGTATTTTGTAGACACCTTTAGATTCAAACATTCCTTAATCTTTCCTTGACTTTCATGGCCTTGAATCTTTTCAAGAATAATGATTGTAGAATGTGCCTAAGATGGATTTTTCTTTATGATTGAGACAAGGTTACATATTTTGGGCAAGAGTATCACAAAAGTTATTCTGTGATTATTCTCTTTAAATCCCAAGATGAAGACCTATATTTTAATTTCTCCATCATTGCTGATAATAACATTAATTACTAAAGGTCTTATCTCCTAGATATATCTTATGTTATATCATGTTTTCCCTTTAATTATTTAGTTTTGTGGGGAAGTACTTGGAGACTATATAAATATTATTCATCCAACTTTCAATTTATTCATTTACTTGTACCTATACAGATCCATGGTTTATTTAATTGAGTATACTGTTGTTTGTTAATATTATTATAAAAATATTTCTTTCAGAAATATTGTGTTTTCACAATTTTAGATCAATAAAAGTTTAATATATTGAAGTACAGAGAAATGTTAACCTAAATGTTAACATTTTATCAACTTTAATAAAATGTTTATCTTCTCTTTCTCTTCTTTATCTCTTCTCTTTCTCTTCTTTATCTCTTTTCTTTCTCTCATTCTAGTAAATATAATTATAGGTATATAACATTCTTTTTTCTGAACCATTTGTAAGTTGTACGCATGTTGTTTTTCATTACTCAATATTTGTATTCCTAAAAGCAAGAAGTTATCTTACATGCAGTATAAAGACCAAAATTTTAAAAATGGTTCATTATAAATATCTAATCTACAAATATGATTCAGAATTTGCCAATTATTTAAGCAATGTTATTTATAACCAAAATAAAATTCAGTCTTGGAAAATTTCAGAATCCTTTATTCGTCCTGTTTCTTTTGCCTCCTTTAATCTGCGATATTTCTTTAGTCTTTCTGGGCTCTTTGTGGCACATAAGTTTTTAATGGTGTACTTCAGTACCTCTGTAGATTTTCCTTTAGTTCAGAATCACATGATATTCCCTCATGAGTGGAATCAGATTATGCCATTAGAGAAGGAATATCATACATGCAATGCTGTGTTCTTTCAATGCAGCATATTCTAGAGGTACTTGCGGACATATCCAAGAACTGTGAACAGCCTCTAGAAATATTTGACATAGAATAGGATGAATAAATATTATACATACATGAATATGGTCTTGAATGTACGTGTTGTAAGTTAAAGATTCTTATTTTTTCACATTTTGAAATGTGTAGGGCTACCCAAATAAAGCAGAATACCAGAACTGGAAGAGTCTGAGAAATTCCCTGTCTGTAGATTAGAGTTCACACCAGAAAAGAAGTTCAAGTGCCTTGGAAAAAAAGTCATTCATATCTTTTGACATAAAATTTTATGAAAAATAAGTTTTAAAGGTACTTTCCCCCCCTCTAGCTTAAGCTTATCATGAATAACATTTTCTTCCAAAAAATTCTGTCTTCTAATTTTCAAAATGTTGTCATCATAGTCTAACACCATAGGTCTCAATCATTTCTGAAGATGTTTCTGCTTTCTTCCATTTAAAAGTATTTTCTTCAGATAAGTTTCTGAACTTTCCTATTGCTTTTGCTGGAATGGGGATTGAAGAAATTACCCTTTTTTTTTTTGGCCAGTAATGTGATTCACTGAGGCACACTTGAACCCAGAAGGACTCCTGGGCCAAAAAGTGCTGGATATTTGAAATATGTCCTGTTGCAGGTCAATGAAATTGGTCTTTGTAGACTTTCCTCTCAGGCTGATGGCAAGAAGAAATTCACTGGCCACACATTATTTAAAATTTCCCAGGGCTGGGGTTGGAGATCAGTGTTAGAGTGCTTGCCTAGCATGCATAAAGCACTGTGTTTAATCCTTAGAACCACATAAAAATAAAGGTAAAATAGTTCCCTTATTCCTTTGTTTATTTAAACTTTATATATATATATATATATATATATATATATATATATATATATATATATATATATATATATATATAATTAGTTTGAAATGGTAAGAACTTAGGCTACCCATTAATTGCTGTGCTGTAGATATGATGTGTATTTAAAAGGATGCAAGGATGATTAAACCAAATCATGAGGGAGTCTTGACTAACCATGAAGTTAGCTAACCATGAAGTTGCTTATTAGTTCTTAAAAGCAGCAAAAGGACATAAGGAACACAGGATATCCTCAGGAGTCTCCTTTCTGATTTGTCATTTGGCAGAATGAGATGTGAAAAATGGGTTGCTCCTACTAGGCTCTCCTTTGCTTTTTAGTTTTTATTTTGAATTCTTAATGGATTTGGTCATACTTAGGCAGGAGAACATGACTGTCAGCCAAATATTCTTCTTTAGTAGAGATTTATTATAAACAGTATAAATGCAACTTGGTTTCACAATTTTCTTCTCCCCCTGAAGGAAAAAAATCTCCATTTTATTAACTTGGTTAAGTTTATGAGAGGAGAAAGGGCATAGATAGAAAAAGAGGAGGAGAGAAAAAAGTTGTGACATCCCATAGCCTTGCCCATCAGTGACTTCATTTCAGTAAACACCATAGTGTTACCCAAAGCTCAGATTTTATTCCTGATGACAATTCATATCTAAGGACAAGTTCTGGAGAAAAGGGGGGGAGGTGTATTGCTTTGCTAGCAAAGTAGAAACACAGGACTATTATCTCAGGATGTAATTCTGTCAAGTTGAACAGAAGACTTTTAAAGAGGTGGTTTACTCTAAGATATCATCTCACTCCAGTGAGAATGGCAGCTATTATGAAAAATTTAAAAAAAGTGTTGATGAGGATGTAGGGGGAAAGGTACACTCATACATTGTGGGTGGAATTGCAAATTGATGCAGCCAATATGGAAAGCAGTTTGGAGATTCCTTGGAAATCTAGGAATAGAAACAACATTTGACCCAGCTATCCCTCTCCTCAATTGATACTCAAAAGATTTTAAAACATCACACTACAGGGACACAGCCACATCAATGTTTACAGCAGCACAATAGCTAAACTGTGGAGCCAACCTAGATGCCCTTCAGTGGATGAATGGATAAAAAAAATGTGCCATATATACACAATGGAATTTTACTCAGCAATAAAAGAGAATAAAATCATGGCATTTGCAGGTAAATGGTTGGGGGTTGGAGAAGATAATGCTAAGTGAAGTTAGCCAATCCCCCCCCCAAAAAAATATTTTCTCTGATATAAGGGGGCTGACTCATAATGGGGTAGGGAGGGGGATCATGGGACGAATAGATGAATTATAGATAGGGAAGAGGGAAGGGAGAGTAAAGGAGGAGCAGGGGATTAGCAAGGATGGTGAAATGTGATGGACATCATTATCCAAAGTAGATGCATGAAGACACGAATTGGGTATCAACCTACTTTATAATACAAACAGAGATATGAAAAATTGTGGTATATATGTGGAATAAGAATTTTAATGCAAAAAAAAACCAAGTACATGTATAAAGACATGAATTGGCATGAACATACTTTATACAAAGATATGTAAAATTGTGCTCTATATGCGTAATAAGAATTGTAATACATTCCACTGTCTTGTATTTTTAAAAAAATAAAATTAATTAAAAAAATAAAGAGGTGGTTTAAAGGCTACATTCCAGCTGTGCCTTTTGAGTGGTCATAATTCACTTGTAGAATTGGGGAGATAGCTGTTTCTTAAAACTTCTAGAACCACCCCTGTAGTCTGAATTATTTCATTCCTGTGGTATGTGTTTGCTTGAGGATAGATAATTTGGCCTAAGGTGGGAAGAAAGGTAATCTTACTTCTCCCAAGTTTAGGAAGCGAGAGAAAAAGAAGGGAAAATGTTGAGCCCAGGAAAGTTGAAGTTTATGGATGTTGACTTTGCTCTGTATGCTCTTCCATTTTACTCTCTGGCTTCTTGTTTCTGCCTCACCATTATTAATCATTTGACTTCAGATCTGACCAAATCATTTTTGCCCTCTAGTGGTGAAATGATGCACTAACATAGTAGAAATGTGTTAAGCTCATTGAGGTTCACATTCAGAACTTGGGAGAAACATTTTCTTCATAGGATAATGTTGTGACCCATGTCCACATAATTATGTAAAATGTCTCAGCACAGTATACTGTTGAAGAGGCAGAAAGTATCCCATTCTGGGTGCATCAGATTCACATAGACGCAGGAAAATCTTTTTAGGAAATATTTTTTCCTGTGCTCATATTGAAGTCTCAAAGCAGAAGTAGCTACCTTTAGCTTTTACATTTTTTCCCTTAGCACAAGTGTGCATGGTAGCACTACTTATAACAGTCATAATCTGGAAATAAGTTAGCTGTCCATCAACAGAAAAATGGATAAAGACTTTGTGATATATTCAGATACATTATAGCACTGAAAAGAATTTACAGCTACATTTGACAAGGAAATGAAACCAGACTAAAAGAATACAGACAGTATGACTCCATTCATAAAAGCTGCCAAGCCATAAAAATAAATCTATCAACTGAAGTCAGAATGGTTGTTACTTCAGGATGAAGGAGATATTAATTAGAATGGAACATGAGGGAAGGTACTTTGGTAATGATAACCTTTACTTGATGTAAGTGATAATTTTATAAAGTTAACTCAAACTATGCACTGATTATTTTTGCTCAGTTATGCTTTATTGGTCAATACATGAGAAAGTTCATAAGAAGAAATAAATTGGTAGAAACATAATGTGACCTCATAAATCTACAAATTAAAACCAACAAAAGAGCATAAGAGAAACCATAAATCATTTTAGCTGGCCATAATTTATGGGACTACCTGAGTTTTGCCAGCAGCTGATGCGTGGCATAGTGGGTGTGCTGAAAAGAAGGTTGAGCTGACTCATGGGGTCCTGAATTCCAATCCCTCTGTACTGATGATGAACCATATATCTTTAGATTAAACATGTAGCTCTCAGGTTTGGGGCATTTAGGATAAACACCCTCAACAATAAAATGTGAAATTCTGGTAACATTATTTTTAATTTTTCTCAGCCCTAAAATTTTCTGAGGGTCCAACACCAAATGTGTGTTAGACATCCAATTATTTGAACTTCAAACATTCCTCAAGAGTTGATGGTGAATAACAAGAACTAATAGAGTAAATCTAAAACAATTATTACTCTGATAATCATACAATTACCACAAAACAGGAGCATTTTGAGAATGAAAGGTGTTTCTAAAACAATTAAACATAAGAAAGCTTTAGAAATATATATTAAGACTAACCAATTGTGTTATTTTGATGGACCTAAATTATAGTTATTTTCAAAAAAACAAATTTTTAAATATTTTTATGCATTAATGCAATGAAAAACAATTTTTACTTAGCTTATCTTTATTTCCAAAATAACATAAAATATTTATTCTTGGTCCATACAAAAGAACTTTAATCATGTCTTAAAAATCATATTCTTCTTTAGCACTGTGCCACTAATATTTTTCAAAAGAATATATTTCTTATTGCAGCATAGCATATTATTTTTATTTTACATGAGATTGTGTTCAGTATTATATCCTAGGATTAAAACAATTGATTTTCTTAATAGAAACATTTTTTAACTTTTTTTTAATGTGGTGTTGAGGATCAAACCCAGTGCCTCACATATGCTAAGCAAGCACTCTACCACTGAGCCACAACCCCAGCACTGATTTTTTTTTTAACATCTGACTCTTTTTTTTTCTGCAAGTACTACACACACACAGTTTGTTTATTCAGAAACTTACAGAAAAGCATCATATTTTCTCTCATGTTTTGGCAATTACAATTAAATGGAGGTATTATTAATACTGAAGAATATCAGGGTTTTATAAATGTCTAGTTTATAAAAAGTCTTAGCAAATACAAACCAAGAGAATGAGCATACTGTGCACTAAGCATATAAACAAAGTAATCACAATTAATATATAACAATTAGAATTCATTTTTATTTTTATTAGAGCTTTCTAGCTATACATGTTTGTTGCTATACAACAACATTGCAACAAACTCATGCATAAATGGAATTTGATTTCAGTTTATGATTTACCTCTTTTCCCTCCTACCCTCCCTCTCTTCCCCATCCTCTTTCCTCTACTCCACTAGACTTCCTATCACTCACCTATTCATATTTCACTGGTCCTTTTTGCATAAATATAAAATTCCCTGTGGTATATTTAGATAATAAATGACATAATTTTCTTAAAATCATTTTTCATTGCCTCTGCTTATTCATCCTCTCAATCTGTAGATCTCCTTCTACATTACTAATATTTGCATTACCTTTATGTTATTCTATCATTCCTACCATCTTTTCTTTATTATCCTCTAGCTTCTGCATATGAAAAAAAAAAAAAAACATCTGACCTTTGTTATTCTGAGTTTGGCTTACTTCACTTAGCGTAATATTCTCCATTTTCACAAATTTACCAGCAAATGCCATAATTTATTTCTGTGTTGTGGCTGAGAAGAACTCTATCTATCCATCTATCGATCGATCTATCTAATCTATCAAATCTATCTATCAAATCTATCTAATCTATCTATATCTCTAATATATCTACCTATATGTATATCTATTATCTCTATCTATCTATATCTATATGCATATATATCTATATTAACCCATTTATCTATTTATAGGCACCTGGTTAATTCCATAGTTTACTATTTTGAATTTTGTTGCTATAAACACTGAAATACCACTATCATTATTAGTATGTCAATTTAAGGTCATTTGGAAAAATACTGAGGAATGGAGTAGCTGGGTCATTTGGTAGTTCCATTCTTAGTTTTTCTGAGGAATTTCCTTCCTGCTCTTCAGAGTGGTTGTACTAGTATGCAGTCTCACCAAAAAAAAAATGTACAAGTGTACCTTTTTCCCAAACCTCACCATAATTTGTTAATATATATATTCAATATCCTCCTGACTGGAGTGAGAAGGATTCTTAATGTAGATTTTACTTGCATTTCCTTGCCTTCAAAAGATATTCAAACTTTTTTTCATATATTTTTTGGTCAATTAAGTTTCTTCTTTTGACAAGTTTCTGTTTAGTTCTTTTGCTCATTTATTGATTGATTATTTGTTGTTAGCCAATTAAGAGTTTTGTTTTTTTTTTTCCATTCTGTTGACTCACTTCTCATTTTTAATTATTTCCTTTGTTGTGAAGAAGCTTTATGATTTACTGATAGCCCATTTATTGATTCCTGGTTTTATTTCTTGCACTTTGGGCATTTTTTAAAGGAAGTTAGTCCTGGAACCTGCTTGAGTTTTGACCCCAAGTTTTCCTCCACAATTTGTAGTGTTTCTGGTCTAATTCATATTTCTCCAATCCATGTGCACAGGGTGAGAAATGGGGATCTATTTTCATTTTTCTACATATAGCTATCCATTTTTCCTAGAAACATTTGTTTAAAAGACTTTCTTTTCTCCAAAATATATTTTTGGCACCTCTGTCAAGGATTAGATAGCTACAAGTATGTGAATTTGCCTGACTCTTCTATTCTCTTCCTTTGGACTTTATATTTTGTTGCCAATATATTATCATGCTGGGTTTTTTACTCCGTTCTGAGGTATAATATCAGATCAGATTTGAACGCTTCACTTTTCTTGCACAGTATCAATTGGCCTATTCTGGGTCTCTCATTTTTCCCAATAAATTAAAGAATTTTTTTCTAACTCTGAAGAATGTCATTGCATTTTGAGGGGATTGCATTGAATCTGTATATTGTTTTTGGTAGCACAGTCATTTTGACAATAGTAAGTCTGCTTGTCCAAGAACTTGGCATGTATTTCCATCTGCTAAGAACTTTTACAATTTCTTTCTTCAGTGTTGTATAACCTTCATTGTAAAGTGTTATATAACCTCCATGGTTAGATTAATTCTCAAGTATTATTTTAGGTTATTGTGAGTGGGATGATTTTCCTCTTTTCTGTAAAGCTAAATAAATGTTAGAGTACAAGAAATGTATGGATATCGATATCTGGGTGTTGGTCTTATATTCTTCTACTTTGCTGAACTCATTTATAAGCTCTAGAAATCTTTGGTGGAATTTTTTGAGTCTTCTGGATATAGGATCATGTCATCATCATCTCCTTTTTCTATATGTAATCCTTTGATTTCCTTTTCTTGCCTGATCACTCTGGTTAATGTTTTTTATGTCTTTATTTATTCTAGTTTATTATACATAACAGCAGAATGCATTTCAATTCAGAGTACATATATAGAGCACAATTTTTCATGTCTCTGCTTGTTCACAAAATAGAATCACACCATTTGTGTCTTCAAATATGTACTTAGGGTAATGATGTCCATCTCCCATCATCTTTCCTGCTCCTATTCCCCTTCTCTTCCCCTCCTTCCCCTTTGCCCTTTCTAAAGTTCCTCCATTCCTTCTATGCTTCCTGCATCCCCATTATGAGTCAACATGCACATATCAGAGAAAACATTCAGCATTTGTTTTTTTTTTTTTTGGATTGGCTTACTTCACTTAGCATAATATTCTCCAACTCCATCCATTTAGCTGTAAATGCCAAATTTTATTCTCTTTTAATGCAGAGTAATATTCCATTGTAATTTTGCTGCTGTAAACATTGATGTGGCTGTGTCACTGTAGAATGCTTTTTTAAAGTCTTTTGGGTAAAAATTGAGGAGTGGGATTGCTGGGACAAACTGTGGTTCCATTCCAAGATTTCCAAGGAATATCCATACTGTAGATTGGCTGCACCAATTTGCAGTCTCACTGACAATGTATGAGTGTGCCTTTTTCCCCACATCCTCGACAACACTTATTGTTGTTTTTCTTAATAATAGCTGCCATTCTGACTGGAGTGAGATAAAATCTTAGAGTACTTTTGACTTGCACTTCTGTTCACTTCCTTAGCCCATTTAATGATTTGGTTATTTGTTGGGGTTTCTTTTTGGTATTAAGTTTTTGAGTTCTTTATATATCCTAGATATTAGTGCTCTATTTGATGTGCATGTAGTAAAACTTTGCTACAATTCTGTAGGCTATTTACCTCACTTATTGTTTCATTTGCTGAGAAGAAGCTTTTCAGTTTGAATCCATTCCATTTATTGATTCTTTTTTTCCCTCCATTCACTTTCTTTTTTTTATTTTTTTATTAGTTGCTCAAAACATTACAATGATCTTGACATATCATACATTTGATTCAAGTGGGGTATGAATTCTTTTTTTCCACCTGTGCAGATTGCAGTATCACATTGGTTTCATAGCCACATTTATACATACAGCCATATTAGTGTCTATTGTATTTTGCTACCCTTCCTATTTCACCCTCCCCTCCCTTCCCCTCCCATCACCTCTCTCTACCCACTCTATGACACTTTTCTCTCTCTTTTTTTCTTCCTCAAACCATCTTATATGCAATTTTGCATAACAATGGGGGTCTCCTTCCATCTTCTGTGTGATTCCCCTTCTATTTCCAATTCCCATGCATCTCTCATCCCTCTTTAATGATAATCTTCTTCTCATGCTCTTCCTCCCTGCTCTGTTTTGAGTCACTCCCCTTATATCAAAGAAGACATTCGGCACTTGCTCCTTAGGGATTGGCTAGCTTCACTCAGCATAATCTGCTCTAATGCCATCCATTTCCCTGCAAATTCCATGATTTTATTATTTTTTAGTGCTGAGTAATATTCCATTGTGTATAATTTCCACATTTTTTTATCCATTAATCTATTGAAGGGCATCGTGATTGGTTCCACAGTCTAGCTATTGTGAATTGTGCTGCTATGAACATTGATGTAGCTGTATCCCTGTAATATGCTCTTTTAAGGTCTTTTGGGAATAGTCTGAGAAGAGGAATAGCTGGGTCAAATGGTGGTTCCATTCCCAGCTTTCCAAGGAATCTCTATACTGCTTTCCAAATTGGCTGAACCAATTTGCAGTCCCACCAGCAATGTACAAGTGTACGCTTTTCCCCACATCTTCACCAGCACTTATTAATGTTTGACTTCACAATGGCTGCCATACTTACTGGAGTGAGATGGTATCTTAGAGTTGCTTTAATTTGAATTTCTCTGATTGCTAGTGATGATGAGCATTTTTGTGTATTTGTTGATTGATTGTACATCCTCCTCTGAGAAATGTCTGTTCAGATCCTTGTCCCATTTTTTGATTGGGTTATTTGTTTTCTTGTTGTTTAATTTTTTGAGTTCTTTGTGTACTCTGGAGATTAGAGCTCTATCTGAAGTGTGAGGGGTAAATATTTTTTCCCAGGATGTAGGCTCCCTATTTACCTCTCTTATTGTTTCTCTTGCTGAGAAAAAAACTTTTTAGTTTGAGTATGTCTCATTTGTTGATTCTTGATTTTAATTCTTGTGCTATAGGTGTCCTATTAAGGAATTTGGAGCCTGACCCCACGAAATTGAGATTAGAGCCAAATTTTTCTTCTATCAGATGCAGAGTTTCCAGTTTTATCTATAGCTCCTTGATCATTTTGAGATAACTTTTGTGCATGGTGAGAGAAAGGGATTCAGTTTCATTTTGTTGCATATGGATTTCCAGTTTTCCCAGCACCATTTGTTGAAGATGCTATCCTTTCTCCATTGCATGCTTTTAGCACCTTTGTCTAATATAAGGTAGTTGTAATTTTGTGGATCGGTCTCTGTCTCCTCAATTCTGTACCATTGGTCTACCCACCTGTTTTGGTACCAATACCATGCTGTTTTTGTTACTATTGCTCTGTAGTAAAGTTTAAAATCTGGTATCGCTATACCGCCAGTTTCACTCTTCCTGCTTAGAATTGCTTTTGCTATTCTGGGTCTTTCTTTTCCAGATGAATTTCATGATTGCTTTTTCTATTTCTACGAGAAATGCCATTGGGATTTTGATTGGGATTGTATTAAACCTATACAGTACTTTTGGTAATATGGCCATTTTAATGATGTTAGTTCTGCCTATCCATGAACAAGGTATATCTTTCCATCTTCTAAGGTCTTCTTCTATTTCTCTATTTAGTGTTTTGTAGTTTTCTTTGTGTAGGACTTTCACCTCTTTTGTTAGGTTAGTTCCCAAGTATTTTAATTTTTTTTGAGGATATTGTGAATGAAGTGGTTGTTCTCATTTCCATTTCAGAGGATTTGTCGCTGATATACAGAAACGCCTTTGATTTATGCATGTTGATTTTATATCATGCCACTTTGCTAAATTCATTTATTAGCTCTAGTAGTTTCTTTGTAGAACCTTTTGGGTCTGCTATGTATAGGATCATGTCATCGGCAAATAGTGCTAATTTAAGCTCTCCTTTTCCTATCTTTATGACTTTAATTTCTTTCATCTGTCTAATTGCTCTGGCCAGTATTTCGAGAACTATATTGAATAGAAGTGGTGAGGAAGGGCATCCCTGTTTTGTTCCAGATTTTAGAGGGAATGCCTTCAATTTTTCTCCATTCAGAATGATGCTAGCCTGAGGCTTAGCATAGATAGCTTTTACAATGTCGAGGTAAGTTCCTGTTATCCCTAGTTTTTCTAGTGTTTTGAACATAAAGGGATGCTGTACTTTGCTGAATGCTTTTTCTGCATCTATCGAGATGATCATATGGTTCTTATCTTTAAGTCTATTGATGTGGTGAATAACGTTTACTGATTTCCGTATATTGAACTAGCCTTGCATACCAGGAATGAATACTACTTGATCATGGTGCACAATTTTTTGATGTGGTTTTTGTATCCGATTTGTCAGAATTTTATTGAGGATTTTTTCAGCTAAGTTCATTAGAGATATTGGTCTGTAGTTTTCTTTCTTTGAAGTGTCTTTGTCTGGTTTCAGAATCAGGGTGATGTTGGCCTCATAGAATGAATTTGGAAGAGCTCCCTCTTTTTCTATTTTCTGAAATAACTTGAAAAGTATTGGTATTAATTCTTCTTTAAAGGTTTTTTAAAACTCCAATGTATACCCATCGGCTTTTCTTGGTTGGTAGTTTTTTGATGGCTTCTTCTATTTCCTCCATTGATATTGGTCTGTTTAAATTGTGTGTATCCTCCTTACTCAATCTGGGCAAATTATATGACTTAAGAAATTTTTCAAAGTCTTCACTATCTTCTATTTTATTGGAATATAGGATTTCAAAATAATTTCCAATTATCTTCTGTATTTCTGTAGCTTCTGTTGTGATATTGCCTTTTTCATCCTGTATGTTAGTAATTTGAGTTCTCTGTCTTCTTCTCTTCATTAGCATGGCTAAAGGTGTGTCAATCTTATTTATTTTTTTTTGAAGAACCAACTTTTAGTTTTATCAATTTTTTCAATTGTTTCTTTTGTTTCAATTTCATTGATTTCAGCTCTGATTTTGATTATTTCTTGCCTTCTGCTACATTTGTTGTTGTTTTGCTCTTCTTTTTCTAGGGTTTTGAGGTGAAGTGTGAACTCATTTATTTGTTGGTTTTATCTTTTTTTTTTTTTTTTTGAGGAATGAACTCCAGGCAATGAATTTTCCTCTTAGAACTGCTTTCATTGTGTCCCATAGATTCCGATATGTTGTGTTTGTATTTTCATTTATCTCTAAGAATGTTTTGATTTCTTCCTTTATGTCTTCTGTAACCCATTGATCATTCAGTAACATATTCCTCATTTTCCAAGTGATGTAGGATTTTTCCTTCCTTCTTTTATCATTGATTTCCAGTTTCATTCCATTATGATCAGATAAGATGCATGGTATTATCTCCACACCTTTATATTTACTAAGGATTGCCCTATGGCATAATATATAGTCTATTTTTGAGAACGATCCATGTGCTGCTGAGAAAAAAGTATATCCACTTAATGATGGTTGATATATTCTATATATGTCAGTTAAGTCTAGGTTATTGATTGTGTTATTGAGTTCTATAGTTTCTTTATTCAACTTTTGTTTGGAGGATCTGTCCAATGGTGAGAGAGGTGTGTTGAAGTCACCCATAATTATTGTGTTGTGGTCTATTTGATTCTTGAATTTGAGGAGAGTTTGTTTTATGAACTTTGCAGCACACGATTATTCGGTGCATAAATATTGATAATTGTTATGTCTTATTGGTGAATGGTTCCTTTTAACAGTATATAATGTCCTTCCTTATCCCTTTTGATTAACTTAGTCTTGAAGTCAATTTTATTCGATATGAGGATGGCCACCCCTGCTTGCTTCCGAGGACCGTGTGTGTAGTATGATTTTTCCCAACCTTTCACCTTCAGCCTGTGTATGTCTTTTCCAATCAGATGTGTCTCCTGAAGGCAGCATATTGTTAGATCTGTTTTTTAAATCCACTTACCAGCCTATGTCGCTTTATTGGTGAGTTTAAGCCATTAACGTTTAGGGTTACTATTGACATATGGTTTGTACTTCCAGTCATGTTTGATTATTTATCTTTTTTTATAATTTGGTTTGTTTCTCCATGATTAGCTTTCCCCACACACACACTCTCTTGCTTTACTGAGGTACTTCCCCCTGTTGGTTTTGGTTGTTGTTTTTCATTTCTTCCTTGTGTAGTATTTTGCTCAAGATGCTTTGCAATGCTGGTTTTCTGGCTGCGAATTCTTTTAACTTTTGTTTATCATGAAAGTTTTTATTTCATTGTCGTACCTGAAGCTTATTTTGCTGGATACAAAATTCTTGGTTGGCATCCATTGTCTTTCAGTGTTTGAAATACGTTGTTCCAGGATCTTCTTGCTTTCAGTGTGTGATGAAAAATCAGCCGTTAACCTTATGGGTTTACTCCTGAATGTATTCTGTCTCCTTTCTCCTGTAGCTTTTAATATTTTTTCTGTGTTCTGTATATTGGATATCTCCATAACAATGTGTCTTGGTGTTGGTCTACTGTGATTTCGTATGCTCAGTGTCCTGTATGCATCTATAATTTGTACATCCGTTTCCTTTTTTATATCTGGAAAGTTTTCTAAAATTATTTCATTCAACAGATTTCTCATTCCCTTGGTTTGGACCTCTATACCTTCCTCTATCCCGATGACTCTTAAGTTTGGTTTTTTTGTTATCCCATATCTCTTGGATGTTTTTCTCTTGTTTTTTTACCAGCCTTTCTGAGTTGGCTAGACTCTTTTCAAGATGATATATTTTGTCTTCATTGTCTGACATTCTGACTTCTACTTGCTCCACTCTGCTAGTGATACTCTCATTTGAGTTTTTAATTTGGTTTATAGTTTCCTTCATTTCTAGGATTATTGTTTGTTTTTATAATCTCTATCTCCTGGTAAAGTTGCTTATTTTCTTCTTGAATCTGTTTATGTAATTCATTTTCAATGTGTTCTTTCATTGTTTGAATTTGCTGTCTCATGTCCTCTTTAAGATTCCATTCCATGTGTATAAGGTATTCCTTGAGTTCTTTATTTGACCATTTTTCTGATGCCTCTAGGTTCTCCTGTAGATTTAGGCTGTCCTGCATTGTTTGTACTCCTTTTCTTCCTTGCTTTTTCATGCTGCTCATGTTACTTCTGGTTCTGTTTGACTGCTGAGTTACAGTTTACTGCTATAAATTTATTTTGGTTTTGTGTATCTCTGGAGTCTCTCCTTTGTGATGGGAGACTATGACTAGAGATGATGAATTTTGTTGCACTTTAAAGCAGATTCATTCATTTCATAAAATGCATATGGATTCTGGTGGCATATAGCAATCTGTGATTTGGTCTTGGGACTTATATTTAGGTCGAGTGATGTGATGGTATAGAGGTTCGTATATCTTGTCAACCTTGGAAGATTGCTCTACTGACGAGGGATATTAACAGGAGAATGGTCCGGAGTATTTGGAGGTAGCTAGGGAATTGGTAGCACTATATAACACCTCAGAACATTTACATATACACATTTAGTAAATTACACATAGACAGCGTTGTAATGCTTGGGAGGAAAGGTATTAGAAGGGGAGGGAAGAAGTCGCTAAAGAGAATGAGAGTAAACAGGTAGAATTCAAGAAAAGGGGAATAAGGAAATTGAAAAGAAATGAAAAGCCAAAAAAAATAAAATTAAAATTAAAATTAAAAAAATAAAAATAAATTTTAAAAATGCAATCTTAGAGTTCGAATAACTTCTCTTCCAGTAGGTGGGGCTGTGCCCACCAGGCCAAGATTTTCCTCTCAATATGCAGGAACCAATCCCTGTGAGGTGGCTCCTCCTCCCCTACTGGGCGGCTCTCTAATCCTGGGTGCCCAGAGCCTTTTCTGGTCTCCAGTCACTTTCCCACTTTTCCTCCAGCCAGGCCCCACTCACCTGTGACATTCACCACAAAACTGGCTACACGCTGCATCAGCCGCTACCAGGAGCCCTATTTTCTTGAATGACTGGGCACACTCTCTGTGTTTGCCATTCCCCCAGACCCTAAGGTTGTGGAGCGTGGGTTGGGAGCCATCAACTTATTCTGCCTGCCCTCAGGTAGCCATGCCCCTGGGAGCTGGTGCAAGAGACCTCAGTTGTCAGCGCTGGTGGGAGTGGTAGCTGGGGATCATGTGCCGCTCCTGACTCCCTGGGTCTGACAATCGCGCTCATGGGAGAGCTGGGGGTGGGGCTTGATATTCCCCCCTGTGTGGAGAGGAAGGGCCCGGGGGTCACACACCTGCAGACACCAGTTTCAATGAAGCTATACCCTCTGCCAAATTCTGTGACCTCAGTTCTCTACCATGGTGGTGTCCAATGCGAAGGGTGGCCGTTCATTCCCTTTGCCGGGTGTCCGATGTGAAGGGTGGTTCCAGTCTGGCTCTCCCAGGTCCTGTCTCAATCCTGAGCCTGCTGCCTATGAAGGCTCAGTTGGTATCACCTCAAAAGGTTCATGGAGGAACCGATGAGTTGTTTCTCTACTCAGCGGGAGCATTTGTAGCTCCTAAAATGCAGCAACAGTGCACTATTTGAGTTACCCCCAATGCACACTCCTGGTTTAGGAAGGATGGAGCAGGACTCTGCCTTCTTGTTTGCGCTCTCAGTTCATACACTAATGTCCTCTTCTCTGTCAAAGTCATGTCTTGCTGCTGTCATTATTCTGCTCTTGGTGCTTTGCTGTTCAAAATGCCTCCCAGGTGTGGTGTTAGGTGCTGTCCAGTGTCCCTGAGAACCCTTCGGTTCTGATATGTCTTACTAGGAGAATACATGCGTGTGAGGAGCTTTGAGAGGTTTGTGTCACAGCATTGATGGTGATGATCTCAGAGCTGATGAAAGAACCCACAGGGTGCATTGAACAATAGCTTTGTTCCCAGAACAGGGTCTGTGTGGTTGGTGAAAAGGCTGTGATTAGTTTTGATCAGGGTTGTTGGGGCCTAACTGAATTTCTCATGAGAGCAATGGGACGGTATTTACTAAGTCAGCATTTGCGGTGACTTTAAAGAACATAACAACTGTGAGGAGTTAAAATAGTTTCTCTCTCTTTGAGGGTGTAGTTGAGGCTTGGTGTGATGGTGCACACCTGTAATCCTAGTGACCCAGTATTAAACCACGATGCAAAGAAAAGACCACCAACTTGAATTGTGAATCAAATTAAAGCAAGCTTATCTTTGTGTACACAGGAACTGGCCAGGACTATCTCTCCCAAAACCCCGGGCTAGAGAGTAGCACCCCACTCTCTAGGACCACAGTTTTATAGCACAAACAGTTGCAAAGCGTGTGTCGTGAGAACTTATAGATAACAGGATTTTTACAAGCATAATACAAAGGAAGATAGTAAGTTAATAATCTACATGGATTAACATTTCAAAGTAGGGAATAAATTTTGACCCCAACATCAGAATTTATGAGGCATCACTGAGGTTTTAGAGAGGGTTGTTATCTGGTCAGGGAAAGCCAGGCATGGTGAGTTCAAGGCATGGGCAGGAATCCCATATATGTTTAGAAATTGCAGTAATTTATAGTAAAACAGAAATTAACTTTTCATGACTTTGTGATGATATGGCTCCCAATCTTAAAATGGAATTAGGCTGGGTTCATCACAAGGAGCCCAAGTCAGGAGAATCTCAAGTTCTAAGCCAGCCTGGACAATGTAGCAAGACCGTGCCTCAAGTTAAAAAATTAAAATTGCTATGAACATAGTTCAGTTTAATTCCCCGGGTTCAATAAGCAGAAATAAAGAAAAACAAAGAGTGCTATTAAAAAGAATATTCAAAGTGGTATTATTTTTGTATTATAGAAGTATAATGAAACAACAAAATTTGCTTACATTTACTTTGTATGATGGTATACATATATATGTGGTATGTATATGTCATATATATAAGATATATATATATATATATATATATATATATATATATATATATATATATATATACACACATATACATATATATATTTCAGGTATATAGGAGGCATATGTATACTACATACAAAATGATAATCATAATAAGGCTCTTAGAATGTGAACTCTGGAAATTTTGAGCCCACAGAATTATGTGGAACAGAAATGGATTGAGGTTGGCTGGGGTCAATAAGTTCTGGTCACCTACTGCCCAGCATGTAGACTGCACTCCAGGGCATTGTATACTTGATGGCTGCAGAGGGAAGATCCTAAATTTTCTCACCACAGACATAAAAAAAATAATGATAAATATGTGAAGTGGTAAATGTGCTAATGTGTCTGAATGTCTCCTGCTTCTTCTTCATATCTCTGTCCTCTGGATAGAACGTAACATCCTAGTGTTCTGTTGAATACTAGTGCTGAGAGAGGGGACCTTGCCTTATCCCTGATCTTAGATGCATTGATTTCAGTCTCTCCATTGATCATGGTTTTTGTTCTTCATTTGGTGAATTTGATGTATTATATTGATTGATTGTTGTAAGTTGCACCATCCTTGCATCCCATTTATAAATCCCACTTTCTCAAGCGTATTACTTTTTTTTAATGTGCTGTCCAATTCAATTTTCTTTTTTTCCCAGGATTTTTGCATTACTAGTCCCTTGGGGATATGGATCTTTAGTTTTCTTTTCTTGTTATGTCCTTCCTTGTGGTTTCAGGGCAATTATTGCCTTCTCAGAATGAAGTTTGGGACGGCTACTTTCTCTTCAGTTCTTCAAAAGAGTTTGAGACAGATTGCTTTAAACTCTGGAAATGTTTTCTAGAATTATCTAGTAAGTCATCTCTCTAGATTAATTTTTCAAAGGGAAGATTTGCCAATCAAAAACATCTTTCTAAAAGATTAAACTATCAAAGTTTTGTTTCACATGATTTGGAAAAATATCATGTTAAGGTAAGCAGAATTCTCTCACAGAAGCATGTGAAGTGCTGCCTCTTCATGCCAGGAGCTGAGTTCTCCCTCTGGCAGCACAATTAGCCCAACATCTTCAGTACTTTCTCTTCTTTCGTGGTGCATTGCTCTTGCAACATGCTTTGGGGCACTAATTTTCCCAGTTCTTTTGGCCACCTAATTTCCCCAAAGATACTGCCTGCATCATACACCTGAGGCTTACATCAGATGCCTCTGGGTATTGCTTGCTAGGTGCACCAGGGTTCATGTGGGAGGGTTGTTCAGGAGGCAGAACTCTGAAGATGAGCTCCCAGAGGTTATCTGCCATCTCCTTAGCTTAATGAGTCTCATGACTATTCTTCAAAAAATTCATTTGCCAGATTCCAAAACTTTCCCTCATTTTTGCAGCCATTGCTTATCTCTATGATTTGCTCATTATTGTGCCTCTGTCCTGTGTGGCCCTCTAACTATGCCCAGAGGGGGTTAGAAGTGCTTGCTCTGAGTACAGGCTGTCTGCAACTTTCCAGGGCTGGAATCTAAAAATCTCACCATGAAGACCAGTGTTGAAAATATTTTCCCTTAAGCTCCTCTCCAGAAGTTTGATAGTTTCAGGCCTTACTTTTATGTCACTTATCCATTTCAAGATGATTATACATGTGATGTAAGAAAAGGAGCCAATTTCATCCTTTCACTTGTGGATATTCCTTTTTACTTAGCAATGTCTGGAAGAGACTCCTCTTTCTCAATGTGTCTTCTTGGTGCCCTTGTTGAGATTCTTTCTACCTGACCACATATATTTGGATGATTTCTTAGCTCTGTGTTCCATTTATTTAGGTTCCTAGTTTTGTGCCTGTGTTATACTGTCAATTGCTATGGCTTTGTAAAAATATCTTAAATTAGAAAGTGTAATGCCTCCGACTTTGTTTTTCTTTCTCAGCGTCGCTATGAACATTTCAAATTTTTGTGGCTCCAAAATTTTTTTTTCCATTTTTTTTTGTGAAGAATGTTTCTGAGATTTAATAAAGACTCCATCAAATCTAGATTTATTCAGGTAGCATGGATATTTTAACCATATAAATTCCATATAATAACAATGAACATATGGTATATTTCCATTTATTTATGCCTTCTTTACTTTTTTTCACCAATGCTTAGTTTTGAGTGTACAAATCTTTCATTTCCTTGCTTAATTGATTTCTACAGTTATTTTTATGCAATCAAATGTGTGGTTATTCTCTTGATTTCCTTTTCTCCTAGGTAATTATTTGTGTAGAGAATTACTACTGACTTTTGTATGTTGATTTTTTCCAATTTTTTAAAATTAATTAATTAATTTGTTCTAAATTGTTATACATAACGGTAGAATGCATTTCAGTTCATAGTATACAAAAGGAGCAAAATTCTTCATTTCTTTGGTGGTACACAAAGTAGAGTCACACCATTCATGTCTTCATACATGTACCTAGGATAATGATGTCCATCTCATTCCCCCATGGTATGTTGATTTTGTATCATGTACTTTCCTGAATTTATTTATTAGTTCTAAATTTTTTGGTGCCTTTGAAATGTTCTACATATAAATTATGTTATCCACAAATAGAAATCATTTTATATCTTTCTTTTTGATTGGGATGACTTTTATTCCTTTTTCTTTTCTGATACTTCTTCCTAGTTCTTCCAGTACTCTGGGAGGTAGAGCTGTGAGAGTGGGATTCCCTGTGCTGTAGTGCAGTATCCAGCCTTATGTTAAAGTCTTTAATACAGTTGAGTTGGTACATCAAGGAAGTGCTGGGAATTTTCAGTGCTATTCTGCATGTAGAAATCTGGTTGTCCATATACCACTCTTAATCCTCATACTAATATTTCAGAACTTGTTTGTATTATAACTGCATTTTTAAAAGGGGTTTTGGTTTGTTTGTTTGTTTAGTGGTGTGGGAATTGAACCAAGGGTCTTGTGCATGTAAGGCAAACATTTAATCTACTGAGGTATATCCCTAGTCCCTGAAAGAAAAAAAAGTTTTGAATGCTGTCATGCATTTCACTTTCTATTAATACAAATGTGTCTTTTCACATATTTCTACATGTATAACATTCTTCTGTTATTTTTTTTTTTTTGATGTTCATTCACTTTAGGCTTGTGAAGCCCTGATGTCCTCTTTATCTATTTCCTTATGATATATGTCTTCTCTCAAATAAGACCAAAGAACATTTTATATTTTAAAATAATATATTAATCCAATTGTTTATAAGGTGTTTTAAATATACTTTTATATATTAGGATTGTGTTTGACTTTATATTATTTATTCTTCTTTTGTGTGTGCATTTTTGTGCATTATAATTTTGCGTTCTAGTGGGACACATTGTTACATATTCACACATGCACACACTATAACAATATAATTGGCCAATATCATTCCTCAGTACTTCCCTTTTTCCTCCCCTCCTCCCTCCCCATGCAAACTTTACTGATCTCATTTCTATTTTTAGGAGACTCCCCATCTTTTCTGTCTACTTCCACTTATACACTTGACCTTCTGAGTTTGACTTATTTTACTTAACATAATGATCTCAAGTTTCATTCATTTTCCTACAAATAACACAATTTCATTGTTCTTAGTGGCTGAGTAAAACATCATTGTATACATACAACACATTTTCTTTATCCATTCTTCCATGGATGGACACCTAGGCTGGTTCCATATTTGGAAGCTGTTTTGAATCGTGCTGCTATAAACATGGGTCTGCATGTATCCCTATAGTCTGATGACTTTAATTCTTTATAAATACTGGGGAGTGGTATAGTTAGGTCAAATGGTGGCTCCATGCCCAGTCTTTCATGGAACCTCCATACTGACTCCCATAGTTGTTATACTAATTTACAGTCCCACCAACAGTGTAAAAGTGTTCCTTTCCTCACTTCCTCTCCAACATTTATTATTATTTGAACTCTGCATGATTCCTCTGTGTATCTCACCTACAGGAATATCTTTATGTCACTTGAACATCTCTATCAGTTTTCTTAATGCTCAAGTCTTCAACTACCTATGTGTGGAATACCTTTCCATTCAACTGTGCCTACTGTGACTTCTTTCTGCAGTATTTTGTAATTTTCTGTACACAAGCCTGTCACCTCCTTGTCCAAGTTAATTCCTGAATGTTTTATTGTCATGTCCTTGATTAATAGAGTTGCTTCCTTGGGGTCCATTTACAGACCCCACCTAAGTGGTTTGAAGCCCAGCTGAACTTATTGACTTTGGCCTGAGTGAAGCCAGCCTTTCTCATGTTGCTGTGGAGATGAGGCAGCTGGTTTCCCATCTCACCGAGCCCAAATCCAACACCCCCACAGCTGCTGGCCAGCTCTATACAGTGAGATATACAAGTGCTCCCTTTGCTGAGTTTTCTTTACATTAGCCAGTTCCCTGAGAAAGACTACAAATAATGCCTGTGGACCTTGATGAAGGCAGAGTCCCATGGTTTCTCTCCCCAAACTTAACTCTTTCTACCTGTCACCTCCAACTCTCAGTTGTCACCTCTGACATCTCTGGGACATGAGCGTAGGAGAACAGTACATTTCTTCTGTGTAGTGCGCTGGGCTTTTGCTTCCTCCTCTTCCCTCTGTCTGACACACCTGAACCTGATGTTCTCCAGTCAGAGCTCCTCCAGGGAGTGCCCACCTTGGCCTCTGGCCACTGTCAAGAGAGAGACCTCAAATCCACATTGGAAGGAAATCAGAGCAAAAGACAATCGTGTTTATTCTTTTTGTTGCTACTACCAATGGATTGTTTTCTTTATCTCTTCCAATTGCTCATAGTTATGTTATAGAAATCACTGTCTTATTTCTATGGTTTTGTATTCTGCATCTTAGCTGCACTCATTTATTAATTATAGCAGTTTATTGAGAAAACTTCATGATTTTTTTAAACAGATAAGATCATGCTATTGGTAAATTAAGATAATTTTGTCAGTTATTTTGTTAGATGTCTTTTATTTATTTTTATTTAATTCATTATTCTGGCTGTGACATACAGTTCTTCATTAAATGAAAGTAGTGAAAGTAGGAAATTTTTCTTGTTCTGATATTAGAAAGAAACTTTCAGACATTCATCATTGGTCATTGTCTTTGCTTTGAAATTTACTGTAAGACTCTGACTGTTCAGAGGTAGTATCCTTCTTATTATTCCTGCTATTCAAATTCTTTCCCTGTTCCTATTGTTTCCCTAAGTGGATTCCCATTTCCTTCAATTTCCAGTTTAATAGCCTATCATGAAACTATACTGAGTTTTACAGAGTGCCTCTTCTCCACCAGGGGAGAGGATCATCAGTGATTTTTCTCCCTTATTCCTGCTAGCATGTATTGTGACATGATAGATTATGTTTGTGTATGGGCATTGAAACTCTTGCATTTAGGGATAAGTGCCTGTTATTTATGCTGTGTAACACTTTCCATGTGCTTTTAAACTATGAAGCATATTATTAAGCATACCTCAATGTTTTATGAGTACAATTTAGTTATTCCTATGTTGGGTTTATTATGACATAGTCATACAAGCATGGAACATAATTTACTCTAATCCAGTCCCCAGTGCCTCCTCTTTCCCTCCTCTCCTCCCTCCCTCATTCCCCTTCCTCTCCTCTTCTGATGCTCCTTCTATATATGTATCTTTTAAATTGATCTTCATAGATATCCATAAAGGTAGAATTCACTGATATACTCATATATATAGACAGGACAATTTGATCAATTCATTCCACCATTTTTCTCTTTTCCCCATCCTTCTTCCCTTTTCCTCATCCCCTTTCCTCTATTCCACTGATTTCCCTGCTTTGTTGATGGGATTCCTAATTTTTTTTTTTTCCTAATTCTGCTCTTCCACACATGAGGAAAAGCACTCAACCCTTGATTTCTGAGTCTGTCTTCTTCACTTAGCATGATGTTCACTAGTTCCATCCATTTACCTGAAAGGGCCATGATCTCATTCCTCTTTATGGCTGAGTCAAACCCACTGTGTGTTTGTACTGTATTTTCTTAATCCATCATCTACTGACAGGCTTCTGGGCCAGACAGAGCCATTTATTGTAGGACAACAGAGGTATTTATACATTCCACACAGCTTATCTAATTAACATAAACTAGATACAGCAGTCAACCAATAAGGAATCTCCACACTTAATGGCTCGCTGGCATTACTTCACAAACCACTCCCTCTGGCAAAATGCCAGGCGCCATCCTGACTTGTTTACAGACTCTAACACTAAACTCACCTCCTGGCAGCCCACAGGGAGACAGAGTGGAGGAGACCCCTGGGGCCATCTGACGCCAGATCCTGGACTTGATATACTGCATGTGGGTCAGGAACAGAAAGCTGGGATGTGAAGTCTGTTTTCAAGATGAGAGGCATGCTGCGGAGGAGCACAGTTACCAGGTCACTTCTTCAAACTTTTTTATGGCTGGGCACACAGGTGGCCTGCCACTCAGGAGGCTGAGGCAGGAGAATGCAAGTTGGAAGCCTGGGCATTGCAGAGACCCTGTCTCAAAGTCAAAATCAGAAAGGATGGGGGAAGCAACTCAGTGATAGAGTGTCTCTCTATTCAATTTCAGGAAAAAAGAGCTGTTCTTGAAGGCATCTGGGGGCAGGTAAGTTATGGACACTGAGAGGCCTGTGGAGCCTGGCCACCTGCATTCAGGTCCTGTTCCGGCTATGTGAGGTGGGCTGTGTACTCAGATTTCCTGCAAGGCACTCCCTCCCTGTTATAAAGATGTAAGTATTATGTATAAATACCACTGCAAATTGCATATTTATAAAACTATGTACTTTATCATGTGGCATATTACAGGTAGATCTTAGCATAGATATAAGTTATAGTAACACTTGGAAAGACTCAGATTATGGCTGGTAGAGGTTAAGCACTCAGGATCTCAGTTTCCCAGTAGTGAATTTCTCCTTTGGCGAGCCTTCCACAATGCAGACCTTCCCAAGTCCCCTTACTCTGAAGAAAAGGAGCAGCAGCCATCACAGGGAGCTCAGAGTCCAGGAGGGTGAGCTCCATAAACTGGACACATCCTCCTCACATGGACCTTAGGAGTCAATTTCTGAGTTATTCATATTGAAGAGGGGAACAGTAGACATTAAAATTATTTTGGAGCCCAGAAATATTTTCAGAAACTTCCAAAAATATAAGAAGCCTCCACATCATTTCAATTAGAATCCACTTTAGCTGGTCTTTCTGAATTGATTCAATTATAATATTTTCTGAATATGTTGGGTGATCAAAGATGGGTGGGTGTGTGCATGCTTTCAAAGGCACTGTGGGGTCTTCCTGTCCACTGGGAGCCCAGCCAGAGAAGCCAGGGGCACCAGCCCTGGGCAGGCTGTGGGTGCTTCCAGGGACAGAGGAGGGCTTTCCCCAAGCACATCCTTCTAACTGCACATCAGCAATGCCAGGACGTTCTTAGCAGGAGCCATGACGTTTTGTTTTATGTTACGTTAATCAAGGCAGCACGGAAAAATCACATGTGCACCCAAAGCTGCTGCTCACCCTCCCTGAGGCGAGGACACTCTGCAGCCCTGCTCCTCTGTCTCCCATTAGCACAGGAGTCTCCTACAGCCCTGGGCCTGGGACAGCTAGGTCGGGAAGAGGGAGGCAGTGGGAAAGAGGCAGAGACACCATGAGGCCAGCAGGGACTGTCCCTCTCACTCCCTCCCAGTTTGGGAGCAAATGGGAGAATTTCATCCCCAGGGCTCTGCAGCCAGCTCTCTGTTCTGCCCTCTGTTCTCCCTCACCTGTTGAAGAGCACATCTGACCTTCCATGAATTTTTTCCTCCTTATTTTGTGCTTTCTCTTTCTCTCTCACGCCTGGTGTGACCCTGTCCTGCCAACCTCTTGGGATGGCACCCTCGTGTGCTCTTAAAAGTAGCATCCTCACTTGGTTCCCTGTCCCTCAAACTCCCAGCTGGCAAGTTGCTGAATGTGGACAGCAGCTGTGCGAGGGATGAGCCTCTCTGCAGCCCTGCAGCAGGCCCTGGTGCCCTTGCTGAGGCAGGACAGGTGAGAACTCCTCTCTCAGCCTCCGCTCCTTCTCGCCAGCTCCCACCTCCTCCTCCAGCACCTCTCAGACCTCCGCCTCAGCACATACCCCTGAGGAGCAGAGCTTGAAGGATCTTCCCCTTTCCTCTGCTCTCTACACCAGATCCTCTTTGTTTCCTCCCAACTCATGACACACTGGCTGCCTGCCCTTGCCTGGCCCCCTGGGTGCCACGATACATGCTTATTCCAGGTACTGTTTAGGAAATTATTCTATTACCACTTATCAGAGAATTAAAATGTAATTCCCACGTAGTTGTTTTGAGACAAGTGACTGGATCTCCAGAAGGAATAGGGGCTCTTGCTGAGAATTTATTTTGACAGCTGGAAATGACAGAGTAAGTCTGTGTTTACTCAGGAGACAGAAGAAAAGTGGAAAGTGATGGGTACAAATATTTTTAAGAAAAAAAAATGAGAAGGTCTCCAGTAAAAGCCTCAGCACCAGCAGGCACCACGTCAATCTGAGTGGGCATCAGCACTCCTGCCCTGGGTCCGTCCCAGGGTTTATGATTCAGTAGATCTGGGAGGCAGGAGGCAAAAAGTCTTTTAGTGCAGAAGTTTTATCAAGAACAAAACAAAAAGCTTGGTGTGAATGATTAATAGCATTTTTCAGGAAAAACATTGTTGGCATTCACCAAATAAGCACTGGGTTAGGAACTGGTCAAGAGGGAGCCCTGGAGTGGCTGCTAGCCCTCACACAGGGATCCTGCCTAGGTTGGCTCCTCAGAACACACCTGGAAACATGGATGTTAAACTCACTTTGCAAAACAGCATCAGTGTCCCCAGTGCAATCTGCACTACAGCTCTGTGAAGGAGAGGGCCTTTCCTCCTCTGAGACATGGGAAGGAACAGAAAAGCAAACCAGAAGAGAGAGAGCGCTTGGTGGAGACATGCAGGTGTTTCCTACCCTCAGCCTGGTGACAAGCAGCCCACCTCCACTGACAGGTGAGGCTGGAAGGCTGTGGCACCCAGACTGACCCAAAGGGGAAAGCAGAACCAGCAGGCGGTTCTGAACAGAAGCGGGGAATTGGTGCCCCAACTGCCTAGGATTCACTGCAGTGTAGCCTGAAAGACAAGGGCACCCACTTTGAGGATTTTGGAGAGGATAAGAAGGCCTGTGTGTGCAAGAAATTAGTGTGGATATTACAGTAAACAGATCAGTGCTACCGAGCAGCAGGGTTTAGTAAACTATGACACGACAAAAAAATGAAGAGCATCTTTGCATTTCTCTTGTCTGTCTCTGATGTACTATTCCCCTAAGATCTATCAAGTATTTTCACGAAGTATGGCTGTGAATATTAGGAATTGCTATCCAGGTAAGTGCTGAATAAGATAGATAGATAGATAGATAGATAGATAGATAGATAGATAGATAGATAGATAGATAGTAAAATCAAGACTCTCATGTGAATATAAAACAAGCACAGGCTATGGAACCCAGAATGAATTCCTCCTGACTGTGTCTTCCTGCCCTTCCTGCCTCTTTGGGCCCACTCCTCCCCACTCTTCCCTGTCTCAGTGACACTATTCCACTCTCCTCTCCATGAGGTCAGTGTTACAGTTTTCACAAATAGTTGAGAACGTGTGGTGTTGTCTTCCTGTGTCTAGTAGGGTGACCTTAGCCTTCAACAGTCTGTAACATATTTCAAAATACTGAGAAGAGTCTAAATGTTACCACCCAACACATGGAAGTGATTCGTGTTGGAGAGAAGCAAATGCTGGTTACTAAATCATTACATATCACTCATACTGTGCCCCAAGATATGCACAGATACTGTGTCAATAAAAAGTGCAGGATAAAATTTGGTCTAGCTCATTAAATAAGGAGGGACTGGCAAGACATCACAAGTGGTTCAGAGGAGAAATCAAAGTGTCATACTCAAGGCAAATGGAGCAGGATGGGGTTTACAGAGGGATGTGAATGACATGGTCCACAGAGCAGCAACCTACTGCACTACATGAAAATTTGAATCAGTTCTGTTTCTATGAACAAGAATGATCTTCATAGTTGACAATATCCTAAAACCTCCAGCACTGTAAAGTAGCTCAAAGTAATAAAATGCAACTAGACACAACACTCAGTATTTTTTCTATTGTTTTCACATTTTCAATGTTTTTCTGACTTTGCCATAATGAAGGAAGGCTGAATCCATATGGAAGTTGTATGGGTTAAAGACCTTCTTGTTCACAAACTGTTAGATATTTTATGTGCATTATTCACTTGGATCAGAGACCAGGTGGAAAAACTTACACTGTAAATTGAGGGAAATGATGTTTGGATAATTTATTTGGGGTCTCAGTGTTAATAAGTGTCTCAATGAAAATTTGTATTTGGGACTGATGGCTCCAAAGCCCCTGCCTCTTCTATTTTAGTGTCAAGTATGTGACGTTTGAGTCAGGTATGGATCGTAGACCTTCGTGCAGATTAGATGACAGCCTCATGATTTGGACTAGGCTGACCTCCCTCTTCCATCATGCACACAGTGTGGACACGGTGCTCAAATAGCCTCATGGAGGCTTGCTGGTGTCAGTTTCAGGTCATCTCACATTTCCTGATCCATGCACGGGTGAGTGAGAGGCAGGGAATCAGGAAAACACAAAAGTGAAGCCTTTGGGTGAAGCCTGAGCTCACTCTCTCTATTTTTCATAGTAAATGCTGGGACATCCAGAGAGATGGAAAACCTCACCTCTGGGAGCTCCTTCCTCCTCATGGGCTTCTCTAACATCTGGGAGCTCCAGATCCTGCATGCTGCACTCTTTCTGATGGCTTACCTGGCCGCCCTCCTTGGGAACCTCCTCATCATCACCCTCATCACCAAGGACCATGGGCTGCACACCCCCATGTACTTCTTCCTAAAGAACTTGTCCTTCCTGGATCTGTGCCTCATCTCCATCACTGTTCCCAAATCCATCACAAACTCTCTGACAAATTGCAACACCATTTCATTCCCTGGGTGTGTTTCCCAGGTATTTTTCTTCTTCCTCTTTGCCACAACGGAAGTAGCCCTACTCACAGTCATGTCCTATGACCGCTACGTGGCCATCTGTCACCCGCTCAGGTATGAGATCCTCATGAGCCATGGAGCTTGTATGCAGATGGCAGCCTACTCCTGGGTCAGTGGAGGTGTCAATGCAATCCTGCACACAGCGGCTACCTTCTCCGTACCCAGGTGTAGGTCTCCTGATGTTCACCAGTTCTTCTGTGACGTCCCACAGCTGCTGGCCCTGGCCTGCTCCTACAACATTGGGGAGCTAACGGTCATTGGACTGAGCCTGCTGTTGGACTTTGGCTGCTTTGTGTTCATGGATATTTCTTACATTCACATCTTCTCCGCTGTGCTGAAGATGCCCTCTAGCGCAGGTAGGTTCAAAGCCTTCTCCACGTGCCTGCCTCACCTCCTTGTGGTGACTCTATTCCTCTCTTCTGGCTTTTTTGCCTATTTACGGCCCCTGCCGCAATCTCCATCAACCCTGGACTTGCTAGTTTCAGTATTCTATACTGTAGTGCCACCCACTGTGAACCCCCTCATCTACAGTCTGAGGAACAAGAATATGAAGGTGGCGCTGAGGAAGCTGCTGGTGAACAGGCATCCTCCTTCCAGTTAGAAGGGTTGATCTCACAACATCACCATCTTTTGCCCTCTGACTTAATCACCTGCACCTCTGTAACATATTTGGCCATGATTTTGGACATTTACAGTAAGGAGCTGATGAGAATCAGGTCGTACTCATTACAGTGACACTGAGAAGCATCTCTGTGCCCAGGTCAAATGGGTGGGGACCGAGGCCTCTGCTGGTGAGTGGACTGAGGTATGCTGGCCTTTCTCTTGTCATCCCAGTGGAGCTCCTTGGTCTGTGACAAGTGGCACTGGACAGGATGGTGGGACACAGAGATAGAGAAGGCCTCTCCCAGGCAAAGTGTGGTGGTCCCTGGCAAGGGTGGGGTCTGGAACATCATGTTGATGATGTAATTTATTACCATCCTAAAGGGACTGTGTTGGAGTTGGCTACAGGGACATGAGGATGTAGGACATGGCCAAGCTAAAATGCCAGTTAAAACCCCTGATTTTATGTCTAGTGAAGGTCACCTTCTTTGGTCTCCCAGCCCCGATCCATGCTGGTTTCTGCATAGTTGGGGTGGTTGCAGTCTCAAGAGAGGAGACAGACATTAAAATTCAAATTTCCTATATATCAATACATATGCCTATAGAAATATCCAAAGGAGGCTTTGGGTCCAAGAAAGAAAATCAACAAACCAGAGACTTCACAACAGATGTGGTGAAGGAAGGCCACTGTACTTTTTTGAAAACAGGGATGTCTGAGCTTTTCTTTCAGGGATGAAGAGGCATGAATCTGTGGGGGAGGAAGGCAGACCAGAAAGACCAAAGTGTGAGCAGAGGCTGGAGGACAAGAAGGCCCACACAGCAGAGACAGGAGAGGAAGAGAGCCAGGTCTCCTGGGGGAACTGCAGTGAGCTTGTCTTCAAAGATTGCCAGGATTGCTGAGGGAAGAGGCTTGGGGGCCCCAGGTGCGGAGAGCACCATGGACCAGCTGCTGCCCTTAGGGAAAGCTCCACAGGCCTTTCAACCCCAGGTCGCAGAGATAGCCACCCAAGGGAAAGTCGGATGCTTGTCACCCCTGCTGGAACCTCCTCTCCGACCCGATGCCTGAGTGAGCACGCCTTCCTCCACTGGTCCAGAGATGGTCCGTGTGATTCTTCCTCCTCGGATCCCTTCAAAGGGTCACTTTGTCCAGTCAGATGCCTCTGGGCACTGCCAGCTGCTGCTTCTGGGCAGTTACTTTGGTTGTCATTTGACATTTCACAAAGCTTTTGACTTCCTCCTTAGACTGTGTTATTCTTGTGGTTTACCCACATCTGCAGAGTCCTGTGCCGTAGGCATTTGGCACGGGTTTTCATAACAAGTAAATTATTAACACATATGATCCACATCCTTTATTTTCTCACAAAATTTTGTATTGCCTCTGTTTTAAAAGTTTTTAATGTCTTGTTCACAATGTCAATCTTGGGTGTATTCTTGTGGAACAGAGTTTTGTTTTGTTTTTTTTTTAAGATAGTGGGCAGTCTGAAAGTTTCAAATTCCTTCGAGAAAACAAGTCAAAACCTATACATTGCTAAAATTAAAATTGCTTTAAAGTGCATTTACAGAGTCAATTTAATTCTCAACAGTCTGAGTCTAAAAATGTTCCTACAATTGCCATGAGGTTCCTTCTAATTTGTTCTGGGAGAAATGGACCATAATAACCCTTCTGCAATAGCTCTAACCAAAGTACAAGTAGCTTTATAGTGGGCAGCTGAATTTCCACAGGGACAAGTGATAGATATGTGAAATTCTATGACTAAAAAATGTTCATACATTTCTTTAAAGAATGCTTTGTGAGATTGGCTCATTCTCAAGTGTTTGGTGTGTGTCACACAGATGCTAGCATTTGAGAGGATCCCCAGGACTCACAGATACCCATCATATCTCCATGTATGACATTTTTCTTTTATAGTTGTGCCTCTTTTTCCTTCAAAACCAAGTAAACCTCAATTTTGTGTGTATTGAAATTGTCGGGGATTTGCACATTCAGGGTAGTTTTCCTGGAAACTTGTGAATATGTTGCTATCTATGGGAAAAGACTTTGCAGATATGATTTAGGTAGAAGACCTTGAGATTGACCATCCTAGATGAAGAAGGTTGGCCCAAATTCTCTACATAAACCTTCAAAGCAGCAAGTATTTCCCACCTGCAGTCTGAGAAGCACAGAGATGACAGCATAACCTACCAATACTGGCCTTTGAAGATAAGCAAGGAGCCCATGATCCAAGGAATGTGGGAAGCCTCTAGAAACTGAAGGAGAAAAGAGTTTGTCTTCTGGGACATACAGAAAGGAAGGTAGCCCTACTGATACCAGTTTAAAAAAAAAACTATTCTAAAAGCCTTTTTCAGGACCATTGAGAGGTATAAAGACTATCCCATCCAGGGAGATAGATCAGGCCCAACTTTCAATAAGGGGAGGATAAGTGAGGTTTATAGCCCAAGGGAGGTGGGCATGGAGCAGTTCTGTGCATAGAAAATTACTGGGATGAAATATCAGTGGTCGGGGGATTCTTGTTGGCCCAAGGGAAGATGATCTTTGCTTAAGACAGGCAGGGTGACAAGCTACCAAGGGTTGAGGATGAGAAATTTATATACACAATGGAATATTACTTAGCATTAAAAGAAAATAAAATTATGGCATTTGCAGGTAAATGGATGGAGTTGGAGACTATCATTCTAAGTGAAGTAAGCCAATCCCCAAAAAACAAAACCAAAGGCCACTCACTGATAAGTGGATGCTGAACCATATGGGGGGGGAGTGCATGGGAAAAATGGAGGAACTTTGGGCAAAATGGAGGAGCATGCGGAGGGGGCATGGGTACAGGAATGATGGTAGAATGAGATGGACATCATTACCCTAGGGACATGGATGACTGCACATATAGTGCTACATTATATACAACCAGAGATGTGAAAAGTTGTGCTCCAATTGTGTACAATGAATCAAAATGTTGTCATACATATTAATTCAAATTAATTAATTAATTAATTTTTAAAATGGCAGTATTAGAGGAAAAAAATGGGGAAAACTGGCGTGCAAGAGTAACATTGATTTTTAATATATAACAATATTTATAGCACTATTAATTTAAAAACTGATGACTTGTTAGCATAAGTTAATGTGGTGACCCTAATGATAAGCAAATATCTAACAGTTCTAACCATTTGAGATTTCTGACCAGATATTGAAAAAAATAAAACTTCAAATCTCTGGGGAAAAGAATTTTAAAAAGTGAGAAGATAACAGGAGGAGTTGAGTTCTCTCTGTGCAGACTCAGCAGCAGAATTCTTGGGAAACCTGAGCTCTCCAGTTGTGCCAAGGATGGGCCCAGTCAAGGAAAGGGCCATGGAAGCGGACCAGAGACCGGTCAAAGAGATCACCTATGACACCTTCTTCATTGTTCAGAAGGGGGAACACACATCTTCTTTTTCTAAAGAAGATGGGCTGAAGATGTAATTCAGTGGTAGAACGCTTGCCTAGCACGCATGAGGCACTGGGTTCGAGCCTCAGCACCACATAAAAATAAAAATAGACGTATCCATATACAACTAAAAAATATTTTTTAAAAAAGAAGAAAGACTTTCTTATTACAACAACATAAGATCATTTATTATTTGGCCTCCTTTGGTTCATCAAGCATCTGGTGACCCATTTGTCGAGACTTGGCAGTAGAGGACATTTGCTGAATGTTATGTTTTAGAAATGAACTCTCCCCTCAAAGCTCATGTGCAAGGTAATGCAAGGAATTTCACAGGTGAATGACTAGATTATGAGAGGTGCTACCTAATTGGTGGATTAATCCACTGATATGGATTACCTGTAGTAACTATAGGCAGGTGGGGTGTGGCTGGAGGATGCACCTTTGGGGTTTATATTTTGTTCCTAGTGAGCAAGGCATGCTTTCTCTCTCTCTGCTCCCAGTTCCCTGAGGAAGCCTCTGCCCAGATCTTTTCGTCTTTTCTCCCAGAGCCCCCTCGGCTTTCTCACCCCTTTCCCACAACCTCCTCACATGCTGTGAGGACCACATTCCCCATGCCCTAACCTCCTGGGAGTCCAGGAGTTCCTCAGAGGCAAAGGCTGCTTACTCACATGAGTGAATTTGAGATGGAGCAAGGGAATGTGGCCTATGGACATCCTTGGGCCACCTCTCCCAGGCTATGTTCCTGACACCATTTCCACCAAGATTGATATTTGCCTGGTGAGCAGCAGGGGGCACTGTGGCTCTTCCCAGGGTCTGTGCAGTGGGGCTGCAGCTGCTGTGCAACCCTCCCAAATCCCCAGGGCTGGGTATGGGTGCCTGCCTCTGCTGACAGGGACTCACCAGCTGTGCCCCTCTGGACTGCATAGTCTCCTGCTCACAGTTGTGCAAGGTCCCAGCAGCTGCTCCTCCTTGGCCTTCCCATGGGCAAGCTGAAGAACTAACCCCCAGCACCCTGTGTGTAGACAATCAGTCTCAGCATGGAGCAGAGATCACCAAGAGTGGAAATCAATTGGCATGCACAGCCCCACTTCTTTCAGGCCATTGGGGAAAATAAGACAGACTTCAGCCAAGTAGCCCTGCTCTGGGGCTCCAGGGGGCTGATTCTACCATGGCCTGGACTCCTTCTTCCTGTGCTCCTCTTACACTGACAAGTAGGGACAGGCCTCAGAGACAGGGACAGGCTCAGCCTCTGTCAGACCTCTGCCTCAGACCACCAAGCAGTTTATCTCTGGCCTCCATTCCATCACTCCTGAGTGTCTGTACAGGTCCCTCCCCAGCCTGTGCCAGCCCATCACCTTTGAGTGTCTATCTGTGGGTCTCTTCCCATTCTCTACTGGTCTATCACCCCTGAGTGTCTGTCTACAGGTCCCTCTCCAGCCTGTGCTGGTCCAGTACCCCTGAGATCTGCAGGTCCCTCCCCAGCATGTGCTGCCCATCACCCCTGAGTGACTGTCTGCAAGTCCCCCCAACACAAGCCTGTGCTAGCCCATCACCCCTGAGGTCTGCAGGTCACCCCACAAGCCTGTGCTAGCCCATCACCCTGAGGTCTGCAGGGCCCTCTCCAGCCTGAGCTGGCTCACCCCTCCTCCCCCTCTGCATCCCCTGGAGCATGGGCCAGACTTGCCTGCACCCGAGCAGTGGCCTCAGTCCTGGTGACTGAAGGATATGCAGGTTCCAGCCGAAGCAGGGAGCCCTCCCAGGTATCTCTTCAACTTTACATGCAGACAAGGCACTTCTCTGGATCCAAAGATGTGCAGGTGAGCTCAGGTGTTGTGTCGACCTCTGGGCTCTAGATGGAGGATGAGGCCACTGTTCCTGTAGCCCTCCAAGCTGTGCTCCTAGGATGTCATGGTGCTCCAGAGCCATGGGGCAGTGGGACCAGCTGCCCCGCACTCTCCTGGTCTGCTGCAGGCAGCCCTCAGCGGGCTCTAAGGAGGTGATTTCTGTGTCACATTAGACCCTGGTTTCCTTGGCAGAGTAGATCTGATAACTTCACAGTCCTTTAGCTCAAAATGTGGACTGTTCTATCACCAGCACCTGCCTGATTCCAAACTTCACAGGCAGGAATTTCATCCTTGGAGATCAAAATCTCCTAATGGACACTTTGGGAGTAAAACAAAAAGAAGTGATTCCACCTACTCCACAATCAGCCTTGAGAAATGACCCCAAAAGTCCTCTAAGTGCTTCAACTGGTTTTAGGAAAAAAAAATGTCAACATGAAGAAAGAAACTGTTTCCTAGAAATAAGCCACCAGCAAGTCAAAAATAAGGCTGTGTTCTCTCCAGTGTATGTCCTTGTCACCTTTGTTGGGAGCCACTTGGCTGTCCCTGTGGGCTTGGTTCTGCAACTCAGTTCTGTTCTACTGATCTGTGTACCATCTGGTTGGCTGTTTGGTTGGCTCTGCTGTGTCTGGAAATGAGAGATTGTGATGTTTCCCACATTCTTATTTTTTTAATTGATTTTATTTTTTAAATACACAACAGCGGAATGCATTACAATTCTTTTTACATGTATATATCATAATTTTTCATATGTCCATTTGTATATAAAGTATGTTGACACCCAATTCGTGTCTTCATACATGCACTTTGGATAATGATGTCCATCACATTCCACCATCCTTGCTAATCCCTGGCCCCCTCCTTCCCCTCCTACCCCTCTGCCCTATCTAGAATTTATCTATTCCTCCCATGCTCCCCCTCCCAACCCCTCTATGAGTCAGCCTCCTTATATCAGAGAAAACATTTAGCATTTGTTTTTTGGGGGGGATTGGCTAACTTCACTTAGCATTATCTTCTCCAATGCCATCCATTTACCTGCAAATAACATGATTTTATTCTCTTTTATTGCTAAGTAATATTCCATTGTGTATATATGCCACATTTTTTTTTAACTATTCATCTACTGAAGGGCATCTAAGTTGGTCCCACAGTTTAGCTATTGTGAATTGTGTTGCTATAAACATTGATGTGGCTGTGTCCCTTTTTAATCCAAATTGCTTTGGCTGTTTGGGGTCTTTTTTGAGCTTGTATAGGAATCATTTTTTTTCTTATTCTGTGAAGAATGTAATTGAATAAAATAAGAAATATTTAAGAAGAAAAAAAAAAGAAAGTCTCAAACACGGAAAACTAATACAAACTCACTGAGAACAATGCAAGAAGTGTTAAATAAATGCAGAAGCCTGCTAGTTTATGGTTCAGGACACTAAGTGTGGTCATGATAAGGATCCACAAAATGTGAGGCCCCCTGTTTCCCCACAGAGGTCCCTGCCCAGCTTTGCCAGCTCCATTGATGTGGACCTAGACCTGAGTCCTCCCAGGTCCCAGGACCAGCCTTCTCAGGTCCTGCCTCCCAGAAAGGAAGCACATCTCTGTCAGAGGGAGGAAGCTGGTGGTGGGGAGCCATGAGCTCATAGCGTCCCAGGGAGTGAGGATGCCCTGACTTCTAGACACTTGGGGATGCCCCGCCTTAAGGACTTAGTGCCGATGCCTGAATCTGACAAGCTTCATCGCTGAATATAAGACATTGCACTGACTTCGGGAAATGGGGAGAAAAATTTCAAATCCTTTTTTTTTTTCCTACTGAGAAGGAAAAAAGGGAGCAGAGAGGAGAGTGGGTGTTCAGTAGGCCCTAGTTGACCTCTTCTCTTGCAGGTAATTAGTTGCCAATCCCAAAATGCTGCAAAGACCTTGAGAATGAAAAAAAGTGCCTTTTTATTTTTGGTAAATGACTTGAGTCATCCCTTAGCAGGTTTTAGTTGATTTCTAAATGCAGTCCTCCACCTGCCATTTCTGTGTGGCGAGAAGACTGTCTTCTAGCTATCTGAAATGCATGATATGTTCACCCCTGAGCGCAGCAGCCCAGAACTTACTCATTCTCTGTGTCTGGAACAGTGCGCCCACTGACCAACCTCTCTCCTCTGCCCCACCTCCCCCGCCTCTGCTCATCCTCGTTCTGCTCTCAACTTCTGCGAGATCAAGTGTTTCAGCTTTCAGATAGGAGTAGACCCGGAGGTCCTCGTGGTCCTGTCTCCCTGTGCCTGCTTATTGCACTTCACATCATGTCCTCCAAGTTCATCCTGTGGTCACATGTGGGAGGGCCTCCGCCTGTGACTGTGAGGCTGAGTGGGGATGTGGCTCAGTGGGGATTGTTTTTGTCAGTTATGTTGTAAATTTCCACTCAGAATGACTTGGGAATTGAAGTTGTTTGTCATTTAGGGGTCACAGTTACCAAAAGAAAATTCTCCTTTTGCAGGAAGACATGGTACATTTTTAGAAACAATTTGTTTTCTCAATAGGCAATCATGTTTCATATTTCATATCTGATATGTACTTGCAAGAGTCTCACTTTCTTTGTAAAAACAAATCTGAGTTTCAGAGAGAAAGGATAATGCAGAACATAAGTAGGAGAATCACAATTTGAACTTAGATAATTTAATATCCTGTACTTTTTTTTTTTTTTGGAACCTTAGTGTGTAATTAAACCCCGTGTGTGCTGACACCATGTGCCATTCAATCATTTATTCAGCAGTTGTCTATATAGCCTTATATGAATACTTGAGCATAGGCATTATGTACTCAGTTCACTACATTTTTTTATACATCTGGCAGGTTTAAAGCCCATTCTATGTGCACATGAAACTTTTATTTACTGTAGAGTTGTTTCCTAATTGTTTATCTGTGCATACACCAATAGCTTCAAAGTTTAAAGAAATATGTGTCTGAAATATTAGCATCAAATTAGCTTTCTGATTCTGAGACTATTCCATTTCCTCTGGAGTGCCCTGCCTCCAGAGACGGGGCTGCGTGGAGGCCAGGGGCAGAAATAGAATATAACAGAGAAGAGCATTTGGCTAGAAGTTGTAGAGCTCCTGTCCAAGGTTCTCTTTGCTTCCAACTTGGTCAAGATGCTCAAGTGTCTGAAGATCAGTTGCTCTGAAACCAATATGCAGCACTTTAATACAAGGTCCAGTGATCAATCTTCACATTTACAGCCAATGATTGTTCACAAGGCACCAAGAACTCATTGCTTAAAAAGCACCAACTTCTCCTTGAACTGTGCTGGGAAAACTGGATATTCACCTGCCCAAGACTGAAATGGGGTCCTTGGGTAGAAATTCAACTTGAAATGGGATGAAGACTTAAACATGAGACAACCAACCACAAAACTAGTAAAAGAAAGTGTAAGAGAAATACTCCAAGGAATTAGTTTTGGCAGTTTTTCAGGGGGAGGTGAGGAGGAGGATTTAATTCAAAAGCAAAGGCAGGACTAAAAACAAGAAAGAGACCAAAGAAATTGTATAGAATTTAAAAACTTCTGCATATGAAAAGAAACAACGTGGTGAAAAGACACTACAGAGAGGGAGAGCTTATTTAAGACAAGGCTTCGGCCCAGGATGGTGGGGGTGGATGTGCTGTGGGCCTTTGATGGGACCCAGCTGGGCTCCTGGGAGTACAAGGAACAGGTCCTTGGAGACTGTGAACCTCCTCTCTCTGTCTCTGCTGTGGTTCAAGACACGACCATCCACACTCCTATTTGATAGCCCTCCTTGACAGCTCTCACCAGGAGCCAAACAAATGCAGCCAACTGACCTTCGCCTTTGTTCCTAGTAACTGTGGACTGTAAGAGCCTTGTCCCTTCATAAGCTACTGTCGAGGTGTTTTGTATTGTAGTAATTCCAGGTTGGCCAACCCAGTTCAGACCCAAAATACACAATCATGGAAAACAATGACTCACTTGAAGTGTGGGCTGAACAGGGATCAGGAGTCCAAGTCTATATGATGAGTTCAGGGTCAGAGGTGCTGGGCAGGTGGCTTTGCTCCACCTGTTCTGTATCACCAGGTATTTCAGCATGGGATCTGAGGCCCTGCCTTATGTTGCCGCATTTGAAAGGGCAAGTCAGCAGCTCAAAGTCCCCTAGCTCCTTGGTTTCATTTTCCATCATGGGCAGAGTGGCCTCCAGCTCTCCCTCTGACGGTCCTGTCATCAGTGCCGCTGCAGAGGTGTGGCGTGAGCCAGACACCAGGGCTGCCGGTGCCCATGCAAGGACGGGGTCCGACTCTCAGACACAGAGGCACCTCTTGGGATGCAGCTCTGGCAAGCAGGCCTCGGGACCCTCCTGCTCTCACTCCTGCTTACCTGGCCAGGTGCAGGTGAGTGGCAAGGGGGACATATGTTCTGTGCTTTGTCCTGGACAGTAGCCTGGAAAGAACTGTATTCAACAGGACATGGCCAGGGCTTCGGTGCTCATGTCCTCTCCCTGACACTCAGGAACTCATCTCCGTCTGTCTTTTCTGTTTTCCTGTGCCTTCCACCTTTTCTGCTTTTCTTTAATTTTAATTTTCAACTGGCACATCATAGCCATATGTCTTTATGAGGCACATTGCAATGATGTAATACAGGTATGTGAACGTGATGAGCAAACTCTGATGCTTAGCATATTCTTTACCTCAAACATCGCTTCTTCACGGTGACAGCATGCAGCATCTTTTCTAGCAATCTTGACACAGACCCTCAACACTTCTCACATACTCCCCTCACTGGGCAGCAGAACACAGAACTCACTCTCCCTATTTCGTGCTTGCCTGGCAGTGTCTCCCTGTCACTCGGTCCCCACAGTCCCCGGGGCTCTGCTGAAGCCACACTGCTGTGCACTGCCCAGGGACCATCTCCTCACACCCCTCAGAGAGTGCCATCCTGTGGGGTCCATGGTCCTGTGCCTGGCTTTCCTCACTTAGGGGAACGCCCAGGTTCATCCTGTGCCTACACGGCAGGGTTCCCTTACCTCACTGTGGAGCCGTGTCCCTCTGTGTACACACCACAGTTGCTGTCTGTGTCTACTTATTGATGGAGACTGAGGCTAGTCCCACGTCTAGGCCACTGGGAGTCATGCAGCCATAAGCCCAGGAGCAGGCTGCCCCTCCCCCATGCTGCTTTCATCTCCTTTGGTTGTGTACCTGGCATCAGGATTGCTGGATAGTAGGGACAGGATCTCACTAAATTGCCCTGGCTGGTCTGGAACTGCCATCCTCCTGCTTCAGCTGCTAAGTAGCTGGAATTACAGGCAAGCGCCATTGCACCTGGCTGAGTTCATGTCTTAAATGTGAATTCATGCCTGGTGTGGTGGCGCCCACCTGTGATTCCAGCAACTTGGGAGGATCACAAGTTCAACCAGCCCTAGCAACTTATTGAGACCCTAAGCAACTTAGAGAGACCCTGTCTCAAAATAAAATATAAAAAGTGGGGGGAAGTTGCACAGAGGATGAGCACCCTTGGGTTCAACCCCTGCTAACAAGAACAATCAAACAAAAGTATCCCGTTCAATATAAAAACTGTACATTCACAAAAGTTGTGTGGAAGTTGGATCAATTGAGGTCACATGCAATGGGCAATGTCAACATAACTTAAAAAATATTCAACTTAAATAGAATATTAAATAAGAAGGTGAAATATGGTACATCTTACCAGAGAAAATCCATGTTGATTTTAATGAAATACATGCTATCAAATACCAAGATGAATTTCATTCATTGCTAGCAAATGAGAAAGACAATTGTAAACAAGAAAATTAACTTTGTAATAAATTTATTTCTAGTTGATACCTGGTTATTTTGTGGTGTTAAATATTTTAAAATGTATAGGTCCCTGCATAGTGAAGTGGCTAAATCAAGCTAATTAACATAAGAATTAACCCACGTGCTCATTACATTGGGAGGTGAATGTGAGTGTGCAGTTAATGGACTCAGTGGGTCGTACAGTGGATCTCTTGTGCTGATTTCTCCTGGGAAACCAAAGCTGCCTCCTTTGACTCCCAGCCTCCGAGCCCAGCCCCTGGAGACCCATGTTCTACTCTGGGTCTTCATGGGCTCCCCTTCTTTATGGTCCACAGGTGAGTGAGAGTCTGTGGCATCTTTCTTTTAGGTTCTGGATTATTTTACTTGTGATAATGTCTTCCACGTTATCCGTGTTGTTGGGAATGAAACAATCCCCTTTCTAAAAGACAAGACTTAGTTGTCCCTTGTGTGTCTACACCATATTTTAACCTGGTCATTCATGGATGGGCACTGAGGTTGAGTGCACTGTGGACCCTGGGGGACTTCAGTGATTGAGGACTTCAGGTATCCATCTGACACATGGCTTTGCTGTCCCTGGCTATTGTGCACCTGATAGCAGGAATGCAGAATCACGTGGCAGTTCCAGTTCTAATTTTCTGGGCACTTTGTCTTGTTACCAAGTAGCTGTGCCAGCTCACAACCCCCTACAGTTTACCAGGGCCCATCTCCCCTGGCCTCACCAGTACTCACCTCCTGCCCTTCTGAGGACAGCCCTTTGACAGGCCAAGGTGCCTCGTGTTCAAGTGTGCATTTCCTGGATCGCTGTGGGTGGCAAGCTGCTTCCTAAACCTGTCAGCCCTGCCCAGGGCTTCCACTGAGATGCTTTTTCAGGTCCTGTTCCAACTTCACGTTGGGTTGTGTCCCTGCATGCTATCGACTTGAGTGGCTGTTCCTTTATTATGTCACCCCCTTACCAGATGTGTAGTTTTCAGGTTGCCTCCTTCCCGCGGGCTCTCCCTTCCCTCTGTTGATTCTGTCCTGGGCAGAATGCTTTTATGTGATGCAACCTCATTTTGCTTTTGTCCTCTGTGCCTGGGGCCCTGTGCTGGAAATCAGTACCCAGGGGAGTGTTGGGGAGCAACATTGTAAGTGTCCCTCTTCTGTTTCACAGTGTTAAGTTTTATGTGTCTTTATGGTCTGCTTGGGTTGATTTCTGCATGTGATTGAGATAAAGGTCCAGTTCTATTCTTCTGCCTGTGGATATAGTTGCTTTGGAAGAGACTGACTTTTCTCGTGGTATGTGGTTGGAAGCTTTGTGGAAACTCAATGGTCTGTGACCATGTGGAGTACTTCAACTTAGATCAGCCTGTGTGGTTTTGTACCAGTGCTATGCTGTGGTGTCAACTTTAGCTTGGTAGTAATATATTTTGAGGTCAGGCTCTGTGGTCCCACTAACTTTCTTTGTTTTCTGCTCATGACAGCTTTGACTCCTTGGGGTCTTTTGTGCTTTTATGTGAATTTACATATCTTTATCTTTTCATTTTTGTGGAAAGTGACATTGAAGTTTCCACAGTGGCTGCACTGACTCTGTGGATCACTCTGGGTACTGTGGTCATTTTAAGAGATTTTCCAATGGATGGCCTAGGGACCATCATGTTATGAGAAATAAAGTCAAACTCAGAAGGTCATGTTTCCTCTCATAGGCTGAAGCTAGAGAGGACAGGGGAAAAGAAAGGTGGAGGTGAATCTCCTAAAACTCTAAGGAACAGCAATGGAGGAAAGGGACCAAGGAGGGGGAGGGAGGGGAAGTGCTGAGGAGTGATATTAGACATACTGTGTTGTCATATTGTGTGCATGGATGAACATGTACCAACACATCCCATCAGTGTGTGCAACTACAGTGCACCAATAAAAACTGTGGGAAAAGAAAAAGAATTGATACGACAAAAAATATTTTCCAGTCCATGGCCACAGGATTTTTTTAAAGAGTTTTATGGCTATACATAGTAGCTGGGTTCATCCAGACAAGCTCATGCATGCATGGAAATGGATTTTGGTTCATGATCCCACCTTTTCCCTCCCACCCTCCCCTCTCCCATTCTCCTTCCTGTACTCTACTAGACTTCCTTTAGCTTGTCTATTAATTTATATTTGATTTGGTTTTCATGTCTTCCTATCCTTCTCTCTCTCTTTTATTTGTTTACTGTAGCTTCTACACATGAGAGAAAACACTCCACATTTGAGTCTCTGAGTCGGGCTTCACTAAGTTCACTTAGCATATTCTTCATTTCCATCCATTTACCAGCAAATGGCCTAATTTCATTCGTTCAGTGACTGAGCAAAACTCCATTGTATGTACATACCACAATGTCTCAAACCATTCATCTATTGACGGGCATCTGTGTTGATTCCATAATTTACTATTGTGAATTGTATTGCTATAAACATTGGTATATTTTATTTGTGTGTGAGTGTGTTTTCAGTTTCCTTCATCATTGTTTGTAGTTTTCATTATGTACATATTTCACCTTTTTGACAAATTCACCCCTAAGAATTTTATTGTGATTTTTATGCTACTGAAACTAAGATTGCTTTCTTTATGTATTTTTCAGGCAGCTTGCTATTGAGAGTCTGTGGGGGAATACACACAGTGCTACTTGGCTCACATTGCATGAGCTTTTGTAAACTCTGGCTAGTTTAGGGGAAATTCCAGCCCAATGTGACATGTGCCAAGAGTTTCACATATGGCTAGGTGTCTCCCCAAGCTCTTGTTGATCCAGAAACAGTTTGGCAGTTCAGTGACCCCTGGACTGTGAGCCTCCTAAACTATGTGATGACCATGTCCTGGCCCCGTCAATGCTGCTCTTACAGGGTGGCGTAGCTAGTCCTCTTCTTGGGGTGCTAAATGACCATGGCACAGCCCAGGTTCCATGCAGACTCAAGTTAACTATGTCATAGAAGTGTCCCCTACAGTAACAGGCAAGGCGTGTCCCGCACCTATCCCCATGTACCTTGCCCAGGTCAGAGGCCTCTGCCTTTTATGGATTAACTATCATGGTGTCCAGGTGACAGTCACGTAGGAAGCTGAGCAGCCTGGGGAGTTCACAGGAGATGTGGCTTTGGGCACATGGCAATTTCTTGGGAAATGGATGGGGGACTTCCTGGCTCAGGAAGGGACCTCAGTCCCAAGGCAGGGTGCTCAGTCAGCATGACCATTTCAGGGACTTTCAGGGGGTGCTGTGCCTTGTGCTGCTTCTCAGGCCTCTGAGCTCTGTGTGCAGCCTGTGGAGCGCTTGGTGCTGTTCTCCTCCCTGCACTGGCTGTTTCCTTCCTAGGCCTCAGCACAACCTGCAGACTGGGGTCCCCACTCCTGGATCAAGCGTCTCTCCAGGTCTGTAAGGCAGGCTTTGCAGGTGTGGAATCCAGGCCTCCTGTCCTTCGCTCTTGTTAGATGCTTCCAAGAACACCTTAATGCCACCAAGACGGCCTCACCTTGCTCACTAAGAAGAAAAGACATCAGCTATTTAGAAAGAAGAAATTTCATGTTAATAACAGGAGCTTCCCCCCATGTTTACAAGAAAGGGTTCATGTTTTAAAAATGGAGGCTGAAAGTTGTGAGTTGGCACTTGATGTGCAAGGGGGTTATCTGCACACCAAAGGCTATAAAGAAAAATATGATACTTACATAAAATCATATAACAGGGAAATAATTAAAAATGAAATATCCAACAATCTCAAAACTTCTCTTTAATGCCATAGAAAAGTATTCAGAGAGCAATGAGCCTCTCAGACCACAGACCAGTTTCACTGACTGTAACACAATTAATTCTCTGACACTAGAGCAATTCAGAAAGAAGCCTGTCCACTGATTTAGTCCAGCCAACGTGGTGCAATAATCTCACATTCTCCAACAGGAAGGCCCCTTGTCCTAAGTCAGGGTGTGTGACAGTACCACGTCCCACATCTTGCTCATCTCAAGTTCCTTGGCCAGCGGCTGTCCCCTGTGCTTGCTGACTACAGAGTTGCTCCTAACTCCCTGACAATCAGGGACCAGGCTGAAAAGTGACAGAGACAAGGGTGCAGCGTCCCTCCCTGCCCACACCGCAAGGCCCCCTCCAGGTCCCCATGCTGTCAAAGTCCAGGAGGCTGAGGCAGTTTTTAAAAAAAATCACACCTGCCAAAAGAGAAAGAGAAAGGGTTTACATTTCCAGAATTCTTCAAGCGATGCTCTGAGGAAAGGGAGGGAGGAAAGGGCACTTTTGATTTTGCCACCAGGCAGATCAAACATTGTCTGAATACTTGCATTTACATTTATCTTTTCACTTTTCATAATTCCTAACCTTAGATATAAGCTGTGGCAATGTCTTAGACTGTTTTTGTAAAGATGCTCTCATGCCTGTTTTCTAAAATGCAATAACATTGTATGTAGTGTTCCCTTTATTCGTCACACAGAATCGTGGCATTTAGTTGTTTCACAGCACACATCGTTGTATGTACTATGTATCATATATTAAGTAATCCAAGGTTTAAACAGAGACCTTCAGATTGCTGGTGCTAGAACACTCTCTGAGCCTGGCTCATGACAATTCCCCATGCACTCATTGACTCAGTTTATGCCAATGTAAAATGAGGACCACACCCTGTAACTTTGCAGGTTCTGTTAGACCGAAATTGATGCACATGGATTTGAATTCAGTTCTTAGCCCCTGGGAAAGCACACCTGAAGGACCAGGTCTTTGCACCCACCCTCACATCCCGTGTTACCTCCTGAACTCACCTTGCCTTCCAGCGTCCCCTGCTCACTAGCTGGCCATGGCTCAGTGTGTCCATGAGCTGATCTGCTGCTCTCATCACACAGTCGCAGCCCCGCCTGCCAGCCCTTGGCCATGATGCTTTATCTTCCTGATTTCCAGGACAATTCCAAGTGATGGGACCTCGGTCACCAGTCATCGCCGTAGTGGGAACAGGGGCCGAGTTCCCCTGCCGCCTCAGCCCCTCCACGGATGCCCAGCACATGGAAGTCAGGTGGTTCCATGGCAACCACTCGGGCCTCGTGCACTACTACAGGGACTCCAAGGACTACCTGGAGCAGCAGCGGCCAGAGTACCATGGGAGGACGGAGCTCCTGAGGGAGAACATCACCAGAGGGCAGGTGGCCCTGAGGATCCACCCCATCCGCCCTGCAGATGAAGGGGACTACAGGTGTTTATTTGTAAGCTCCACCTACCACAATGAAGCACGGTTCCATGTGGAGGTCACAGGTGAGCCTGTCAAACAGAAGCTCTGATTCAGTTTTTATTGATATTCTGTTTTATCAAGAGCCATATTGATGCCATCGTGTATGGACAGAGTTGGGCTAAGCTACACAAATGCTAGATATGATGCCAAGAAAGGTAGAGATGTGAGGCTCTATTTTTGTCTTTCTTACGTTTTAATAGGAATCTATTTGCATCTCCACATGGTCAACATAATTCCAGGGAGGGAAGTGGAGGGATTCTAGCGTGCCTCATTTCTGATGGGTCCCAGAAGCCCACAGCCTGGGCTTTCAAACCCCACAAGGAGCCAGACAGAGGGAGAGAGACTCCACAACCCACCATCAGGCCTGAGTTCAGTGCACCTCACTTCCATGCACATCCAGCACGATCCTGGGTGGTCTAATGTGGTGTTTCCCACCCTTGCCTTCTGGTTTACTTGGGTCCTGCATAAGTTCATGCCCTTCTGTATTGCTCCTGGTCAGATATGAACCCCAGGAAAGTACCTGTCCTGCCAGGTGAAGGAGGAAGGAAGGGTCCAGCTTCAGTGAGAGGCTGAGCCTGCATTAGCCCCCTTCACACACATCTTAAAGCCTCAGAAAGAGTTTTTGTATCTCCCTCCTCTCAGGGGGCCCCATGAGAAACCAGCCGCCACCATCAGAGGGCATTGAGCATACTGAGCTTCTGAAGCCAGGGCAGGTTGGACCTGTTCATCTCCTGTATCAAACAGGGGGCAGCCCCGATGCTCCACTCCCACGGCTTCCCCAAGTCAGGGCAAGTGCAACTGAGATTTCCACTCAAGCATAAAGAGCAGGTAGAATGCTGAGGAAAACGAGGTGGAACTCATGTCAGCCTCCCCTAGAGCATTGTTGGCATGGAGCACTAGCTATAGCAATGAGTTCCACTGGGCTCCTTATCATGCTCTGGGTCCCCACTGTGCCCAAAGTGGGTTACTGACTTCCTTGTGTTCTCTGCGGGTGGAATGCTTGGTATTTCAGTAGCTATAGAGTTTAGGATGCAACTTTCACAGCACGCACATGGTGAAGCCAGAATTCATGAAGGGCCAGGCCTTCCCAAATTATCACAGGCCTTCAGGGCCATCACGGTATAAATACTGGAATAGTAAGTGACAAAATATGTTTCTAAACATGAGATGCTTCTCCAAAGAAAGGCTTCTCTGCTGCCTACTTGAGGCAGCGTCCCTTGGCACACCTCCAGGCAGGCTGTAGTTTCCATCATGTCCTGGTGATGACAGTGGGAACCATCACTCTGAGAACCTGCTATTCTCTTTACTTAAGCCAGGAAAATGAAATAGCCTGTTTCTTCACCTCCTCCCTGTCTAGACCAGGTGTCCTGGGTTGAGCCTCTGGGTCACACCCACTGGACTCCACACAATGCAGCGTGGTGCTGGCTGCTGCGCCAGGTTAGGAGGCCTCACCAGAGCCCAGCTCCTGGTGAACCGCAGGTCCTTGGATTGAGCCTGTGGCCCTCTTCTCCAGAAGGCCTCAGTGTCCTGTGGTGGTCTAGGTTGTGTGGTTTCTGGGCCCACATGTCTTCACCTGCTCCTCCCTCCTAGAGGAGTGAAGTTTGGTTCAAGGTCAGAAATCAGTGCCTGCTGGAAATGTCATCCATTTGGGCAGCCCCAGTGTACTGTGTGTCTTAGAGAAAAGGTTCTCCCACACCTTGGGTTTAGATAGACCCCACGCAGTCCCCAATCTTTAACCATCAGTGGTGCTGCAGGTGCAAATCTTTGCAGAACCCCAGCCTTCGGTGAATTCTGAAGCTGAGTTCTTAAAGCCAAGGCTCATCCCTGTCCCACTCCCCAGCCAGCTTCACAGGAGCACAGATCCATGGACTAACATGTTGTGGGAGCCTCAGGCAGATGTTGAAATTCTCCTCTAGGAGAGAGGAAATACCACTTAAAGCCTTGGTGTCAAGTCATATCCTCAGTCTCTTTGCACTAGCAAAAACCATGGGTTTCCCCCAAGGATGGTCTCAAAGTTAATATCTCAGATTCTCAAAATATGTAACACAGGGGACAGTGGCCTGAATCAGAGAACCACCTTACTCTCTTATCCCCAGAAAATCTGGCACCTTGACGCCATGTTTCTATAAAGTCCTGCTAACTGAGCTCTGTATTTTTAGAATATACTAAACACAAGCCCATCTTTATTGAACTCATGAGGACACAGCCAGTGATGAGACACAGAGGGACATGTTTTCAAGTGAAAGGGCCAGGAGGGACAAGTGGAAACTACCCTCTGTTTCCTTCACTGAGCAGCCCTGTATGCTGAACTGTATGTTCTTATTATAGAGCCCCAGCTACTCCCTGGCTTCTCCAGCCCCTGCGCTGAGAGTGTCACCCATGTCCTAGGGAAAGGGAGCTGCTGTCCCGAGAGCTGAAGCCACTGGCTCTGCTGTGCTGCTCCATGTCAGCACAGGAAATGGGGCCGCTGGGCCGAGCAGGCATTCCCCACTGCTTCTCAAAGCCCTCAGCTTCTGAAATGACCCTTTCCTGTTCAGACACTGAGGTCCCTGCTGTGCAGGACACCATGGGCTTGAACATTCAATCTTCACTCCAGATGTTTGTTTAGGGCCCAATTAGCAAGGCCTCAGGAGGTGACAAGAGAGGGTCATCAATAGACTCTCAGGGCTTCCATTAACAAATCACCACAAACGAGTTTGCTTGAAACAACAGAAGTTGTTTATTTATCTAGATTTATTTACATTTCTGGAGGCCTTCAGTTCAAATCGAGGAGTTGGAGAGCCAGGCCCCAAGGCCCCTGGGGAGAGCTTCCCTCTCTGATCCAGCTTTTGGCAACCCAGCTGTCCCTGGGCTTGTAGCTTCACCATCCGGTCTTGAACTCCACATCTGCTTGGCTAATGTCCCTGTGTCCCTAGGTCTAACTTTTTTCTCTTGTTAAAAAGTTGCCAGTCATATGGGATCAGGACCCACCCTAATCCAACTCAACCTAGTCTTTACCAATTATCTGAAAAGATCGTGTTACCAAAGAATGTCACATTCACAGGTATGAGGGTGAGGACTTGACCATGTCTTTATAGGAAACCGAACTCAACCCACAATGGGCGGGTTGACCCCCGGTACATTTGTTTGTATCTTATCATTTCTGTTAGCTAAGATTGAGATTATTCACTAACCTGCAAACGAGTGTCCTATAGCAGAGCTTCCTACCTCAAGTGCAGGGGTGTTGGGCACAGGTCTGCCGCAGCAGCTCACCTGTGAGGTTCCACAGTCCACGTTGACCTTGCACCCACCATGGCATGGACTCCTTCTTCACTACCAGGGATGATTCCCAGTCTCCCTGCACTGCAGCCCCAGGAAAGAGGAAGGGGCAGGAGGCAGGGGCACTTCTCCTTAGAAACAGAGTCCATAGCACATGCAATTGCCACTCAGCCCCTGTGGGAAGCTCCAGGCCACTCCTAGCTCCAAAGGGGCTGGGGCATGTGGTCTCCTGGGTGGCCACTGCCACAGGTAGGCTTACCTTGCCCAGGTCTGCGTGGTCCAGAGTGGCGGCTGCTGGGTGCAAACTGCTTTTCACATTTAAACCTAATTGACACTAAGTGACAGGCAAGTCCGTGCCGCAGTTCAGCCAGGCACGTAGTGCTCCGCAGCCTGTGCAGCAAGGGATGGCCAATCTGACGGAGGGCCCCGACCATATCCAGGAACATAGTGGTGAGCTCCTCTGAGAAGGGCCAGGATGAAGGCCTGGAGGCCAGATGTGGGACTCCCGCTGGGTCCTCATCACCACCAAGGGCAGCTGCACAGGCTGCTCCTGGATTGATAACGAGTTTGGTGTCCAGTTTTCCAAATAACCAGATAAAATGATTAGTATGGCTTCAAAGGGTGGAAAGGAAAAATAAAAAGGACGATAGGGACTCGTATGTTAAATGTTGACATGGGTGATTTACTTTATTCCCCCTAAAGTCCTTTGTGGCCAGTATTTATTTATGGATTGATTGATTAGTTTTAGTCCCACTCCCAGTTTACAAAGATGACCAGCAGACGTAAGTTCACACCACTTGAAGTGGCTCAGAACTTGAAGAAGCTGTGTCTGCCTCTCTTCACTTTCCAGGCTCGGGGTCAACCCCTCATATTCATGTTCAAACTGACGATGCCGACGGCCTGAAGCTGACCTGCACATCCATGGGGTGGTATCCAGAGCCCGAGGTACACTGGGAGGACTCTCTGGAGCAGCACCTGACCCCAGCCTCAGAAACCAAGACGACAGATGGAGACGGCTTGTTTGAAGTGCAAACCTCCATCATGGTGGACAAGAGCTTGAGTGCAAATGTGTCCTGCTTCATAAGGAATCCTGTCCTCAGCTCTCAGAAGGGAGTGTGTGTCTCCTTAGCAGGTCAGTGCCCTCCGCATCATATTCTTGAGATCTGGCCATTGAGAGAGAGGATGTGGCTAGCAAAGGCCCGCCACGGACAACCCAGAAGGATGCAGCCATCCACCAGTTTGCAACTCCTCCTACCCAGAGAGCTAGGAAAACACGTCTTCTGTCCTGTTTTATAATTCTCTCCATGGCAAAGAAATGCCATTAGTTTATTTTACAAGAATATGAATGCCTGCATGTGTGAAGGCATTCAGAGAGTAAGGGAGCATTGTAGGATACTGCCAGTTCTCTCCTCTGACCATCCAGCCCACTGCCCAGGGAAACCACTGCCAACAAGTGCAGTGCAGTTGACATTGATGAATTGAGGGGATCCTCTCCGTGTCGCTTTCCAGCTTTGCAGATTTGGGTGAGACTGACCTTCCTGTTCTCAGTGCCCAGGTGTTAGGGAGCAGGAATGAGAGGGTCTCCCCATAGAGTGTTATGAGGTTAGCTGATGCAGTCATGCCACCAGCACAGAAAGACCCCACAGGCTCTATACCCTCCCACAGTGACTGTGCAGGCATGAAGTCTGCCCAGATGGTTCAGTGCACAGTCCTTTAATAGGAAATGTCTGGATTTGAGGTCTGCAAGTCTGCAGAAGGTGCTCCTGACACCCCATCTGCTTTGGCTCCTGCAGGGTCACCTTTTGCTACCTCCTCTCTGCCCACCTGCAGGTCCACAGCAGGGCTCTGGACATTCACCCTCCTGTTCCCTCCTCCTCCCTGTACCCAGCTGGATGCCACACCTGCATGTACAGACATTAGCATCGTCCCCTCTGGGAAGCCATGCCTGAGGCATTTGTACCAAGTTTCCCACTCAGTGTGCGTGACTTTGGTCATGCACGTCATCGTGGGAGGGTAAGCCCCTGAAGACACTGGGCTTATTTCATATTCCTCCTCCTTATTCCTCTTTCATATTCCTCCTCCTTATTCCTCTTTCATATTCCTCCTTCTTAGAACAGTACTAAGGAAGGACTTTGGGTCAACACTCTTTTATGCCTTAGTCTGGGAAGTCACATTTGTTTGAAAAGTTGGAATCATAAAGAAGACAAGCACTAATGTCAGAGGAGTAAATTACTTTTTTTAAAAAGTATTAATCTTAATAACATAAGCTCAGAGGAGAGCAAAGGGATGGAGCCTCCTTCTCAGAACTATACAGTGGAGAAAGGAATAGACATTTAACAGGAAATGATGAGCTGGGATTACAGCCGCAAAAATTATAGTAATACAGAGTTTTTGAAAATCAAAATGTAGAAGATAAAACAGAAAAAGAATATAGTTCTTCACATTTATGTTGGAAGCAATTACTATATAAGTAATAATTTCCCAATTGATTAATTTATAAGCCTTTTGCTAAGATTTTTGGATCAAAGTAATCCATCAACAATAGTGTCCTAAGGCCTGTTTTGAACCAATCTTATTAAGTAAAAGGTGTTGGCAGTAAAGGTCCCCTATGTAAGGTATGATAGGTGACATCAATATGCACATGCATTGTGAAGTATTGCCTTAATCAAGCTAATTAACATTCATCAACTCACATATTTATTACATTTGGTGTGTAGTTAGTGATGTACTCTCTTACAGAATTCCAAGTATACAGGGCTTTATAGTTAAATATAGTCCTTCAATGAGTGGCCTTGATGCCTCTCTTGAACCAACCCATTGTTAAAATATTTGCCCAATAGTCACTTTGAACTGCTGGCCATGGCCATTTCAGAAGAGGCCCTGAGGGGAAGTAGAATTCTGTTTCTAGAACCTTGAACAGGAAACCTATTTGCCAAAACATCACAACCCCTCCCTGATCCTAGAGAAGCTCCCAGGACTCCTCTGCACTGTTACTAGGATCACAAATACATATATGTAAAAGTTAATTGCATAGAGAGGCCTCGTGACAAAGTCCCTTAGGAATGACCTAGTAGGGGGGAGAAGTGGACAGAAGGAGAAACGTGGTACTTTTGAAGATATTACTTATTAAAAAAATAATTACAAGTCACAAATACAGAGATGCTAATGTTAGTTAAATAATAATGGAAAGGTGGTCAATGGGGAAGAAGTCAGAAAGAAGGAATTGGTCTGGGTGTTCTGTTGTCCAGTAGAATGACGATAGATGATGATGAAGTACACCACAGTTTTAAAAAGCTAGCAGAAAGGTTTTTGTATGTTTTCACCAAGAAGAAATACTATTTGAAGAGAGATGAATGTTAACCCAATTTGAACACTAAACACTGCATATGTGTATCAAAACTTCATATGGCACCCCATAGATATGTAGAATTTGTGTTGATTTTAAGAAATGTTCTTAGTACATAGGTGGCTGAAGAATTGGTTTTGTATCTTCACTGTGTTTAAAATTTCTTACAATTTTTAGTATAAATCCTCTGTGTCTCCATACCTCTGGAGTCGCAGGGCAGCAGGAGTCTCTTCAGGGTCCCTGTTTCCTCGGATTACCAGGAGAGGGGCCCGGAGTGGGAAACTGGGCCCTTCCTGACAGTGTCCCCAGAAGGACATGTGGTCCAGGGACCCTGAGAGAGTGTCCTGTTTTGCAGAGGGCTTGTTCCCCAGCTCCTGCACCTGGATGGTGGTGCTGGCCGTGCTCGTCTCTGTCCTGGTCCTCGCTGCAGCCATCTGTGCTGTGTTCCTGCTTGCCAGGAAAGACAAAGGTGAGTGGGGACAGACCGAAGGACTGCTGTGCAAGAAAGTCAGGAGTGGATGAGGGGCAGTCTTCAGAATTAAAACTGAGAAAGAATAACCTGAACAGGAAACAGAATTCACCTTCACCTTCTGGCCTGCGTCTTTCTCAGATGACAGGTTTCCTCGTTGAGGCAGCCACCTCGTCATGAGAATTATGTGTGTGTCTATGGGATTGTTTTCAGATCTGTCACTTAAATAGTTGCATTCAAAAACTATAACCTCCTATGGATGTATGTGTCTGTCTGTTTGTCTATTTATCTGTCTCTCCATCCAAAGATGGCCAAAGGCTGTGGTGTTTTCTCTTAGCAGAACCCCTTAGTCAGCTTTAGGGCATCTTCTCCTGTCCTCAGAGTGCCAGTGTTTTCTAACTTTGAAAGATGCATGCTGGATCAGGCTCGGGTGACTCCTCTAGGAACAGTCACAGGATTTTGACAGATTTAAACTGCACTCAGGCCAGGGCTGCATGCGCCTGTCTACCTTTTCCCAGTCTCCAAAGAAAGCATCTCCTGAGAGAATTCAATTCCATGCCCCGATTCTCACTCCAGGTGGGCAGTGCTGGGATTGAAGCCAACTGTTGGAAACCTGGGTAGCCCAGGGAACTGTGCAGGATGGGAACCAACTGCTCATCCGTGGGCAGTGAAGGGAAAACGCTTCTCAGAAAGAATCACTCCCAGGAGGGCTGGAAGAAGAGCTGAGGCCTTGCCTTCCAGCATGTCCCCCAGTTTGTTGGAAGGTTTCCCTCCATCAGCATCAATGCCAGTGCTGTCCAGGCCCTGACCAGCCCTCCTGTAGGACCAGGATGTGGCTGCCTTAGACCCCTCTATTGACAGATGCTCACCCCATTGCAGTATCCTGAGAGCCAGCTGCACGATTTACTTCCCCTATTCCTGCAAAGGGAGTACTCATACAGGGTGGACAGAAACCAGGGTGGGAAGAGATGCCTGCCCTGTGCACGTGCTGCTCTTGGGCCTCCAGTCCCTGCAACGGACATTTGACAGAGCCCTGCCCAGAGTGTCACATGGCTTGTCCCAAAACATGATGTTACTAATGTTGTGCAACTTTAGAAGACAGGTTTCTTTTTAATATGGAGAGATGTTTGAAGGAACCAAAAATAATATTTGGAAGCCAGAAAAGAATCCAATAGAAAAGTATAAGAAGAATGTTGGTTATTGATCAAATAATTTGACAACATGTCTGATAATTTGGAAAATTTTTCAAAATGTACTACTTCAATGTCACCAGTCATCATTTATTCAAAATATCTCATTCAAATTACGATCTTCACTGTTTCCCTTTTGTATCATTTTAATTCGATAATTATATCAGCTTGAACTACAGAAAAATATCAAATAGTGTGTGTGAGTGTGTGTATGTGTCCAATTGTTAGGAGCATATATCCAAAACAATTGCTTAACTACCCTGAATAAGCTGTTTTCTTAAGATACATTGTTTTGGGTCCACATATGCACTCTTTCAGCTCAAACAACATTATCCCAAAGTGTGTGGAATAGGCTTATCACACTGATTTATCATATAAAGGGGGAAAAGGAATATTTACTCTTATTAAGTTGGTTCTACATAAACCAAATTTGAAGAAAATATAGAAAGTAGTTAAATGTAGAGAGTGTAACTGCATAATATTTGTCTAAATTAAACATTTTTTTTAGAATGAAAGAGATCCCTGTTAGTATTTATACCAAAAATGAAATAAAATGAGGACAGCCTGGGGTTTCTCAAATTGGTTTCCATCACCTCTCTACTTAGGAAGGGCTTCTGGTTTTGGGGGTAGAGTAGCTGGGCACAGGTTTGAGGGAACCCCACAAAGTGTATCTTATTATGTATCCCTTTGATTTGGGAGTCACACACATGCATTACCTATTGAAAACAATCAGAAATAAAACTTAGAAAATAAAAAAGAATGATTTGAGCCAGGTGTGGTGGTGCACACCTGTGGTCCTAGCTTGGCAGGCTAAGGAGGGAGAATGGCTTGACCAACCTGGCAACACAGTGAGACCCTCAAGTCAAAAATGACTGATTTATCAAGGAATGTCTATATTCATGCTGAAATGTGGGCGTTTATCTGTTAGCGTGCATTAATTGGGAAGCGTCCATGTATCAAGGTGTCTGGAGAAGTCAAGGGCACAGGCAACACAGGTGTGACTCTAGTTCCTATGGGGAAAGTAACGTTTCCCACTTTCTAAATTTCCTGGTGCCTGGCGTGAGGTCCAGTCCAGGGATGCTGCAGTGGTTGGGACCTGGTCTGGTTACCACCAGGGCCCATTGTGTTCTGCTTGGTCCCCAGGGTTGTACAACAGAAAGGCGGTCAGACTTCTTAACTGAGCTAATGGGAGGACCTTAGGTCACTGAGAGTGTGAGGTGGTTCTCGCGCCACCCATTGCTAGTTCCCTTGAGAAATTTGCTAAAGAGGGAGCGGGTCTGGGTCCTCCTCCTCCTTCTGTGTCCTGCACATTGCTAATGGGATTTAAAATGCTGCAATCTTGGTGAAAAGCAGCCTGGCATTTTCTCAAAAAGCTGTGCACAGAATTATCCTAGGACCAAGCACCCCCCTCAGGTGTGTGCCCACAGAGTCAACAACAGGGGTCACCTGCCCTTGAGCGTCCATTGTGGCATTACTCACAAGAGCCACAGGCATCAATATCCCAGGCATCCACGGTCATATGAATGGATGAACAAATATGGCATAGATTCAGACACAAAAAACAAGTTCTGTTATATTCTCTAATAGAGATAAACTTTCAAAATACTACATAGAAAAATAAGCCAAACATAAACAGACAAACAGTGTGTGACTTATTAATATGCAACATTGTCAGATGTGAGTTCCCAGAAGGAAGAAGTGGATTAGGGAACAGCTGGAGCTGGGGTGGAGTCATGGGATCCTCTGCCTAATGCTTAGGTTCCATTTGGTGTGAAGCAGAGCCTGGAAGCAGAGGTGAGGAAGGCACAGCTGTGGAACAGAGCTGTTGCCACTGGGCCACTCACTTCACAATGGTTAAAGCACTAAAGAGTCTGCACCAGAGCAGGCAAAGTTGCTTTCCTCATAACATTGGGCTTGGAGGTAAAAGTCCTGAACTCCACTCCTGGATTAAAGCGTTGCTTCTTTTTTTTTTTTCTGTTGCCCTTTTTTTTTTTTTTCCTGCACCCTGCTCTCTATACTTGGGGAAGACAGGAATGTGGACATTTCTGGGCTCCTTCAACTACAGATAGGAACTCTGTGGGGACCTGATATCTAACTGGATCTGCAGAGCTCTTGTGAGCTGAAAGGCAGCTCCCCCAGGCCCCAGTGAGTCTTACCAATCAATCCATCTTTCTTTTCTTTTCTTAGGTCTACTCAAGACAAAGCACGGTGAGTTGGCTTAGTTTTAACTCACAGAACCTCATCCCCCCATTAGGTCTCTGGAACACATTGTCCAGCATGAGAAGGTGTGGGAAGTGGGAGAGCTCAGAAAGTTCCAAGGAACTCAGGCCATCCGTGTTAGCAGCAGATCAGGGGAAAGCGTGGGTGAGGACGAGCCACCTGCCCTGCTTAACATGCCTGTGTGCACACTTCCAGCAACATCTCCAAGGGGCAGCTGTGCTTTGGTAGTTCCAGAGAACCCAGGCAGAATCACCATACCACTCTGCCTAGCAAGTCTTCTATGAGGACCCCGTAGAGCACAGGCTCTCCAACTTGGGGGTGCCACAGGTTCAGCTATTAAAAGTGCAGAGAGCTGAGCCCTATGCCAACTTCTGGTTCAGCAGGTCCAGGCTGGTCCTAAAAATGAGGACTCTACAAGCTAATGTGTGACGCTGACACTGCAGGGCCAGGGACCACACTGATGGTTTAGGAAGATATTGAGAAGCATTTAAACATCAGAGTTTAAAGTTGATGTATTAAATCTCGATGTAGGAGAATAGTCCAAGGTTGAACACAGGAGGAATGGGTCAAATCCAGCAAGAAGACAAGCAGTTACCAAGTGTGTCCACACCTGGGTCTTACCTACCTGTGGGCCTTACAAGTAGAGAAGAAGATGTAAGAATGAGAAATAGACTGAGATTTACTTCTGAGAGGAAGACAATTTATTCTGCTTTGATTTTAAAATCAAAAGAGCCATTTTGGAAACTCCATTTTCACTCACTTGGTCTATTTGGACCAGGTAAGTGCACCTGCTTCATCCCAAGGATTACGATTAAGATGTTACAAGCTGAAGATGAGGACCTTGGGTCCTGCTGCTGTTGCAAAGACGTCCCTGGCAGAGCAGGCTGGCCCTGGGGGAGGCACTAGGCTTACAGGGTAAAGCTGTTCTGAGGGAATTAGAGAGGGGCAGCACTGCCCTGTGTCCTAGTCCAGGGCTCTGGAGGGCAGATGCTGAGCTTGATCAGAAAAGCAGGTCTCCAGGTCTCCAGAGCAGGCAGAGATTCCCGACAGAGTTGAGGTGCAAGTGTGATCTCTGCAGGCCACTTCTCAGGTGAAGAGCCCCTCCAGGTGAGTAAACATGGGTAAGAATCATCGATACCTACCTGAGCTTAGAAACACAATATTGGAGGTAAATCTCCTTTGGGTCTTGACCCTCTACCTCCAACTAGTTAATAATATCAGAGAAATTATTCTTCAAACAGTTTAAAATTATTTAAATAGAAAATGCCTAATGCCTGTGGCAGTGTTTCCCCCAAGGAGCCCCATAACCCAGAGAACTCTCCTGTACCATAACCCATAACTCTCTCCTGTACCACGGTGGGCACCCAGAGAAGGGGTGAGGGAGAGGGTGCTCAGGCAAACCCATGTGACCCATCCCAATCTGACATGGATGGAATCACAAGCCGAGATCATCCATCCCTGTCAACTGTGACTCTGAGCACAGCCACATCTCTGAGCTCATACACATGGAAAACGTAAATCCCAACTTACACAAGTCATAGACTTTGGTGGCCTGCGGAATAATGAACTGTCAGGATTTTAGACAAGTACCTTTTAACTTGGGCACATATTTGTTTTTAAGATAGGCTCAAGGGACACATGGTGAGTCATTCATAAATTCCTCTCTGCTAAAGTATTTGGCTACAATTTAAAGGCCAGGTGATTTTGAAGGACAGATTTGAGGAAGGAAATATCAATAAATATCAATGGCGAGTTTGAGATTCTTAGTGTCCCTAATGAGCTTGATCAAGCATCCCTTTGCTTTGTTGGATTATTATCTCTGTTATTCCTTCCAGGTTGTAAATATGACTTTGATTCTGAGGAATAAAGAAACTGGTTGTAGAAACTGGGCAGAATGCTAAAGGAAAGGTTGCAGTAAACCCATAAAATCCTAGAAAAGGAGCCAATCTGAAAACAGCCCCATCCACCATCGAGAGCTCTACCAATGCCCACTGTTACCACTTCTTATTTCTTGCTCATTATTTTGCTGGTTTTGTTTGCTTACTCCTTTCCCTGGGTTTGAGAAGAAGGAAGGCTCCCTAATTGTATGTGAAGTGCCTTCTTTGCATTTGCCTCTCTGTGCCTGGAGGATCCTCTCTAACCCTCTGGGATTTAGAATCCTTCCCCATGCCCACACACCAATAACCAAAGAATCTTGCTCTTTATCATCACCAAGTCACACCCTATGAAGTGCTCAAGGACAAAAAACATCTTTGCAATGCCCAGGATTTCTTCCAGTTGTGGCCCTGGAGACGGACTGGCTGGTCTGGGGCATCCTGACTCTTTCCACTCTTTCCATACCTACTCCTGCCCAGGGCCTGGAACCCTGTCCCTGTCCCTTAGTGCTCAGGTCTCACAGAAGAACCAGATGAGTTCTTTGAGGAATATCTTACAGGGAGCCCCACAGAAAAGAGCAGAAACCTGAGGCAAGGGTGGACACAGGCCACAGGGCAATGGCCCTCCACAGTGCTTTGCAAGTCTCAGAAAACCACCTGGGGATGATGAGGAAACACCGTCTCAGCATCTCTTCTGCCTTGTCCTCATTCTTATCTCATATCTGGCTAATCTTTTACAAAGTCATGGCTTGAAAGAATCGAGTCAAGATTGCTTCTCTAGCAAGTCTCCCAGACTTTGATAGCTGTGGACTTATCTTTGTTTATTACTTATCTCATTTCATACAGAACAGCTAATTAAGCAGAAAGGTGAGTACAATTTCTTTACGTTTTGGAGGCAAACATACTGTGGAAAAATGTTTGATATATTACAGTTATGTTACAATTAATTTAGACATAATAATCATCAATTATTTTAAAGTGTATTTATGTCATTTATCTGCTGAAATTATCATTGATAATATTATGAATTGTAGTCACACAGACATTTTAATTTTAAGATTATCACACTGAAGCATATTCACTGTGAATATCTCAGCTTATTAAATGATTTTATTTTTTTAAGGCCACATAAAGCATAACCCTAATCCTAACCATAACCCTAAACCTGGATGCATATTCTTGGTTGGCCTTTTCTATGATTGTTTCTAGGTGAATACATCAACAACAAAATTCTGATTAATTTTCACCTTGATTTTTCTTGTGATTCAGTTTTCAATTTCTCCCTTAATATTATTTTGCTTTATTATGTTGGAAAATACTAACCAAATGTATCACAGAATCAACTCTGAACTTTTTTAAAGGCTTTTTCCTGATCTTATGTAATAAAATTAAAAAAAAGAAAATATCTGAAACTATTGACCCATTTATCCATATTTTAATGATTTTTCTCACAATATATTTTAATTTAATTTTTTAATCTCTTTCAACCTTGTTATTTTTAGCTTTGTTGAGGTATCAGGACAAATAAAGCTTGCATATATTCCAGCTGTACAAGGTGGTGTATACCTATAGAGCTGTAGCTCTCCCTGCTATATAAACATGTCATGGCTAATGTTCTTCTCTGTCTCTCCACATGGTTTTGAGTTAAAGTCCATATTAGTCTAGGTGACTCAGTTCTTTCTTGGTTTCACTGGCATGAGACAGTTTCCATCACTTCACTTTGGGTGTATCTGTCCTTATGGGTGAAGTGACTTTCCTGTGGTTTGTGTACAGCTGCAACTTGTTTCCAATGCCTCCAGCCACTCTGTCTTCTAATGAGAGGATTCAACCCCCTTGCACTCGGGCAGTCAATGGCAACAGGGCTTGCTGCTGCCATGGGCCTGTTTTCTTACTGGTTTCTCCCTTTTCTCCTCCTAGCATCTGTGATTAAATGATTTTCTCCCACAGTATCCTAACTCCTCACTGTTGGATTTTTGTGCATCTCTTAAGAGATTTGCTTTGTGGTCCCTGTGAGGCTTACAGAAAACATAGTTTTAACAAACTATTTTAAGCAAACAGGAACTTAACTGACCACAAAGAAATGAACTGGGCAGAATGAAACTCAACATCTTAACTCCATTAACCAACACACCTCTTGAAAGTATATGTCACAATTTTTATCTTTTTATATTATGTGTCCCTTGACCATTTGCTGTGGCTATGCCCTTGCTTTTAATCTGTGTTTTGGCTTTGTGTTAAGACTATAGATGGATTCCACACGTGGTTACCATGTCTTTACACTGTCAACACAGACCTCCGGGTCCCTGGTTGCACCCCACTTGGCTGACACATGTAGCTGCAGCCCTTCTCCATCAGCCTCTCCATATATCTCAAGTGTTTTGATTTTTCCTGGTGATCTTTCCTTTGGAGTTATCATTTGCTGGGACCCCTGCAGAGCTATTCCTGTTTGGGAATAGCCACCTCACTGCTTGTGAGGAAAGGTGGGGCCTGGTGCCTCCTACTTCTCCATCTGGCCAATGTCTCTCACTGTCAGCTTTATCCTTTATAATATTTGCCCTCTTGTAGGTCTTTGGACTTGCTTTTTTCCCATCTGGAACTTGTGTGTCCTCGGTCACCTCCAGGTTAGCTCTGCCTTCCCTCTAGGAGAGTGGCAACTCTTTGTTCCCCCTGGGGTGGGACGGAGCCCTCCCCGGGCTCCCATTCTCTTGCTTGTCCTGTCACCTTGCATGTTGGTCTGTACAGGTGACAAGGTGGGGCTACCTCTCCTTCACTGCTAGACCTGGTAGCCTGCTGAGTTTCTGGCCCTTGGCTGATATATAACTAACTGTTGAGTGGAAGAATGAATCTTTGTTTTTGAGGCAGATATTGATTAGTATTTTTTTTAATCTATAGACATATTTAAGGAGAAATGACATATAATCAATCATTTAATGTTTCTCAAAATCATTTTGTGTCTGGCTGATGAATTTCATGGAATGATTTTTAAAATTCATTTTTAAAGTGATTATTGATTTATATATTTTTTATTCATTCTTTTTAGTTATACATGACAGTAGAGTGTATTTTGACATATTACACATACATGGAGAATAACTTCCCATTCTTGTGGTTGTATATGATGTGGAATTTCACTGGTCATGTGTTCATATATGAACATAGGAAAGTGATGACTGTCTAATTCATTCTACTGCCTTTCCAGTCCTCTCTCCCCTCCCTCCCACCCACTAATCATGGCCCTCCTCCCACCCCTGCCTACTGTGAGTCAGCATCTGCATATCAGAGCGAACACTAGGCCTTTGGTTTGGGGGTATTGGCTTTTTTCAATTAGCATGATAGCCTCCAGTTCCATCCATCAAATCAGATAGGATAAGAGAAATATGAAATCCATTCTGTTTATTAATCTCAGGTTTGAATATTCTGTAACACCTAATTTTTCATATAATCTGTTATTCCTGGCAATTAATATTTTATAGTGACTTGGTCATACACTGGTATGAGCAATTTGGTACGTGCATTTGACAAGCTTCCTCTGGGCCACAGAGAGTCCCATCTGAACAGTCAGGTCAGGAGCTGCCTAGGAACACACCTGCCTATAGGGGACCAGCCAGACTGTACAGGACCTAAGAAGGAAGAAGTGGTGGTTCCAAAGGGAGTCTTTAAATTGTCCATCTTGCCATAAAGGGACATATTGGGACTGGCCAGTGGTTGCAAGGGCACAGAGGATTACCTTTAAGAATCTTAACACAGAGCCAGGCAGATGAATGGAAGAGCAGGGAATGGAAGAGCCAGAAGCTTCCCAGAAGCTCAGGAGACTGGAGCAGGAAGATGTCGAGTTCAAAGCCAGCCTCAGCAAAAGCGAGGCACTAACCAAGTCAGTGAGACCACATCTCTAAATAAAATACAAACTAGGGCTGAAGATGTGTCTCAGTGGTTATGTGCCCCTGATTTCAAGCACCAGTACCCATAAAGAAGAAGAAGAAGTAGGAGGAGGAGGAGGAGGAGGAAGTCATCAATACAGAGATGTCCTCTGCTGAGACAGGGTCCTCCTCTTTCTCTTTTCAAATCTGCACCTGACCTTTCTTCAGTGCTTTTGTGCTGGGTAAACCAGAGGCTTCGAGGAGATGTGAGAAGATGTCCCCTGTGTGCAGAGTGGGAGGCTGCACTTCCTAGACAAATTATGACCCCAGATCTCTACCACTAAAAGGTTCTGGAAGCCTTTCTGAAGGACTTAGAGTGAGAGTGATTCCTGCCTAAAGCAAGTGGGTTGTAGATCTTCCTATAGCCAGCAGCAAAGGTGTAAGTGACCGTGTGTTATGTGGCCACATTTGGTCAAATGCTTAACTGCTGTTTTGAGAAAACATGAACTAGGTACTACGAAACAGAGATCATTATTGTGACGCTTCCAAAGAAGCTTCTGAGGATCTGTTTACCCTTGATGTCTGAAATACTCCAAATGTGAGGCAGATGAATGGAAGAGCAGGGAAATTCCAGACACCTTCAACTGTTTATGTAGGAGAATCAGCATAAGGTGGAGACTGAGGTAAGGTCCAGCTTGGAAGACCCCAGGCTTCAGGACGGCTAAAGAGCCAGGACTTTAAAACACTAAGGTGTGCATCTGGAAACACTCTTGCTATTTCTGGAGCTCCCTAAGACATGTTGTTTACGTGGAATGCAAGAGGCATCCTCCTTCTTGATCCACAGAATAAAGCAAGCCCTTCTGGAAACCATCCAGAGCTGGCTCTGCCCTGAGTTATTTTATTTGCTCCTGGTCACTTGACAGGTCTTCTCCTCTTTAATACTTTGGTGATGAATTGAGTACCTCAAAGTTAGTTGAGGATGGAGAGTTTGTAACTAATTGTTGCCTGTTTTCTCAGCAGGAGAACCTCACCCGAAACTTAAAGGCATAAAGGGAAAATTTTTAATATTCTGTTCCATATAAATATATTCACAGGTTAAAAAGTGTTTTTCAGTTTGTGTTATGACTTCTTACTCGGGTAATATGAGTTCCTCTCTGTGTCACACACACTAGAACACCCAGCTTTGGTCTCAGGTTCTCTGTTGTCAAATGGAGACCAAATCCTGGGATGGACTGTCTGTGGTTAAGAACAAGAGGAAATTTGTTAATATTGTTTTTTTGTGCTTTTTCATATATAGAAGAAATAGAACAAGAGAAAGGTAAGTGACATTTATTTTTGACCCATGCAGTAGTTTGACATATACACAATTGATCTTTGTGATTGTTGCAACAAAACCAAAATCCATTAGCAATTCCTTTAATCACCTAAAAATAATGTTTGGGGGCAATTAAACCAATATCGTGGTAATTTCAAAGGTCCGTATTGAGCATTCATAGAAGGTAGACAGTCCTGGCAGGGATGGGGGAAAGGCGTGGTGTGGGGCTTCAGCCTTTCCACCTCCCTCGCGCCCCCCAGTGATGACGAGTGACTCCTCCCACAGCAGGAGGAGTGAGCCCATGGGTCCTGCTGAGGAGGGGCCAGCCAGGCCAAGTTGCTGAAGAGCAGGGACTGGGAGTGAGAGGCGGTGGTGAGGAAGGAGAGCGCTGGCTGCACTGCTGTCCAGAGTGAGCCAGCGGGTGGCCTGGTCAGAGGAGAGGGACATCAGCCCTGGGACTCTCTTTCCCAAGCCCAGGCAGAGCCAAGCCCAGGCGGCCAGCACGCAGATCTCGTTCCAGGAGAGAATGTTACCTGAACGCTGGCCAAGAATTGAGAGGCCGAACGGATCTGCGCTCAGGTGGTGCTGCGCATGTCACATTTTCTTGAGGGCAGAGAATGCATTATACGGTTAGGTGGGAGGTTTTCTGGAAGAAAACTAAGAAGGAATCCACTCAGAGATGCTCCAATAAGCAAACAGCCTAAAAGTCAGCCGATTATTTGGTATTCAGTATTTGGTATTAAAATTCACAAATCAGATTTATTCCTGAGCCATTATACAAATCTAACAGTGCCTAATCTATTGAATAAAAACTGTTTCATTGAAGGAAATAAAATCTGTGTGATTTATGTGGTTCCTTTTAATTTATTCATCCATTCATTAATGTTGGTTCACCTAGGAGATAAATAAGTGGTGTTTAGACTTTAATGTGTATTAATGGGATCTGAAATCAGACTGACCTGTTTAAAATTATTTCAGTTCTTAAGATTTCCAAGATCTTGCAGTTTTTTAATCTCACTCAGCCGCATTTTTCATTTGCAATTTACCTATGATAATGCTATTGAGGTGATATCATTCACACTCAAGATTAAAATTTTGCATATTTAAATACCTGAACACATATTACAGATAATGTTATTCTTACTACTACCAGAATCATAGCTATTAATTTCCAGAAAAAGCATGATTCTATCTGCTTTACCAAATTCTGAGATCCCATGAAATCAAAATGAATCTATGGCATCTATTTAATCCTCACTCAATTATTTCTGTGAAATAATAAATTAGCTTAAAAATTAGTTTAAATAATCATGTAGGCAACAATGTATCCTGGGCCTGAATATTCTCCTCTCACATGCTCACTGCTCTTTCACTGACAGAGCTGGTCTATGGCCCAATATATTCATAAAGTATTTCACTACATTGAGCCTCCCATGACCAGGAATTGTTGACCTGTGCATGGTGATAATGAGTTAAGGGTCATCAGTTAGGTGAATTTGCATTTTCACCCATGTCAGCTAATTTGTTTTCCACTTGTTTGTTTTTCAGCTGCACTCCTGGAGAAATGTGGTAAGTTTTAGTTAGCCATTGCATACTGAAACCCACCATTCTGTTTTAGGAAGATAAATCTCTTGATGTGCTCATGAATATGATGATTTCACCATTATCCAGGAAATGGTTGCGGAAAGGCTGAATTCATGAACCTGGGAGAAGTAGGAATCTAGTCCTTAAATTATGTTGGGTTCTAGAGAGAGAGAGTTTCTTCTTTGTCCACTCCAGTGTCCATTGCCCCAAGTCTCTATAACACTGTTTTGCTCTCCCAAGTCCACACTCCATCCAAATGCAGCCTACCACTGCACACACACACAGCCAAGTGCCCTGCCATTGCTCATCCTAGAGCCACAGAATGGTCATTGTCTCTGGAGGGACTGGGCCTGCTCCACTGCACACAGTGCCACTGCCAAGACTCACAGCCCCACTAGAGGAGACAAGCCATAGGGTCCCAAATGGAAGGGGCTCTGCCTGTTCCTAGGGACTCCGTGCCTCAAAACTTACCAAAAATATCCTGCTTCAGCGTGAGACGGCTGTGTGGGTGCCATGCCCAGGGGTGAGGAGCCTGCTCCTGGGCTTGTGCCGTGGCCTGTCGACTCTCCCAAAGGGGGGCTCTCCATGCTGCCAACACATAGAGATTTGTGTGAAAGCAAAGAAGCAAGAACAGCACGGTGGGACTGTTTCAAAGCATCCCACGCTGCTGCCTCCCCTTAGGCACCAGACGAAATGCCACCAGGTTTGCCAGGAGGTGTTGTTCACAATGGTATTTGCAAAGTTGTCCCTGCTTCATCTGACTTTGGAGGGAACTCAGAGGCAGATTCTCTGCCTAGCAAAATCTTCTTCCATAAGGTAAGCTACTAAGTACAGCAGTGCTTCAAATGAGCCTGTGCAAAGAAACCCCTCATTGGATTTAGGATGACTTCAGACACATCCTGTTCTTTAAGCCTTTATTTATTTGTTTGTTTATGTTTCCAATAATTGTGACCAACTCATTCATACAGGGTAAATCAAACTTGGTTTTAATTTAAAATAAAATCAATTGCATTTTTTGGTTTGGGTACCAAGGACTGAACCCAGGGATGCCTAACCACTGAGCCACATCCCCAGTCTTTTCTTTATGGTTTATTTTAAGACAGGCTCTCACCAAGTTTCTTGGGGCCTCCCTAAGTTTCTGAGCCTGGCTTTGAACTTGCTATCCTCTTGCCTCTCCCTCCAAAACCACTGGGATAACAGGTGTGCACCACTGTGCCAGGCTCAAATGCATTTTTAAAAGAATGCAAACAAACTGCCCTTGTATAAGGAAAAGAAAAGCATCATGCATGGAAGAAGAAAAGCTTATAACTATAGTTTATGTTACTTAAATTGGTCATATTGTATTAATCTATTTTATGCTCCTATAATAGAATACCAGAGACTGGTATTTCATATGTACCTTGATTTATTTAAAGCACAGATTTACTTCTTACAATGGCCCAAGGTCATGGCACCAGCATCCTGTGAGGGCCAACTTGCTGCATCATTTCATGGTGGAAGGTGGAAAGGCAGAAGATTTCATGTGCAGCATAGAGAGGGGAAGGTGCCTCGCCCACTCCTTTATCAGGAACTCCCAAGAGAACCAGCCCACACCATGATCATGGCACTAACTCCTTCATGAGGACGGTTCTCCCATTACAGAATTGCCTAGTAATAGTTTTGTCTTCCAACACAGCTGCATAGCAGATTATTTCTTCCACATGCACTTCCAGGGACATTCAGACCACAGCTTTCCATGGTGAAAATTTCTGGTCCCCCACATCTATGTCATTCTCCCATGCAAAATACATTTATTCCGTCTCAATATCCTCAAAGTCCTAATTTTTTCTATCACCAAAGGAAAAGTCTAAGGACCAGAGTCTCATCTGAATCAGACACAGGGAAGAAGACTCCAGGTGTGAGTCACATGGGGACAATTCTTCTCCAGCCCAGAGCCTGTGAAATCAGCAAGGTTCATGATTCCAAATATAAGGAAAGACATGGGACAGGTATACTTTTTTCCAGTTATTATATAAGAGGGAAAAAGGAACAAAGGAGTAACAGATACCAAGCCTAAAACTTCACTGATAAAATAATATCTAGCTGGGCACAGTGGTGCACACCTGTAATCCTAGCAGCTCAGGAGGCTGAGAAAGGAGGGTTGTGAGTTCAAAGTCAGCCTCAGCAACTTAGCAAGGCATTACGCAACTCAGTGAGACCGTGACTAGAAATAAAATAGAAAATAGGGCTGGTAATGTGGCTCTGTGTTTGATTGCCCCTGACTTCAATTTCTGGTACCAAATAATAATAATAATAATAATAACAACAACAACATTAAGATTTAAAGCTGGAAGATAACATAATTTCTACTGCAGATTGATGGAGCACATTGATGGGCTTCCTCATGCCATTATCTTCATGTGTCTATTATTGTGCTTTGATTTTCTCTGTCCTACCTCTACCCTGGCTTCTCCTTCCTTCTATTCCCCCTCCAGAATACTTCCTCTTCTACTTTCAGTTCATCTTTTTACATACAAGGCATTAAGGTCTTTTTTTCTCCACATACTCACCACGATGTTTTGCTCTGTCTCGATCACAGCCATTCTAACTGGGGTGAGATGGTTTCTCATGGTGGTATTGACCTGCAGTTACTCCTTGTGGCTAATGATATTGAATGGTTTTTTATTTTGTTTTTTTGTTTTAAAAAACTTGAAAAGGAACTTTGATCATCTACTCTGGAAAGATGCGGGGACCCATGTCCTTAGCCCTGTCTTCAGGGCTGACAAGGACTTTGAGGATTTACAGAAAGGGGACTGAGGTCCAGTGTGAGGAGCTTACACAGCTGGAGGCTTTGCACAGCTGCCAATGCAGGAGGTCTTGGTCAGGTGTGCCCTGCCCATCCTTATCTCAGGCTGGTCCCACAGGGCCTTGTCCAATAAGGAAGTTGCTGTTGCCTGAGCTGGGAAAGGTGGATGGACTCTACTCTTCACATGATGTCCATCCATCAGCCCTTTTTCCTGGAATCCAGGGTGACTTTGGAGCAAAGAAGGTTGGTGTAAAATGCAAGCAGAGAGGCCGAGTCTTTAGTCCCCCTTTTAGCCCCCCACAGACATTTACAGGACAAAGTGAAGAAGTCCTTGTCACCATCTTTCCTGTCCTCTGCCATTCCTCAGTCCTGAGGGACCTGGAGTGTTGGCCAGTCTGGTCAGCAGGTTCCTTGTCCCAGTGCTAAACTTGTCTTTAAACAATAGCTGGAACATAAAAGCAAAAAGGATCAGAAGTTAAGCCTGAAAGTAGAAGCACCATGATAAATTATAAAGCGGAATATAAGTGAGCCGAAGTCTGAAGTTACCAGTTAAATAAGTCATGCAGGGCTTCTCTCTCCTTTTAGATGGTTCCACAAATATGGGCTACTAAAAATATATAGTTGGGATCATATTTTCTTGTCTTTGTCTAAATACAGGGCCCCTGTCCAAGCTATTTGCTCCACCTTCTCTGTGCAGGAGTCTGGTGGAAGGGCTTTGGTGCCAGGCAACCATCCGTGAGAACCCCTTCTCCGTGACTTGGGGGCTTTACTTAACTTCTGCTAGAGCTTCCACAATTGCACATAGCATCACATTAAAAGGCTTCTGTCTTCCTCTCAAGTCTCCCTGCATCCCTGTTGTCCCACTTCTCATTCCTCCTCTTGTTATTACATTGTTGAACTTCCCTGCTGAGTGTTCAAGACCAAGTAGGTGACGCCTGTGCTGACCCCTCTCCTTCTACTGCTCAGTAAGCTGAGACTTTTCAGGCCTACTCTTAGAAACTTTTGAGAAGCCTCTTGGCCCCTTCAGTCTCTTCCTCTACTAGTTGTGTCATTTGACAGAATGCGTCAAAGTCTTGCTGACCACATGGGGCTTGCCTTGAACTGTTAGGGACATTTCCCTCCCCAAAGACACTCCTCTGAAAAATGTTTGCAGATGGTTTCCTGGCCTCCAGGGTCCTCTTGGTCCCCCTGACTGATAGGGTAGGTGACTCACTCAAGTGGCGAGGCCCTTAGAGAGGGTCCTGGCTGACCTTGTAAAGCAAGACCAAAAATATTTGTTATTTTTCTTAGCCTTTATAATCTCACAGATGAGAAATATAGATAATCTTTACTTGTGTGTCTGCTTTGATCAAAATAAGAAAAAAATTAAATCCATAATAGAAAAGACTAGGCCACTAGTCATTATTTACAAAAATAAATAATATTCAGGCATTAAACTATGCTTGTTACTTTCATGGAAAATATGAAATAAAGTTTAAAATGAATAGAAAAGATGATGAAGTAGCATTATTGGATGGTCTTTTTTGCTGTTATGAATTAAAATATAATATATAAGTAAAAAGATATTTTAACATTTTGTATCTAACTATTGAAAATGTAATAGAATTGATTCTCTCTCTCTCTCTCTCTCTCTCTCTCTCTCTCTCTCTCTCTCTCTCTCTCCCCTCCCTCTCCCTCTCCCTCTCTCTCTCTAATAATATGAATACATACTAAATAAAAATAATTGCCATGAAGAGCAATGAACCAGTGCATGGCAGTTTCTGACACTAGATCTAAGGAGCAGATTCAGTGACCTCCAGGGCGGACAAGCTCTGGCTCTCTGTGTGCCTCGCATGTGTTCTGGGCAGCCAGCCCATGCAGTCCTGAGCCCAGAGATGCCCTGTGTGGTCTGAGGCAGCCAGTTCCTTCTATCCCTGAGCCCAGAGATATGTTCCACATATCCAGTAATGCCACACAAGTCATATAAAATTAAAGCTAAGGATCAAATGTCTCAGAATTTTGTAAATTAATATCTTTCTACCTGTTTTATTTGTTTTAGATAAAATTAACAAAGAGCTTGGTAAGTCCTGTGTCTCTATCATAAGGTAAATTATAAATGTGTCCTGTGACCACTTAGAACACTTACCTCTTCCTATTTACTGTTGCAGAAGAAAGAAAATTCCTTGGAGAACAGGGTAAGTGAAGCCAGGATTCCCAATTGATGTGCCATGTGCCATTACCTACAACAGCCCTGTCCTTCCCTGTCACCCAGTTAACCCTGAACATCTTCATCAATTGCAGGTCTGAATAAAATCCGAAAATTTGCAGGTAAGTGCAAAGTGATTACTCTGTGGGGAAGACTGACTTTGTGCTTGCAATGTCATCTGCAGTTCCATCAGTCCCCCTGTGAAAAAAGAGAAGTGTTTTCCCTCCCCATCTCTAGCACACATTTGAACTGTCAACATAATCTGATTCTGGGCTTACGTTCTTTCCAATAAGCACCAATTTGCTGACTAGGAAAGGTTTCATTTTAGAAAAGACCACAGTGCAGTAGCTGTGCAAACAGGGGTAACATGGTGTCACCTGATCTGAAATAACTTTCTAGGTAAGTGAGAAATCAGTCCTCTCTCTGTCCTGACCTCAGCAATTCCACAGCCACAAGACTGTCTAGATCAAGCAGACTGGTGAGACGGGCTGGTTTCCTTTTCTCTCTTCTCCTAAAGTCTCAGAGCTCTCATGCCTCTCAGGTTCCCCTGATCAACCTGCACAAACACCACCATTTCTCCTTGTAGAAAAGAGAAGGTGGAGAGGGCTGCCTCTGTGGATCCAGTCCCTGCCACCCCCACCGTGGGTACCCTCTCATCTGTTCGACTGTCAACCCTCCACAAGGAGCTGCCTCTGAACATGCCTTCTCAACTCTCTCCCTTGCCCTCCACTTTGTCCAGAGGCCCCGTTCCTGAAGACAGGCTCTGGTGGGGCCTCCCTCCCTCGGAGTGCTGCCTTTCTGGCTGGGTCCTCTGCCTGCTCACATGCTGCTGTCCACCGCCCACCTCCCGCTGCTTGGGCCCTCAGGCACGCTCTGTCTCTCTGCTCTGCATGTAAGGGCCTCCACAGCCACCTCTATCCCTTTGAATCCACCCAGGTGGGTGGGGTAGACCTTGCTTAAATATTGAAGAAATATCCTGAGATCTGTACTGTCATTACCTATGTCAAGGCCCTAACCATGGACGTCTCAACCTATAACCAGTTCCTTTGGAACCTGTGATGAAACACCTCATGTCTGTTGTAGAGATGAAATAGTTCAGGGATAGTTCACACTGAGTCAGAACCGTTTTGTGTTTGGTTGTGGAATGGCCTCATGGGAAATAGCATACGGATCCTGTCCTTACTTATGGAAAGAACCTCAAGTGTGACCTGTTTTTGCCTTGTCTTACAATCTGGATGGTTCTAGTGGAAATCCTACCATTAATTCTCCTTCCTTCTGCAGAAGACATAATACTGGATAAAGACACTGCTCACCCTTACCTTGCCGTGTCACCTGATGGAAAGTGTGTGAAATCCGTGACCAAAAAGCAGGACGTGCCGGACAAACCTGAGCGATTTGATACAATGCCAGCGGTGCTGGGTCGGAACCGTTTCTCCAGTGGCAGCCACTACTGGGAGGTGGAAGTAGCAGGGAACAGCAAGTGGACCGTCGGGATCTGTGTGGAGTCAGTGAACCGCAAAGGACAGTACATCTCTGCTAAGACCCAGAGCGGGTTCTGGACCCTGTGCCTGAAAGATGGCACGTACAAGGCCCTCTCCGTCTCCCACCACGTTCTCCAGGTCACAGGGCCCCTCCTGAGGGTGGGCATTTTTCTGCAGTATAAGGAAGGGTTGATCTCGTTCTACAATGTGACTGAATGTACCATTCTCCACACTTTCAAAAGTGAGTTCACTGAGCCCCTGAGGCCGTACTTCTACCCCGAGCCTGCTGGTGAGAAAAGTACAAATGGCCTTACCATTGTCAAGGTGCCAGCCGCAGACCCTGCTGTCCCTCTCTAGAGCGTAGTGGTTATGTCCTCATGGGTCATAATGACAGTCTGGGTTGCCATTCCCAGAGCAGAGAGCTGCAAGCCACAAGAAGCCAGGCTCCCTGCAGACATTTGGGAAGACTCAGGATGCCTTCAGCTGCTCCGGCTGCTGTCCCTCTCCCCCTCAATGAATGTGCTTCCTTCCATCCCCTTCCCTGCAGAAAGACAAAGCTCTGCCATCCTTCTTAGACTCTGAAAGTGCTTCAAGACTGTCCTTGGTAGGTCACTGTCACATTGCCTAATGTGCTTTACCAGCTGACGGACTGTTTCTGTATGAGCAGGAAGTGGTGAGGTTTCCCAGGCAAGAGACCGACTGTCGTTCACTGTAACAATTGTCACTTTTCTTGAGCAAATACAGCACTGAACGCCACAGAATGGAGTAGAATTGAATTGCCCAGAAGGACACATGCTCTCCAGGCATTTCTGTGCAGCTCTGTGTGTAATCCCAGGGCCTTTAGGTCGCATGATCATGCACTCAGATGCAGGCCATGATGTCTGCCTCCAGCCGAAACCCTTCAGCATCTGCTGTGTTTGTTGCCTGTCAGAAAAGACACAAAGCCTTGCTCACAGAAGAACTCACAGAAAATGAGTTTAGAACAACTCAAACTTGCACACTTTGTTGACTGAAGAATCCATTTGAAGAAACATTTGGTTATTTCTCATAATGTTAAATGTGTTAAATTATTACTATAATCAGTAATTTCACTGCTGGGTGTTATTCTAGAGCAATAGACACTATGAACCAAAGATCTTCAAGAATGTTCTTAGCAGCTATATTACAAACAACTGAAAACTAGAAATTAATGTCCTACATGAGAATCTGTAAGTAAACTTAAATCCATTCATAGCCCAAAATAGTGTTTGGAACTGAAAAAACAATGAGAGACTACAATGTGCAATATGTAGATGATTCCCAGATATATTTTGCTAATCAAAAAAAGGCAGACAGAAAAAAAAGTGCACATCTCCATCTGTATAAAGTTCTTCAGCAGGTAAAATAAATATCTTGTAAAAAAATAAGTAGATGGTTTTGGAGGTGACTGAGTGGGAAGGGGCAGAACTTGAGTTTCTTCGTTTCACTGTGTTTTCACTGTTTTCAGTGTGGTCAGAAGTGATCCTTGCTCCTGTTATTGGTACCCTTGCATAGATCTTCCTCAGTGAGTAACAGCCATGCTCCCAGAATCCAGTGCAGTCAGTGTTAAGTAGCATCCCAAGTCACATCCTGCAGTGGACAGCAGGTGTCCTCTTGGCCTGCTGGATAACTCACTGTGAAACATGATAGCGCCAGGCCGTGAGGGCATTCAAGCAGTTCTGTGGAGAGGCCCGTGGAGGGAATTTTAGGCCTCCTGCTCATATCCATGTGGATGAACCAATTTGAAGTGGACAGTCTGGCCCCTGTAAAACCAGCAGCAACTAGAACTTCACAAGAGATTAAGAGCCACAGCTACTCAACCATCCTCAAATTCCTGAAATACAGAAATGACAAAAATCTTGTATGAGAAACTATCTCTGTTAATGGACTAAACTTTAGGATGATTTATAATTCTGCAATCTATACAACTATTAATTGAAGAAAAATGAATTTTAAATTATAATAAAGAATCCTTTTAGCAGGTTTGCTTTGCAGTGTCATGGCTTAGCCCATTTACACACACACACACACACACACACATACACACACATATATACATATATATTTAAGGCTTACTTTAATGCCTTTACTTTAAATAAAAATGAATAAATAAGAATGAAGCAAAATGGCAACTGAAACTCCAAGCCGAACAGATATCCATTATTTTGGTCAGTTTTTCATCACTGTAAGCAAAAGACCTGAGAACAATGTAAAGGAGAAAAAGTTTATGTGGCTCTCATGGGTTTCAGAGGTTCGGTCCATGTTCAGAGGACTCCGTAGGTCTGGGCCTGTGGAGAGGTAAGCATCATGGCAGATGGGCACAGCAGAGGAAATCAGCTCAGGACATGACAGCCTGGAAGCAGGCGCACGTGCGCGTGTGCACACTCACACACACACACACACACACACACACATACAGCGCTTCCCACCAGGGCTGAAGTATAGATCCACTGCTTAGGTGAGGCTCTCTAACCTAATCATTCCAACTTTGAACGTACTTGCATTGTATCACACATGAGTTTTGGGAGAACACCACATATTCAACCCATAACATTCATGCACCAAACTATCTTCAAAAGAGCTAAAAAGAAAACAAGTGAGAGAAGGTGGTGCTCTTTTTTAGTATAACAGAAATACTTCTTTTTTTTTTTTTTTTTTTTTTTTTGAGTACCAATAAGTCTTTATTCATTGATTTTCCCAGGGAGAGGAGAAGGAAGGGAAGAGTCAGAATGTGTGTTATAAAATGATTAGAAAATAGGAAAGGAAGAAAGTATCTGGGTACAGCAAAATCAAATCATAATATAAAAACACCCCAATGGTGGGGGTCACCAAAGCCCAAGGGGGCTTAGTCTCCTGTATTTCAGGAATGAGGGGAAGAGATCAGGGAAAGAACAGATAGGTACATACTTTCCCACCCTCCCTCCCTCCCTCCCCATAAAATTCAAGATTTCACACAAAGCTTTGGTTTCTAGCAGTAAACATGGAGTTACATTCGTCCGTCTCCTATTAAACAATCTTGTGGCCACTTTGACATAAGTTTCTTGCACCTGAATAAAAGTTCCTGAGTGACTTGAACATACATTCATATTTTCTTTCCTGGTCTCCTGACCCCACTTTGTACATGGAAAGCCCCCAATTGCTTCTCTCTACTTTAGAATTACAGATTAAGTAGGTTTGATCCATGCAAACAGTAGTGTGGTATTTGGCATGAATTGCATCAAGAGCTGGTCTTGACTCCAGAGGTTAGGAACAAGGGGCAGGGAATCCCAGCTTCTTTAGGAATTCTGCATAAGTCATTTAAGAGTTGTAGAGACACTCAAAGGATTAAATGTGTATGTAGGTTTTCTTTTGAGGAAGAAGGTAGGATAAGAGTCAGGCTTTTAGGACAGAAGATCTGACCCAAAATAGCAAACAGGGAAAGAGGAACATAAAAGATGGTTTAAGACCCTCATTTCAAGAAGAGGGCCCCCCAAACTTATGTTTCAGATCCTTTTGCCTGGTGCAGAACCTTCTGTCAAAGATGCTTTGGCTATTTTTCTCTCAATACAAAAAGAAGTTTGTAAACAATAAAACCCCAAAAGAACATGGAGAAAGACCAACACATTATATTTACACAAACTAGGCCACCTAGCAATCACCAACTCAGAGACTCAGTAAAGTCCTACAAAGCCCAGACAAATATAATAACTAGAGGGGGGCAGCATCTGGGGGAGACAAGAAACCAGGATCAGACACACACCACCCAATGCGTTCTATTGCATTTATCCCGTTTCAACACAGTGAGGTAGGTTTGCGGTGATCTCACAGCATGTAAACGAAACCCCCTTTCTTTCCTCTTTTAGCTACCTTGACACTACTCATAATTATTGCAGCAGGGCAGGACACTGGCTCTGGGCGCCACATAGAGTCCTTGCTATGGGTCTCCCTGGAAGCCAAGAGTTTTGGAAGGTTAAGGATTTTAGCCCTTTGTTCATATAGCCTTCCTAGGGTGGGATAAGGGTACTGGTCTTTGAACTCATCCTTACTCTCCTTTTTTAAAAAAATTTTAAAACAAAAACACATATACACCCTGTTGTACATGGTAGGCCTAGGCTAATCTGGTGAAGGATGGGTCTATAAAGCAAGTTCCATGCCTTAGCATTAGACAACCATCACTTAACTTTGGCTTCCTCTCTGGACCTGTTAACCTGGCCCCCACCTCTCAAACTTCCCTGCACCACTTTTTTTTTGTTTAGACTAATTTCCAGTCTTCCAGTACAAGGAGATCAAGTCATGGGGCAACTCAATTAAAACCTAGTCTCCTATGAAACATTTAAGGTGGAGGGGGTTTCAAGAGGACAGTATAGCAGAAAAGCAAGCTCTAATTGGCAGAAATGAGGTAGTTCAATAGGCTGTGCACTCCAAATGGTTGCTCTCCATGGTGATAAAAACAACAACAAAAATTATTCCTGCTGTGCAGACCTGGAGCTGCTGCCGCCTTATCCCTGAGATTGCTCATGTACCTGAGAACACAGTGCAGGAATGAGGGCCTTAGATTAAAATATACAAAAATACAAAACCAGAATATTTATATTAAGGGGGAAAAAAAAAGTTAAAATGCACAAGATACGTCATTCGCACACAGATAGTGCAGTTGGCATCCTGGAGAAAGCGGGACCCAAGGTGCAGTTATCCAAGGGAGCAAATAAATAAAATCACATTGGCCCAGAAAGAGTGGGAGTGAGCTAGGAGCAGTGGGTCTGCAGCTGTTTCCCCAACCACCCCTTTTGCCTATCCTCACAACCCATGACTTGGGACAGTTTCCAGCACTATATCCCAAGATTGGATTATGAGGAAGGTAACAAGATGTGAAAATCCTGCTTTGCTCCTGAGATTCTCCCACAGAATGTGGTAGTTTGTGGGTTGGGTCCATTCATCTGATCTTTTGTGTTAACTGTTTCATGCCCTGGCAAGGGAAATATTATTACATTTCCTTCTTTGAAAGGAAAACAACCTCCCTATCATCCAGGCCACTTTCAAAAGCTAGAGGTTTTGGGGTGAAGAATCAGATAAAGCACACAGGTTTTAAGGTGGCTTTGCCCCAAAGCCCTTACTTGCATTTCGATAGAGCATGGCTGGAGTTCCTTTGCCTCGCCCCTTCCCCCCACTGAAAGGGAAGATGGGATGATGCAGGGGAACCCCGGCCTGAGAAACTTGGCACTGCCAGCTACCCCCAACCCACCCTTATCCCCACTTTCTCCACTCTGCCGATTGATGCCTGCTCCTTGAACTCCTGATAGCAAAAGAATAGCCCCCACCCGCTATGGCTCAATTCTGGGCCTCTGCAGGGAGCAGGGCAGGGCTGTGGATCTCTTCTTCTTCCTCCCGGAAATAGGCTGGCTTGCCCTGGGAGCTGGGCGCCTGCTGGGCCTTCAGTGGACATGAGGCTACCATATGATTGATGCTTTGGCAGAAGTGGCACTTCTTGGGCTGGGGTGGCAGCTTGCATTCCTTGGCATGATGATCTAGCCCACCACAGTTGTAGCACCTGTCTCCTTTGGATCTGCGTTTTTGCATGTTCTTCCCTTTTGGCCGCCTCTCACTCCCAATGCAGAACACACCACCAGGGCCAGTAACACGGATGGATTCCAGGCCCTTGGCAGACTTCTTAAAGGTAAACTCCACTGCCTCGCCCTCCTTCAGGCTCCGGAAGCCCTCCATATGCAGCTTACTCTGGTGCACAAAGACGTCCACTGGGGGGTCGAGCGCGACCCCGGCGCGGGCGGTCATGGACAGGAAGCCGAACCCCATGCGCACGTTGAACCACTTACAGATGCCGGTACCGTGCAGCAACTGTGGCTCGTCTGCTGCCCGGGCCGCGTCCGCCGGCGCCTCCTCGGGCGCCTTCTCCGCCGCTTTGGTGCAGCCACCTGCAAACTGCTGGTTGGACACCGAGCCCATGGTCGTCTGCTGAGCCCGTGGCCCCGGGCCCCTAGTCGGGCGGCTGCTGGCCCCAGAGAAGTCCGCAGGCAAAGGGGTGGTTCGGAGAAGCCAGAAATACTTCTTGAAGTGGGCAGGAAGGAACGAGTTGCCCAAGTCACCCGCCCTAACTCCTAGAAGCCCAGCATGGGGAGAGTTGCCTCCCCTTTCAGGGAGGAAGAGAGAATAAAGTTTGGGGCTTAGACATGAAACCCAGGCCCAGGCCCACTACAGTAACACCCTGTATAGGCAAGGCTCCACCCCTTCTGACAGGCCATTCCCATGGATTTAGCCTGGAACTTCACTAGGCCAGGCAGCTGAAGGCCTGCACTCCTCCACCAACCTCAGAGGCTGACCTGGGAGCAAGACTCCACTCAGTGATCAGCTAGGCATGAAAGACAGCAAAAGCTTTGTCTAAGATTCTAGTGCCAGCCCTGTCTCAGTGAGACAAAGCACAGAAGGCCCTGTAAACAGGCCACAGTGCAGATGGAGCCTCTAGACCCATTTAAGACCAAGATCTACTGTTATCGTTTAGCTATGAGCTATCTCCAGAAAGGTCATGTGTCAGAAGATGCAAGAAAGTTTGGAGGAGAGATGATAGGGTTATGAGGGTCTTAACCTAATCAGTGCATTAATCCTCTTGAATGGATTAACTGGGTGGTGACTATAGGCAGGAAGGTGTGGCTGGAGGAGGAAGGTCACTGCCTTTGGGGTTTATATTTTGTCCCTTGTGAGCCAAGCTTAGTCTCTCTGCTTCCTGAAACCCATGTTCTGGCTTGCTTTCCTGTGACACTCTTCTGCCCTGATGTTCTGCTCATCTTGCGTGCAGAGCAATGGAGCTGGCTGTCTATGGACTGAGACCTCTGAAACTGTAAGGGTCAAACTTTCCTCCTCTAAAAAGTTCTTGTCAGGTCTTTTGGTCACAGCAGCCAAAGAGCACATGCCACTTGAGCACTACTGGCACAGACTTGTTAGGGTCTGTAAACAAGTCAGGATGGCGCCTGGCATATTGCCAGAGGGAGTAGTTTGTGAAGTAACGCCTGCGAGCCATTGAGTGTGGAGATTCCTTATTGGTTGACTGCTGTATCTAGTTTATGTTAATTAAGATAAGCTGTGTGGAATGTATAAATACCTCTGTGGTCCTACAATTAACAGCTCCCATTCCTGCTGTATCAATCTACACAAGTTGCTCGTCACCCCCCCACCCCCACCCCCGGTTATTTTGCTGCAGTCGGACTGCGGCACAGACTCACAGTTCAGTGTGCATTGCTCCCAGCCTCAGAGGGGGCCCAGGTCATACCACCTCCTCCTAAGTCTGTGCAGGCCTCTGTGGCTGGGAGACTTGGCATATCCCAGTTAAGCACCAGTTTAGATGGCCGAGGCCAACCTTGGGCAATGCCGATCTCAACAGATAACTGCTCAGACATAGGACTCTAGAGTCACTCTGGCACAAGGTGGGAACTGTGGGATGGACTCGTGTGTGAGCCTGCACCACATCAGCTTCAGTGTGGGCTTCACCACACTCCTGAGACTTCACAAGTCATTGCCAATCTGAGAGGCAGGTGTGACCTAGCTCAGCATCCGCTGGGTAGCCAAGTGACTGCCTTCACCAACATTATCCTGACCTCAGGCAGCAGGGTGGGAGAAGACCCATCTTCTGGGAAACAGGAAAGTGTGGTAAGTGCAAGACTTTGCCCTGGAACTCAGTGTTGCCCAGGTGAAAACTAATACTGGGCAGGTCCTAAGTGCCTCCACACCCAGGCTTGCCTATCAATGGAGACTGTGGAACAGCCCCAGTTTCAGGAAAGACAGGCAACTCCAGTCTATAGACATGGTTTCAGCCAACAGCACCTGTGCTGTGTTGCTATGGTCTTGGGTCACAAGTCTGCCTCAGCAAGAGGTAGCCAATAGCAGTGTGAGGTTTCTTTTTTTTTTTCCTACCCCAGTGTTGTGCTGCTTTTGGTGGGCTGTGTGCAAAGAATGTAACATAGATTGACAGATTGACAGAATTGTTGGCCACAGGCTGGTATCTGTGGACGAAGCATCCAAGTCTCTCCTGGCCCCAGGGAAAGACTTGTGGATACAGACTACTCTTTCTAGGTACTTCCCTATTTCTTTTGAACAATCCACCACCAGTGTGCATTTGGGAAAACCCAGGGCTTGGATTTATCTCTACTATTGAAATAGTGGTAACAGACCAACAACAGACCACCATAAAATCTGGACCTGAGTGCCAAACAGGGCTGAAACAATGGAAGTGACTACAATCTCAGAGAAAATAGATAGCCTGGTCAGAATTTTTATAAACAAGGCAAAATCAAAGCCAAATTAGGAGACTGAAATAAATGCCAAAATTCTTTAACACACAAACAATAAGCAAGGAATAAACATACTACTGGAGACAATCACCAAACCACAAAGGTCAGATCGTAAGAGAGACAGAGTGAGTCAGCTTTGTATTGCTGTGATCAAAACAGCTAACAAGAAGAAGATAGAGGAGGAAAAGCTTGTTTTAGCTCACAGTTCCAGAGGTTTAGTCTACAGTCAGCCATGTCCATTGCTCTGGGTCCAAAGTAAGTCAGCCCAAGTGAGCCTTTAGGTTACAGCTCTCATAATCAAATCATTTCCCCCCTGAATATTCCTCATTAGCATAAATTTTGGGGGACACCTCACATCCATACTGTAGCAGGGAGGAAGACCAAAAGTAACTATAATAAAATAAAGCTCAGGTTGCACAATGGTTGTAGCAAGACCTTACCTACCAACAATCACCTCAAAGGTAGATGAATTAAATTCTCCAATTAAAATGCACTCACTAGATTTGCATGAGCTATTTGCACATTGCTTCATGTCTATGGCTTTGCCCACTGCTAGGCTAATGGAAGAACTTTGAGCTTAGCTATGTATGCTAAGGTGCTCGGAAGGTCAGCTATGATAACTGTACCTCAACTTACAGTGGAGTTTCATCCCACAGCTACATTGTAAGTTGAGGAACATCCGTATTTAAAAGCCTGGCATTCAGAACACAGTGAAAATTGAAAGAATGCTGCAATTGGAAAAATCATATTAAAAATGAATAAAGAACTCCTACAACTCAGTATTAAAGCACTAAAAGACATCAAAAATATGAAAATTATTTGAATAAACATTTGTCATGAAAGGGCATATAAATGGACGACAACTGCATAAGCTGCACTCAACAACATTAATCAGGAAACTGCCAGTCGAAGCTCATGTGATGTCACCACGTGCCTGTTAGGATGTTGTTGTTCATTGCTATAACCTGAGGCTGTACAATGCAGGATGAAGAAGTTTATTTAGCTCATAGTTTTAGAGGCTGCAAGTCCAAGATCAGTTCTTCCCACAGGATTGTCCTCTGCTAAGGGCCTCATGGTGGATGGCATTACGGCAGGAACCCAGAAGAAATCACATGAGAGAGAGAAAGGCAGAGAGTGGGAGGGTCCTATCCTTCTCTGTTCATAACAATGCAATCTCACACACACAAAAATAAAAACTCATTCTAGGAGACCATCATCCCTTCCAGGACCAGTGCCTAAGTGACCCAATTGCCTTTCATCAGGCTCCATCTCCTAAAGGTTCCACCACCTCCAACATCAACACCTGAGGACCTCAGTCCAAACAGGTGGGCTGTTGGATGCATGATCAAAGCATATTCAAACCACAGCACTCAACCCTGGCCTGCAGAGCCTATCCTGCCTCACAATGAAAACTGCATTTATGTGAAGCCCAGTCTCAAAATCTTGATTTTGTGGTGGGGAGTGGGCCCACAGGGCCTTGGGCAGCACCACACCCACAGCTTTGCTGTCTGAAATCCCAAGAAGATGCTCCCTGAGGCTTTGCACTGACACTTGGGACTTCCCAGGTCTGCGAGTGCATGCTGCTAGTGGCCTTACTCAAGCTCAGTCCTGGTGATGGCCCCATCCCCATTGATATAACAGGCATCACCGCACTGGGTGATCTCAAGGACACTTCCTCCTGCAGCCAACGTTAGCCTGGCATCCCAGGTTGCCCTTCAGAATCTTACTTAAAGCTGCCATGACTCTATCGTTGGTGCCTACACAACCAGCATCATGTAGATGCCACTTGAGTTCTACTGTCAGTATGACCAGGACCTGGGTGTACTTGTGCCCTGGAAGTAGCCATGGAGTGCTTTACCAGAAAGTAGGAAGCACAATTCTGAAAAGGGCCTGGGCAGCCAGCCCGTGGAGAGCACCAGGTGCCTTCTCTGAGACACACTCCCTTTCAGGCCTCTGCTCCTATGGAGAGGGCCAGCCCTGCCAACCTCTGCGCTGCCTTCCATGATGTTTCCTTATTGTCTTCTTGTTAGCACAGCATTCCCTTTCATCTGCACAAATCGCTTCAGCAAGTGATTGCTCACTAACCTTTCCTTCATTTTATTCTCCTGGAAAGTTCTTTATTTTTTCTCTAGCCAGGCTATAAATGTTTTTTTGTTTTTTTGTTTTTTGCAGGGGAAGTGTACCAGGGATTGAACTCAGGGGCACTCGACCACTGAGCCGCAAGGTGCAGGTGGCCTGAGCCAGAAATACCTGTAACCACGGGAGGTCAAACTCATGCATGCTCCTCAAGGTTAGAGGCAAGGTGGGGGTTCATCTCCTGGAGCAGTGCCAGGGAGGACCCCTCACAGGGATGCTGAGGACTGGACATCTGTGCTGTCCTTGCACTTCTGCACACAGCTCCTGACCACACTGACATTGGAGGTGATGGCCTCGCACTGCACAAATAAAAATGTGATGGCCATTTTTTATTATTATTTTATTATTTATTATTATTAAAATATATTGAAAAAGCAAATACATGGAGCTCTAAAAACAAAATTAAAACAAAAATAAAACTAAATGGCCAAGCATAAAAAAATGTTCAACATCTTCAGGAATCATAAAAATGCATATTAAAACTTCACTGAGAGTCCATCCTACTCCAGTTAAAAGGGCAAGCATCATGAACACACATAATCATAAATGCTGACAAGGATATGGGGGTAAATAAACTCATATACACTGTTGGTGATATTGTACTTTAGTACAGTCACTCTGGAAATCCATGTGGAAGTTCTTCTAATCACTAGGCATGGAAGCATCATCTGACCCAGCTATACTACTAGTCAGTATTTATCCCAAAAACTTAAATTCAACATGCTATAGCAATACATGCATATCCATGTTTACAGCTGTGGAATTCACAATAGCCGAACTATGGCACTAGCGTAGATGTCCGTCAACAGATGAATGTGTGGTGCATATATACAAAGAGTCTTTTTCAACTATAAAGAAGAATTAAGTTATGTCAATTTCAAGAAAATAGATAGGTGTTGTGTCTCACAACTAAACCAATCTGGGTCACTCCAAGTGAATTTGAGGAATAAATAAAGACACAGACTCAGAAAGTACCTTTTCTTTGGGTTCACTGACTGCTCCTCAGCTGCAGCTCCCACAGGGGAGCAAGGCAGGCAAGAAAGAGAGTGAAGAGCATATGCTGAACCCTTTCATTGGGGAGAAGCCATTCAAATGAGGCAAGGAGTAGGATTACAAATAGGTAAGTGTAACTCAACCCTAGCAAGGTGTCGCCTACACCTGGAGCCTTGCCTTGTTTTCTTAGCAGGAGCAATGCCCAAGTTACTGCTACCTGGCACTGCCGTGCCGGACTGAAGACAGTAATTGGTCAGAACCCGGTGCATCAGGACTTAAAGGCATCTGCATCCAGGGCAGCTCCAAACTTATTCTCCCTTTCTTAATATATTTTTTTTTAAAAAAGGCAACTATAGAATTATATATTTTAGTCACTGGATTCTTGGTCCAAGGTTGTCATGATCTACTATTGAAACACAAAAAGAATTAGTAGAAAACATATCATTTCAATAACATAACTTTGGAAGATCTAGGTTATTATTATTATTCTGTCAAATACTCATCAGAAGATTCTTAATCATTTCCCAATTTTATTGGGAAGCATTGTGTTTGACCATAGTAACATAGACATTTTTATTTGGCATGACATTCAAGCCTTTCCACAAACCATAGAGCAGAGGGCTCATTCACATTATTCATTACAACGGTTTGTAGAGGATTTTAACTTAGTTTCAATTCTTCCATCAGGACTTATCTGACTATGAGGGATCTTGGAGGTAATTTAAGTAAAATTATTTTTTAAAAATCACATATTGTTTTAAAACATAGCCACAAATGCTGTATTGTAGGAACAATGAATAATGTTTTAAGTATTCACTTCAAGGATCATGAAATCAAGAGCTTGCCTAGGTCTGGTTAATTGGCATGCACCTGTTTCAAAGCCTGAACGTTAACTTCTGCATGCTAGCTGGCAATAGGATGAAGGAAAGTTGATGAAGGATCAATGTCCTTTCCACTACTGTAACTAGGGATGGAATGAGGCAAGTTGTACCTTTTATAGGCTACAGGATTTTTTAACCATCCTTTCTCTCAATTATCACATTAAGGAGTCTTTTAGGTCAGTAATGTAAAAATTCTGGAGGCAGAAGCACCAGACATTCTGTTGGATGCCATCTCACTGAGGGTTAAGGCTTCTGCAATTATCCTTGTCAATTCTAGGAGACCAGTCTGTAAATGCCTGGCCTATATAGGAAGTTTCTATTTCAATAGTCATTCTATTTTGACAATTGTCCAGATATATAGTCTTAATTTCTAAGGACCAGCATGATTGGCTGGCTTAGTTTTCTCATATGCTGTGTTTTTCTCAAAAGATACTCCCAGACAGCCTGTTTACACAGGATCAACATATAGGTGTAACTGACCATTACAGTCAGGACAATTAATCTGATTATATAGGTGGACTTTCCAGTCCACAGCACAAAGCATATTAAAGGTGGACCTGAGAAATGGGCCTATAGAAGTTTGATCCTAATTTTTACTTACCTGACAAGCTCATGAAGCTGCATGGATGTAAACTCCGCAGTTGGGAGATTTACTTTTCTGTGTCAGGGTTTTAACCTTTCCATGATAACCAGGTTAAACTCTATTTTTTGAAATTTCATTTAATATACTGAATCATGTTCAGCAGCGTAAGACTCAATACTACAATTAAGAAAAATTTTTAAAAATATTTTGGAAGATTTATTGTGACCCTGTGGGGTCCTGTTTCTCCCTGTTTTAATATATTAGCATTGAATGAAATGCTGACATATATCATAATATCATTAGTATAAATTATTGACAATAGTACAAGTATTTAAATGATAAAGATTTATTATCTTCAGCTGGTCGTGAGACTTGACAAAAGTCAATTTAGGAGGTATGGTAAATAGAAATTTAGCATTTACTAAATGTATGACTTGATTTTGACTTTAACAGAATTATCAAAAATGAAGAATACAATAAGTTGTATACAAAAATTTATATTTTGAAATTAGCTCTAGATTAACTTAATCAATTATCTTAATTTGGAATAAAGGTAGAGACAGAGTTTTTAAATTAGGAGTGGTGGTGGTCTTTACTAGGGGCATGAGAAATTATGTAAACATCTATCCAAAATAGAAAGTCAAATGCTAAATAAGCCTAGAGAAGATATTTTGTTTTTACCATTACTAAAAAATGAAATAGAGAAAAGAAATGAATAGTCTTTTATCTATGAATCTAAAAAAAGCTGTCACTATCATTATCAAACTTAGTGTAGACTTAAGTATGGAGGGTTAGTATCTCAAATATTAATAGTTAAAAATAAGTCAATAGTGTGATTTAAGACAATGACCTAATTTAGAATTTGTATGAAACTGAACTAGCAATGACATCTTGAGGAATTATTGTCAAAACAATTGTGTATAAAGAAACATATGCATGAACATCTTTAATAACTCCACTTAATGTAGCAAAATTAGCTCCAGTAACCATGCATAATCCATGACTTTACTAATTTCAAAAATATTAATGTATGTAGGGTATCATCTAAGAGCACTAAAATTGAAAAAAGCTCTATTATGTTAAATTTATTACTAAAATTAGTTATTGGCTATGGAGCTGATTTATTTATGGCTGTCTAATATTTTAGGAGTAACTATTTTTAGGGCTATTTTCCACAGTGACAAACTGTTGACAGGGCTTGACTTAAGACTCCATTTTAATGTTTAGAGGCTCTCAAAAGCTGTTTTTAATTAGAAGAGGAGTAAAATTTTTAACTAAGAATCTTATTTTTCTTGTGGTAAGATTACAACTTTAATCTCTTTTTGTCTGTATGTTTGCCTTTATTTTTCTTCTTCACTTGGGCTCCATTTAACTATGGTGCAACACCTAAACTTGGCTAGAATTATGTAAATCCTTTGTAATATTGATGGCTAACTGGACAATAGACTCATCTTTTGAAAATAGGTGGCCCCTTGTAAGTTTAGGTTCTGTATTGTCCCTTTAAGTATCTCTATGAAAATAGTAGAATTTTTCTAAAGGCTTACTAAAATTCTTTTTTAGGCATTTTGTTTATATGTTGGATATCTGTTTTGGAGGGTTGTCTGTACTTCAGTTAGACTATCAGATTTGTCCCTATTCTGTGTTACTGGGACATGGTTAAGATAAATCTCCCTTAAATCTAGTTTTAAAATTGCTTTCTATTTCAAAATTTAGCTAAGTAATAGCATAATATTTCTCTAGGTAAGATTAGACATTTGGCATAAATTTTGAAATAATACATGAATTTGGATTTCTTGAAAATCTCCCTGAATTTGTTTTGGTCTATATTAAGTTTGAAAAGTTCCCTTCGATCTTTCTTTCTAGTAGGCAATTTTTAAGGCCTTCTTTGATGATAGAGTTGAGGCTAGATAAGAAAATTAGATACCATTTGATTATTGTAATCTCCCAGTATATAGACTAGTTGATTCATTCTAACAATTCAAAAAGATCCCTTAATCTCTTTTTGAGAGAAGGTCTCAAAATATCTCCATATCTCAGAATATTATCCTTTAAATAGGTGTCTCTTAATTGTCTTTTTAAAAATATGATTAAGGTTACTTCCCATTGTAGGGAGTAGTATATGAGTCTTACCATATTATTTATGGATAATAGGTCCAGTCAGAGAACTTATATAATACCAATGAATTTCCAACAAAGTTTGCAACTTTTATTGTTCAAAACTAATGTACAACATTAATTTGGAGAACACACATCCTAATTAAATGTTCTTCAAAATCCCATAAACATCCAACAAATACAAGTAATATGCAAGAATCAAATTTAGTCTCCAAAGAGAAAAGTCAAAGTTAGAATTTAGTCAGCACTTTAAACATTGATTGTTTTAATTAAGGATGTGAATTTATTCACTAAAATTAATTCTTAAACATTAAGAATCACTAGGTAAATAAAAACCTTAGTTAAGGAAATAAACTTAACATTTTAATAAGTCTTTATTATGTCAAAATATGGATAAAATCTTAGCTCACATCAACATAATAAGGTCAGGGAAATAGCCTAAAATATACTAGAATTGATTAGTTTATATTTACAGTCAGTCCAGTTATACATAAATCAGTTTCTCAATTATTTTAAATTTCTCTATTATCTGTCTAGATAATAGATAATGATGTAAGGATTTCTTTATGTAGAAAAATCTAGAATATAACAACCTTATATTTCCCAAAGAGGATTTCTTTCCTCTTTGTAGGACCTCCAATTTATGTTTCCTCTCTGTGGAAGTATCTTCTTCTTCGTTTAGAATTCTTTCTTTTGGTTATAATTTGGAAGAATTTCTATAAGTCATAGAATCTAAACAAATTATTGTACCTTGATATGAAAAAAAAAATCTCAATGAAAATATATTGAAATATGGATATTTCTGTAGACAAAATTATATTTGTTTATTATCTTATCAAAGTTTGTACAATAATTTGAGAATTAGAGATTACTTGATGGTGATATTATCTCTTGAAAGAAAAAAATTTTTATAGTGAAATACATTTCTCAAATATCTGTAACTATAAAAAGCAGAGCATCCGATAAATGCATGTATAAGGAATATAAATTATGTGTTTTCTGTTGAAAGAAAATTATAAGAAGCAAATACATATATATTAATTAAATAAATAGACATATATGTTAAATATTCTATGAATTAAGGACTATAGATTATTCAAATAACTGAGAAAATATTCATTAAGAATAAAAGCATAGGTTATAATTATGTAAACCTTATGAAGCCATGTGTTTTTTTTTTTTTTTTAATATTTGGATCCATTTTAGCTTGCTTTTAACTAGAGGTACACTCTTAACTCTATGTGACATCACAAAATTTCTGTGCACATATCTGTTCATATTCTGTATTTACATAGTTAAAGAACAAGAAGAATAAGGTCAAACCATCATGAGTGGTTTTGAGAAAAACTATCTCAGATTGCCCATCTTTTATTATCTCCTGAAGACCAAAGGTAGTCTTATAATCCTTAAATAAAACACAAGCAAACATATGCATCACTCATAAATGTAACGTTATCTTTGCAATTTCTCTTAATAATACAGCTATAAAGAATTTCTAGAGGAACCCGTCAAAGGACAAAAATCAGATTATTTAACTTTGAGTACACATTAGGATTAGGGCAGCAATGTAGAAGTCTGTGAACCATATTTTGTCTGAAAAGGAAATCTTTTTTTGGTGCAAAGGTATTAAATAGGATTGGAGAATAGCATATTCAGTGAAATAATTCAGCCTCAGAGAGTCAAAGTGTGTGTTCTCTCTCCTGTGGAAGCTAGAGAGGAAAATGTAAAACAAAACAAAACAAAAAGGATCTCGTAGAAATAGAAGGGATACCAGTAGACTAGAGGAAGGCAATTAGGGAGAGGGAAGAAGGGAGGGTAAAGGGTGGTACTGGGGAAAGAAATGAAGCAAATCATAATATGTGTATGTACAAACATGTCACAGTGAATCCCAACATTGTGTATTATTATAATGCACCAATAAAAAATGTCTCCACAAGCAAACCAATCAAAAACAGAAAACAAAAATCAAAGTCTGGAAAAAGATATTAGAGTCCATTTCCTTGGTGCTGGGAGGGGTTTTACCATATCATAATGACTTCTGTGTATCTCTTCTCTTTCCTTATTTGGTCCTTTAACATGTAAAAGAATGACTCAACTTGATCAAAGTCCACTTGCATGACACTTTACTTTCATTTCCAGTATTCAGTGATGTTGTAAGTTGGTTTTCTGTTTAGCAATTATTTATGGAGAGGGATGAAGGTACTGCATCTCAGGACTGTGCTCTGTGACAGTCCCACAGACACTGGGACCTTCCAGCTAGGATGCAGTTCTTCTGTGTGGGCAGCTGGACATGCTTGCTCTCCCTCCTTCTTCCCTGGCCAGGTGCAGGTGAGTGAGAAGGAGGAAGACTGCTTTCCTTTACACTGGAGACTTGTTGAGAGGACATCTTATTCCATACTACAATTCCAGGCCTCAGTTATTTCTTGTTTTTGACAACTAAAGATCTTAGGGCTATTCTCAAGTTTCTGTCTTTAATTCTATTTTGGGAGGTACTTTTTCTTTTCTATTTTATCTTTGACTTATGTTCACACAACATGCAAAATATCTGGTTGACAGCCATCAATTTCTAGAAAATACTTGACCTCCAATTTCCAGAACGATAAAATAATATAATTTATAAAAAGATGATTATAACGTATAAATAATAAAAAATTGATATTTTAGATTTTTTCCAGTCTTTCACTTTCTGTGCATATTCATTTTTAAAGTGAATTTCTTATAGCCAGCAAATGTTGGTCTTGTTTTTATAGCCATTCAGTCATTATCTTTTAGTTGGAGCATTTAGTCTACTTAAATTCAAGGTTAGTTTTTAAAAATAATGTGTTATGCCTGCACTTTTAAAATCATCTTCTTCTTCTCCTTCTCCTCCTCCTCCTCCTCCTCCTCCTCCTCCTCCTCCTCCTCCTCCTCCTTCTTCTTCTTCTTCTTCTTTTGCAAATATTCTTTGTTTTTCCTTCTCATTCATCTCTGGGATTTGAGGTTTTACTATATTGGTAACTTTACTGTTTCAATGGGGTTTATTTTGTTGAGGTTGGATCTTTGTTCTAGTTCTCTTCTGTGTACCTAACTGTCTAGGGATTTTTATATTTCACATGCTTTCACTATGTTTATCATCTTTCTTTCATTTTCGTTTGTAGGAGATTTTTAGGCATGGTTTGTTAGCTATGTGGTTTTCACATGGGCAAGAGAAAGAAGGGATCAGACCAAAGCAAGATCAAAATCCAGATGGCAAACCCTAAATCCTTTAGGCATCCAGGGCACATGGGGGCAGTGTGTGGAGTCCAAAGGGCTTGGCAAGCTGTGTGACCTTGCCAGTTGTATCCCACATGATCACTGTATTGGGCTGATTCTTTTTATTGCCTGGTGCTTTTATTGACTAACATCCCAAATTCCTGGCATCTCCAACTTCCTGTGGTCAACATAACAACTTTGGTGTCCCTCCTTATTCTCACCAGTTAACACATTAACCCTTCAGGGAAGCTGAGACTGTCCCACCCAGCCTGGCTTATTGGTCTCCCTTTTAAATCTCAGTGGAAACCCCCATGATCCCATAGATTTTGCATTCTCCATTCCTCCAGAACCAGCACCCCATAAACGATGCCAAGAACTGCTGCCAGCTCAAGCATTAGCTGGACCCACTGGGACTATGGCTGCAGTGACTTCTGAATTCCTAGTTAGTTGAGCATGCTGACATGAATCCTGGGGAAAGCGGTTTCCTAGATGGTCCTTTTGGAACAGGGTATTCCTGCCTCTTTTCTCAAAGCAGTCTTTCAAGTGAGTTTGTTCTTTGACATCATTGAGTTTGTGTTGTGTGTTGTCTGTACAATTCTTGATACCCTGGAGACATCTTTCCAAGTGTCCCTATGAGAAGCACTTGTATTTTTTTTTTATAGACACTGATCTCTTCAGCAATCACATCCTCCTTGGTCACAAACTTAAACATGTTCCCTTTCTGCCCCAATTGAAAGTTTTTCAAATCTTTCTGCTCTGCCTTTGGCTCCCAGAATTGAACCTGGCTAAAAACTGCCAACAATACCCTGTCATTGCCTTAGTGCTGTGAGCTGTAAATTCTCTCTCCTGGATCAATGATTCCATCATATTTAAACTCAACCTCACACATAGTCTCTGAGCATGGGTAAAATTTAGACAGGTTATTTTCTGGAATGTAACAGATGTGACTGCTAATCCAATTCCCCACAGCGTGCTCATTCCCAGACATGAATTGGTGTGAACATACTTTATATACAGAGATATGAAAAAATTGTTCTCTATGTGTGTAATAAGAATTTAAATGCATTCTGCAGTCATGTATTTAAAAAATAAAGTCAATTAAAAAATAAACATAGATATGTACATAAAAAAAAGCCTAATGAATGAAGTCTTTATTGTCCATATGCCTATTGGCATTTCAATCTTCCGAGCTCCTATCAGAAGAGTCCTTCATTAAGTTCCACTTTCAACATTATAGGACTTCTATAGAAACTTTCAACCTTTTCCAAACTTCTTCCAACAACCAATTTCAAAGGATTTTGGACTATGTGTTGAGGTATAGTCACAGCAATAACTCCCTTCTCGGTACCTATTTTCTGAGTTCATTTTTTAATTTATTTACTGTTTTTCTGAGTTAGTTCATTTTTTAATTTATTTGCTGTTATAAGATGCCTGAGAAAATCAACTTATGAGAAGGAAGTTTTTTTTTTGACTCATTGTTTCAGAGGTTTCAGTTCATGGTCAGCCAGTTCCATTGAATGGGCTGGTGGTGAGGCAGAGACCCACAGCAGAGAGGGCATTAATTGCTACTCAATTAATGGCAGCAAGAAAGCAGAGTGAGAGCAAGAGGCTGAAGACAGGATAGAACCACTCCCTTCAACTAGGTGCCAGCTCCTATAGTTTCTGTTACCTCCCTATAGCACCACCATCTTGGGACCAAGTCTTTAATACATGAGCTTTTGGGTGCCATTGGGGATTCAAATTTTAACAAGCACCACAACAAATGCTACAGGTGTAAAATTCTTCAGCTCATGTGATTATCCAAGTGTGAAATTCCCTGCCTGACCTCATTGGATGGATTATCATCAAAATACAGGTGCACTAAAAATGTTCTATAAAATTAGCTTCAGGCTATGTGCCACACTCTATGCAAAGGCTCTATTATTTTTCTTGATCACTTTCAGGGCAGTTCCTTGTGATTGGACCAAGCTCACCCATCATTGTCATGGTGGGAGAAGAGGCCATGTTTTCCTGTCACCTCAGCCCTTCCATGGATGCTCAGAACATGGAGGTGACATGGCGCCATACAAACAAATCAGGCCTGGTACATAACTATAGGAATTCCCAGGACAAGGACCAGCAGCACCCAGAGAACCAAGGGAGGGCAGAGATCCTGAGGGAGAACATCACCAGGGGTCAAGTGGCCCTGAGGATCCGCAACATCCATCCTGCAGATGAAGGCGACTACAGATGTTTCTTTTTAAGCTCCACCTACCACAATGAAGCACATTTCAAAGTGTTGGTCACAGGTGAACTTCTCTGGAATGAAAACTCTTTATATTCTGTATAACGTTAACTCTGTTTTTTTGTTCTGCCTATACTTTGCTAGGATAAATACTGGGTTTAGTGGACAGTGGAGGTTTAGTCTAGGCAAATCCTATGACGGAATTTCAAGAGTGTTAAAGAGGAAGAAAACATCTGACCAGTCTATTCCAATGGTCTCAGGCTGTAAGAGAAATATAGTCGCAACCCTTTTCTTTGTCAACATAATTAAGAAGAGGAGAAAGGAGAGAATCTAGTATATCTCATTCTTTCATTCACCTTCCTTCCTTCCTTCCTCTCCTCTTCCTCCTCCTTCTCCTCCTCCTCCTCCTCCTCCTCCTCCTCCTCCTCCTCTTCCTCCTCCTCCTCCTCCTCCTCCTCCTCCTCCTCCTCCTCCTCCTTCTTCTTCTTCTTCTTCTCTCTCTCTCTCTCTCTCTCTCTCTCTCTCTCTCTCTCTCTCTCCTTTCCTTTCTTCTCTCTCTCTTTTTTCTTTCCTTTCTTCTAGGGATTGAACCCAGGCTCTCAATCATGCTGGGCACATTTTCTGTCACTGAGCTCCATCCCAGCCATGATATTTCCGAGGAGTCCCAGAAGCACATCTTAGTCTAAGATATCACTCTAGTTTCTAAAATCCAGAAGGAGATGAAGGAGACAGGAAAGATCAGATGCACCGACCATCAGGAATTGCTCTTCCCCAGTCCAACATGGTTGTTTCCATCTTCCTATGACACTCTTGTCTGCTTGGATCCCTGCACTGAGCTCGTGTCAGATCCCAGCTCTGCCCAGACACTGCGCCCACAGCACTGCCAGTTCTGCCAGGGTGAGCAGGTGTGGAGGGGTCCAGGCTTCAGGCTCACACTGAGTTTGAACAGCTTTGCACCTGCTCTTGTCATGGGACCTTGTGACAATCTCAGGCAATAAGTTTCTCCATTGCTATCCTCACAATTGGCCTTCAGAGAGGACTACCCAGTCTGTCACAGGGAGCCCAAGAGGAGGAGATCTCTTCCTGCAGTGTGCCTTGACAGGCCATGTCCTTGCCCTATATTCAGTGACAGTTTGGGACAGGCCATGAGCACCCCTGAACTCACGCTTGCACAGTGAAAGGTGGGTACTTATTGATTCTTCCCAAATTAAAGAAGACTAGGAGAAAGAATTACTGACCAGTTGAAAACAGATTTTTCTGCTAAATTTTCTCCTAACTTGACAACTTTATGCACATATATCCTGAAAACATTTCCAGGGTGAAGACATCCAAACTCAAGGTGTCATCCTCCTGTAATCCAACAGAGAGGCCTGTGCCTTCCAACTTCCAGACACTTCCTGCACTGTGACCACGCCATTCTAAGATCTGCTTCCATCTCGCCATGCCATCTTGGCTCTGTGCGAATGTCCCACCTTTCCAATACGACCTATGTAGACTCATTTTTAGGAATTACATCTAAAATGACACTATTTCCACTCACAGCAACCTTCACAGGCACTGGGTTTAGGACTTGAACATATCCTCTGAGGAACATGATTCAGCCCACAAAAGTGATTGTTTAATACCAGTAAATTTACTTTAGTTTTTGTTAGACACTGTGATGGTTTGGATAAGTTAGTGTTAGTACACACTAAGCTGCAAAACACTATGCACAAGTGACAGCTGCTTGTCATCCCAAATCTTGGGAGGAGGGACAAAGGCAGGAGGAGTGGGTCTCACTGTGTGTGTCCACCTCCGTTTACTCCTGATCCTCAGCCTTCCCCCAGTGCAGCCTTCATCTTCACATTGGGAGATGAGTCACTGCTGCTCTTGCACCCCTGTCCTTGAAGAGAGAGAGAGTTCCTATGGCAACGTGATGACCAAGACACACAGATGATGTCCAGGGACAGCACTCTGGCCAGCCTCTAGGACACTCCCAACAGCAAGGGCACTGAGACAGGCAGCCCCCCTCTGAGCAGGTATATCCATTGATGCAGTTCAGAGGGGGAAGCTACTAATCAGGGGGGTGCATAGACATCTTTCAAGGTTCCTTTGCCACAGTGGCTAGTGTCTGCCATATTGGCCCAAGGCCATACGAAGTTCCATCTGAGGTAGTTGTATAGGAGAAGGGTGATAGAAATTATGTGGACAACTTGCAACTGACATCTGAAGCCACCAGCTCATGTGTGTCCACTGGCTGCAAATGGACTAATGGGTTTTACTAACTACATGTAGTTCTCAAAGGGGAACAACGGAAAGAAACACAGCAGGAAGGGACCTGGTAGGAACTGAAGTACTCTAGTAAAGGCCAAATTGCGGTCTTAATCTGTTCCTCCTCCAAACCCTTTGTGTGACTTTACCCCATTGTCACAAAAACAAAACACACAAACAAAACACAGAGTTGAGGTTCACAGAGGTTAACGAGCAATCGCAGTTTCACTGGTCCATGTGAAACAGCTGGACATTTCTGGAACAGTGTGCTCTCTCTGCCTCCTTCCCTCTCCAGGCACGGGCATGGCTCCTCGTGTTCACGTGGAACCTGACACAGCCTGGGGCATCAGGCTGACCTGCACATCCACGGGGTGGTACCCCGAGCCCCAGGTGCAGTGGAAGGGCAGGCAGGGACTGCACTTCACACAAGACTATGAGACAGTGAGAATGGAAGAGCCTGGCACGTTTCAGGTGCAGGCATCCATCACAGTGGACGAGAGGTCAACAGGAAACTTGTCCTGTGTTGTAAGGAACCCACTCCTCGGCGAGCAGAAGGAAGCACATGTGTCTCTGGCAGGTGAGTTCCCTCCACAGTCCACGCTGTCCTTGCAGCTGATCAGGTGTGACGAGCAAAGACCTGGGCAGTCACCTGGGCCAGGTTCTGGTCCATTCCTCTGTGACTTCCATGTGAGGAGTCTTAGTGAAAACATATCTCATCCTCAGCTCCCATTTATTGGCAAAGAAATGATTTTACTTATGAAAATGAATTTACGGATATGCAAAAGCCTTCAAAGCCCATGCAACATGGGAGAGAATCTCCCAGATTCTCCTCAAGATGTTCTTTAACTATTGCCCAGGAGAAAATCATTCAGAACACTTTAACATTTTGTTCTGCCACCGACTAATTAATGTGAATCCTGGCAGTGCCACCCACCATCTCTGGGATCTTGGACTGGTACTGACCTTCCCTGCCAGTTCCCAAAGGAGAAATAGGGCTCCTGATGGTGTGCGCGCCATGAGAAGGCTGAGGAGTGACTGATGGAACTCACCTGGGCAGCACAGAGCCAGAGTGAGCATTCCACAAGAGTTGGTCCCGACTACTCTCCTGCGGCTCTCTGTCCCTCTGCCCAGTCAGGGCATGACAGTGACTCAGGTCCACAGGCTCTTCCTCTCGTCTGCCTTCTCATGACCTCCGTTTCAACTCTGCACTTCCTTCCTTTCTCTGTCCCGCCCCGACCACAGGGTACCCCACACTCCTGTCCTCTGGGAGCCTTCACCAAGCTTCCCCACTGGTCCTTCAAGTCCCAGCGCAGGGACCTGTCCTCCAGGAATCCACTCCAGCCCCTGTGCATTGCAGTCCCCCTGTTGACTCTTACACCATGGTGGACTGCATCCCACTGGCTGAGGTAGTGTGGCACCCAGGGGGACTTGTGTCTTAATTCTCCTGTCCCCATCACTTCCCAAGGGCTCAGCTCAGGTGTGGCACTGCCTGTTCACTGATGAAGGCTCCTAAGAATCCCATCAACTAAAATGCCCTTTCTCGGGTGCTTCAGTTCAAGCACCCACATTTGTTTGACATAATGGAAGAAAATTCCAGGTTCAAAAGGAGAATGTGACAAAAGCATATATCAGAGCAGTAGAGTTGTATTTTCTGGTGTTTTTTTTTAATTGCAATTTCAGTAAAGCAAAATTAAAGAAGGAAAAATTAACCAAGTCTCCCAGTTAGAGTTTCATAGTGAAGAAAGCAGCTGAGGCAGCTCACTGTGAGCGGGAAGTGAGAGAGGCAAACTCACCAACGCTCAGGTCATCATACTAGAGCTCTCTTCAAAAAAAATGGAAGATGAAAATTTAAAAAGTGTCTTCAGATAATAGTAAAAATGCTTCTATATGGAACTTAAAATCATTGATAATAACTAAAAGTCATTGATTGATTAGATCGAAAGCATCTTATTGACATGAGTGCAATTCCTGAGTGAGGAGGTCTTCGGGACCACTTTTCAGGGAAGGTTATTGCACAGACAGGTGTGGATGGCCCGGCCAGGGCTGCTTATTTAAAGGACCAGTGGTCATTCCTCTCAGAAGGATTCCTGGGCATGTAAGGGTTTTGTCTCTGGGACTTGGTCCATGCGACCTATTGGATTTACCCTCTGAAAGGATCAAACTTCCTCATTTGCCCTCAGAGGAGCTCCCCCTACCCCTCAGCAACATGTTGTTGGGCTCACTCATGTGCATACATGTGTGAAAACAACCAGGTAAAGAAGACTTGGCCACATCAGGGCTTGCAAGGAAGGAGAAAGGAGATCCACATGGAAGGAGAAAACTGTGTTCTATTAGTAACATTTTATTATAAAATAATTACATGTCACAAATATAATCGTAAGCACTATTAAATCTAGATGATACCCTGTGTTGATTTATCATAACATGTTGGACATGTCTCAACATCTTCATAATCCCTTACATGACCTCTGGTCTCTGCCCCATGCTGTGAAGGAGGAACACCTTCAGGATTCCTGATTCCCTGGAGTGGAGCAGAGGGCAGGGGTGCTCAGAGTCTCTGAGCTCCTCCTGTCTGGAGAAGGCTCCTGGAGAGTCACCCCACAGCCAGGTCCCCTGCTGTCCAGCTGGACTCCAGTCTGATGATTGTGTGTTTCAGGTGCCTTGTTTCCCAAGGACTGGTCCTGGACGATGGGGCTGTGTGTGTTCCTGGTCCTCCTGGAAGTCAGCCTGGTGGTCACCTGTGCTCTGCTGATGCGGGCCAGAAGAGCCAAAAGTAATAGGGAAGTGCGTGGGGAGGGGTGGCTCAGGTTCCTGGGAAGCAGAGGGCACTAGTCACCACAAGTCAGGAGTGGACTGTGGGTCCCCTGCATCACTGAGAACTGGCAGGAAACACCTTAAAAAGGAAGAGTTAGTCCATCATCACCTTATCACCTTGCATAGTTACCAGAACATGAAGTTTGGGGGTCAAGATCAGCTCTTTCATAAAAACAGCATATATGCTTAGAACTTTTGTGGTCTACCCTTAAATTGGTAGATTTGGAGACCAGTTTATTTATTGAGGTATTCATTAGTGTGCCCAGGGATGATGAAATGCTCTGTGCATGTCCTGGGATGGAAACCCTGGCTTATCACAGTCATATACCCTCCTGAAATGGCAATGGGAGGGCCCTACTGCTGCTTTCTGTGTGTCCTGGGGACTCATGGAAGACTGCGGTTGACAATGAGCACCAAGACTACCAGTGACCACTGTCACCCAGGGCCTGGCCTGCCTGAGGCACCACCCCTCTCCAGGGTAGCTTCTCTCCAAGCAGAGCCACTCACTAGGGTCACCTGTTCTGCTGCCTCTAACTTCTGAGTGTTTGTTGGGAGTTACTTGGAGCACAGCTGAAGCCAGACATTCCCAGCGGCTCCTGGAGGGTTGGTCTGTGATTCTGTCCAGTCCTTTTCTCAGTTGGCTGGATTAGTGTTTGCGAGTCCTGCCTGTTGAGGGTGACTCCCCTGCCAGCAGGACTTAGGAAGGGCCAGGGGGCTAATCCAAGGGAGCAAAGCCAGGGAGGGAAGAGGCGCCCTCCTGAGAAGTTGCTTGCTGCTGACTGGGGGGGGGGGGGTTGTCAGCATCCCAGACGCCCCAGAATTACCAGGCAGCCTCCTCTGCCCATGGGTCACAGGAAACTTTGTGAAAACAGGGCTTTTTGTCTGTTTGTTTGTTGTTTATATGGGAACTTTCCTTGTGTCAAGGCATATTTGGGTTTCTGGCTGTTAGGAAACAGCAAAAATGGGAATATACAAAGCCAAGACTGGAAGTGCATAGAACAACAGAAAAAATGGACTAATCATTTAGAATATTTGTCCAGTTAATATAATATAAATTAGCCAATCTAATATAATCACATGCCACCTACTCAGAAGATTCAGTGCAAACAAGTCTCACTGATGGGTCTGTTTGTGTCTGTTGCAGGTTTGCTCAAGGAGCAGCACGGTGAGTGGGTCCAGCTGCTAGGCAGAGAGCCTTGTGCTCCATGTAGGGACAGGGCCACAGTGCAGGGCACCCTGCAGGGACCCTCAGGAGGCTGAGTGCCTGGAGAGGCTGCTTGGGTCTTGATCATGCATCTGAGGATTAATATTCAGTGGGAGATGGTGGAAGAGGGTCCTATGCCTTCAAGGTGTCCCCAGGCTACTGCAGTATAGGTGACTCACAACCACCCCCACACATCCAACAAGCCACATTGGGCTCCCTCAGGATGCAGCGCTGCTCACGCTGTTGGAGGGGCTTGGGGGGGGGGGTCCCTGCCTCTGACCTCTGAATCACAGTGTGGACTCACAGTTTGGAAGAATTGGCCTCCTATTTCTCTGCCAGTGACCCTGCCTTAAAGCTCTTGGCTCTCACATGTCAAGTAGGTAATTTTCAGTTCATTTTGATCACAGTCTACACTGCTGTGGGGAAATGAACCACAGAAGTTTTGGACATTTAATCTTTTAATGTCTACTTTGGGGTTTGAAAGTGAACTCCAGCAACAATATGAGAAGTCATTCATGTGTTTTCCCTCATGCAAAGATTGATAATAATATAAAAGATCAGGCAATTTTGAAGGAGAGAGGAAAGGAAAAGATTCTGAGTCTCTTTTTTTTTCTTTTTTATTGGTGCATCACAGTGATACACAATAATGGGGATTGTTGTTACTTTTTCATACATGCACAGAGTTTCTCTTGTTTAACTAGTAGATGCCACTCTTCCTGAATGTTATTGGATCATTATCTCCACAATATACCAAATTTTGATTACACAGAGAAGTATGTGTAATCAAAGTGCCAAATGCTGCAGTAAACTCATAAAAATACAGGAAAGGAACATGGTGCATCATTTAAAATTCAGAACACAGCCAGGTGTGGTGGCACATGCCTGTAATCCCAGTGACTGGGGAGGCTGAGGCAGTTTTGCAGTTTTGAGGCCAGCCTCAGCAACTTAGAGAGACACTAAGCAATTTAGTGAGTCCCTGTCTCGAAATAAAAAATAAAGAATGCTGGAGAAATGGCTCAATGATGAAGCATCCCTGAGTTCAATCCTCAGTACCAAAAAATGAAAACTAAAAATAAGATTTGGAGCTGAGCCTTGGCCGCCACCCAGAGCTCCACTAAAGCTGGTCTGTAGTGTGTTGCTCTGCTCCTGGGCCTGTGGCCGCCTTCCCAGCAACAGGGAGGAGAGCAGGTGCAGATGCTCGGGCAGTGCCTCCCTCTTCCTGGCCTTTGCAGGTTTCTTTCTGGCCCAGCTGGACCCTCAACCTTGTGGGGCTGGTGTTTGTGTTGTCATCAGGCTGATCCATGAAAAGCATTCAGGGACGACTCTGCAAAGCCTAGGGTTTCTTCTTGCAGCAGTCGGGGAAGGCTGGTCTCCTTAGACCCCTGCCTCAGCCTGCGAGCCCTGACCCTGTCCATGTCTCCACTGCGCACACCCTGCAGAGAGCCAGGCTGAACTCTGCTCCACGCTGAGCTCTGCACAATAACCAAATGGGACTTACTTAGACTTAGACCAGGTGGAGTGGTACTGCTGCCGTGGGCTAGTCCAGCTGCTTTGGAGTCACTGGTAACCACCAGGCTCAGCCCACAACAGATCCCTGCCTCCTGACGTGTTCCTCAGACTCCCGAAGTAGTCACCTTACCAGCAGAAAAGGATGCTTCAGGCCCACAGACTGGGAGGGGTCAGTCCACACTTGGGCAGCTGCCTTTGTGTTGGCCTGTGGCAAAGCAGCACCTCATGGCAAGACTGCCCACCTGGTGGCCATGTGACGGAGGAGGGGAGGGGCCTGTCCCATATTCCCCATTGGGGCACACCCCGGGGGGCCTGAGGACCTCACTGGGCCCACCTCTTAAGGACCCACCACCACATGCCACATTGCGCCAGGCTGGCAACAAAGGCTCTACACGTGGGCTTTAGGGACACTGGGATCAATCCCAGCACCTATCTCCCGGGTGGGCCCTCATCCCCATCTAAGACGACTGGCTAGTTCTTTACTGAGACACCTTGGAAGATATTAGGCAGAAAAGCTTCCTGGGTAATTTCTCCTGACTGATTTTGAAAGTTGTGCATTTATTTTTGCATATTATTTATCATTTTTTGTTTTTGTTTTTGTTTTATAGAGTTGTTGAAAAAACAAAGAGGTGAGTGGTGTTTGCTTTCATTTTGGCGAAAAATGTCATAGAAAAATATATTTGATCTACTAAAAACTATATTCATGATTGATTTCCATAGAATAAACTATCAATATTCTAAACTAGTCTTTATATAATTACTTATCAGCTAAAATTCATATTTGGTAGTATAATCATTTATACACTGTACAAACTTTTTCCATTTTAAATTAGTTACAGTGAGACACATTTGTTCTAACTTTTATCAGGTTTGAAAATATGTTTTTATTTTCAAAGTTCTTATTAATTTTAATATGTTTTTTGTTTTATTGGTTTATTTTCATGAATAAATGATAATTGTGTATACTTATGAGTTTTTGTTCTACCATTTCTTCTGTTTATAAACTAACTCCAGAATTTGATTAATTTTCACACTTCTTTTCTTCTAACTCTTCATTGCTATTAATCATAACTGGTGTTGTATTATGTGACAAGCTGTCAACCCACATACACAGACAGCATTTGACTTCTCCAAGGGTCTCTCGTTTCTTGGCAGAACATGTTGACTTGTACTAAGAACATGTCTTGTACTAAGACACTTGTACTAAGACATGCATAACGTTGACAGTTTCTCTGTATTCAGGGACTTTTTTTTCTTTGCACTCGCCTTTGTTTTGCTTGGGTTTTGATGTCTCTCAACCTTGTTCTTCCAGGGGGTGTTTGCCTAGTGAGCCAGTGCCCTCAAGGACTTTGCACTTGCTACTTGTCCTCTTTCCCAGGAGATGCCCTTTTGTGGTCATTTCCAAGTGCACTCTGCTCCCCCATGATGCTGGCACTTTCTAGCTAAGGGAGGGGTCTGAGTGTCCTCCAGGCCCTGAGCTGTGTGGACACTGGACTTCCACTGCATGCAGCTCTGCACCTGTGGAAGGTGGGACCCCTCTCCTCTTCCTGTGAGTCCCAGTGATCACCCTGCTTAGGGTGCCTGGTGCACAGCCCTCAGCAGAAGGAAGAGTGGCCTTCTCTGCAGCGTGTGCTGTGTTTGCTTTTATTTGCTCTTTATTTTTCAGAACACCAAGGAGAATATCAAGGAGACTTGAGCTCTTTTAAATTTCTTGGTCCAGGGCTAACCTGTCTTACAACATCTGAACTTAACAGAACTTCAGGGTTCATGATCATTCCTTTATGTTCACTGATCTCCTATTGACCTGCACTTCATGCCACTGGCTGGGGTAGATTATCTGAGAATAGGAACCTAGGACCCTTTCTAACATAGCATTGTTTTTGTGTGTTTTGTTGCTTTGTACAGAGAAAACAGAAGACGAGAATGGTAAGTGACAGCTCCATTTAACTCATAAATTGTGGAATATTAGAATATACCACACTTGATGTTCTTTTATTATAGCAAGAAAGCCTTATGTGCAGACACACCAAATGACCTAAAACAGTATTTTAAGACAACCACAATATCTTTCTTCCATATTTCAAAAAATACATATAAGTATGTGTAGGATGATGAAAGTTGTTAGGTATAGACGGAGAAAGGGGGATAGCACATGAACTGAAGCAAGGTGTGGCGGAGCCCGTGACAGGTGCAGACCAGAAGTGGCCAAGGGATCCTACTGCAGAGACCCAGGGCAGGCTGTGAGGAGGACAGGTGAGCCTGGTGAGCTCACTGCAGAGAACTTGGGCAGCCTGTGAGGAGGACAGGTGAGCCTGGTGATCTCACTGCAGAGACCCAGGACAGGCTGTCAGGAGGACAGGTGAGCCAGGTGATCTGACTGCAGAGACCTTGGGCAGCCTGTGAGGATGACAGGTGAGCCTGGTGATCTCACTGCAGAGGCCCAGGACAGGTTGTCAGGAGGACAGGTGAGCCAGGTGATCTGACTGCAGAGACCCAGGGCTGGCTGTGAGGAGGACAGGTGAGCTAGGTGACCTGCTGGCCAGGTGATCTCACTGCAGAGACCCAGGACAGGCTGTGAGAAATACTGTTGAGCCAGGTGATCTGGCTGCAGAGACCCAGGGAAGGGTGTGAGGAGGACAGGTGAGCCAGGTGATCTGATTGTAGAGACCGAGGGCAGGCTCTAAGGAGGGTAGTGGTTGGAAACAGCACCTGCTGGCCACGTGTAAAGGTGCTCAAGGAATGGAATTTTGAACATTGGCTTTGAAAATGAGCAAATCATTGACGTTCTCACGTGCAAGTGTTATCACAAGTAGATATTGAATACTAAACATATTTTTTCTTGTTGGTAGAGAACAAGTTAGATGTTGAACAGCTACAATCTTAAAGAAAAAAGAAGGAACCCAATTAGGGACATGCTTTCATCTAAATAAATAGCTCTAGAGAGTCAAGAAATAATAATGTAGCTTTGGTGTTTCATCTTCAAAATCTCAATACATTCATTTTTATTATTTTTAGAAATCTAATAGTTTGGTATTTAGTAATGAAAACAGTTCCAGTACAAGGGAGAATTTCTGTGTGAGCCGAGTTTTCTTTTTTTAACTTCAACTCCTTATTCATTCACTCACTCTTTCATTTACTCTCACTCAGAGCGAGAGAAGTAAGTGATAGTTTGGCTCTTGTTTTCTTTTTAGATGAATAATGGGATCAGAATATACTTTAAATTATGTCTCCATATCTAATAAGTTCCAAGACTGTGCAGATGCTTAGCCTCCCGGGGTACAGTTTCCACCTGTCACTTGGCTGTAATAATGTCAGCTGTGACCTAGGGTCATTCTCAGTGTTGGACATGTGCCTCAAAACACCTCCACAGAGTTCCAGACACTGTGGTTGCTATGGCCAGCCTCAGTGGTGTGGTGCTGAGCTGGGAGAAGAGGTTCTTGTCCTGGGCAGTATCTGGACCCTGGGAACCAAAATGAACCTACTGAGTTTCCTGTGAAAAGAGCAGAGCCGCCCCGTTCAGACTGTCATGAGACCACAAGGCCCCATCAGCCTGGTGGCCTCTTCCCACCTTCCTGCTCTAGGTACACCGACCCAGCCAGAACCTGAAATAGTCATAAAATATTATATTTGGCTACCACAAATGTCATATGACCAAAGCCTTAACTTATCATGTAGACTAATAAAAAGCATCATTTGATATTAAAGTTACAGTATCAGTATTGTCTGCCAATTCTCTTTTCTTATTTTATTTTCAGCTAAATTAGAAGAAGAATGTGGTAAGTCTTATTCGGCATTTTATGTCTCACTGGCTCATTGTGTTTAGGAAGGTACCTCCACAGGTAAGCCATGAACGTGACAATCTCACATTTACCCAGGAAATTGGCTGATCTGATGAACCCGGATGAACTGTGCTTCTGCCCTCAGTGGCCGATTCACAGTTCTGGGGACATCACAGTTTCAGGGAAGAGTAGCTCGAGGCGCAGCATCCCTTCACTAGAGCCCCTGGGGCAAGACATTTTCCCTTCAGTCGATGCCCTGCCCAAACAGAGAGCTGGCCTCTCCCTAGGTACCCACCCCATGGACATAAGAGGGAAGAGGCTGCCCACAAGGTCCCCATCCCATTGAGGAAGGAGGCTGCCCACCAGTTCCCACCCTACGGATGGCAGATACTGCCCACCAGGCCACCACCCCATGGAGGGAGGAGGCTGTCCACCCGGCTTGTGCCATGCTCAGCTTTCCCAGAGCTGTGCTTCCCGTGTCCTCCAGCCCTTGAGGGCACTTCTGCATTACAAAGAGCACAGGACATTCCTGAGGGCTCACACACAGTGTTTCTCATCTTGGACTTGAGGAGAAATTAAGATTAAATGATCTTGGCCTGGATGTTTTCCCAGCACACCTCACTCTGGCTGCAAAGTCCTGTTCAGGTTTTTCTCTTTTTTACTAAGAGAAGGTATCTGTCAAATGAAGTTCATCACATGTGCCTAAGCCCCATGTCCCCCTGGTGCAACATACGCCTCAGGCCCCCAGTCCAGAAACAACTCCACATCCATTTACATTTCCAGTCTGTCTGCTCAACTGATCTGAGCAGAAATGAATTAATATCTGGTTTAAATAAGGAAAATATTTTAATGGATTTTGCCAACAATGCAAAGAACCAGATCTTCTGCTATCACAAAACAAGAAACCTGACCACTAAAGAAGCAAAGCATTTAACTTTAGTGCTTAACTGTAGTTGGACCACAGAACAGCTGGGTTGTAGCTCCGTGGTACAGCTCTTGCCTGACATGCACAAGGCCCTGGCTTTGATCCCCAGCACTGAAAAACAGAAGGATAAAAAAAATCAAGCAAAGATATTGCTAAAGAAGTAGTAGAAGGGATGAGTCAGGAGAGGTAGACAGCACTCAGGGCATGAAATCCTCACATTTTTCCCCTGGATGGTGAACAAAAGGAAGAATTCTGAATAAAGAGAGACTGAATCTGCTGAAATCACAGGAATTCCATTTCCACCATTGGGGTGATGATCATGGAAAATACATAACAATTTTGGGGAGAGTGTGGAGACAGGGTGCTCCCCCCACTGCTGGTTTGGCCATTGTGAAGACACCATGGAGATTCCAATAGGTAAGAGGGGGTCTAGTGTGTGACTATGCTGTCCCTCCTCTGTGTCTGTACCCTAAGGAGGTGACATCACCACCTCCTAAGGCTATCCCATGATTCAAAACAGCCAGGATATGGTGACTATTTGGGTGTCCATTAGCAGAGGATGTGACCATTCCCCGTGTGCTGGCACATATGCACAGTGAAATATTCAGCCTTGAAAGAGGAGAATCTGATGCTCATGATCCAGGTGGACCGCAGTACCGGGGGACTTTAGGCTGAATGGAGTAGACAGAAGGAAAGTGCTGCCTGGTCTCATTTCTATGTGGAATCTAAAGCAGAGACATCAACTACACAGATAGAGAACCAAACAGGTTTTGAGGAGCAGGGAGAAGAGAGGAGGGGGGGATGTTTGTAAAAGGAAAAAGAAGCAGTTGAGCAGAGCCCACACGTCTAGAGATGTGGCCTGCAGTGAGGGAGCTCCGGCTGGTAAAATCAAACTGCTAGCAATGTTCACCAAACGGCTTGATTTCAGCTGTTGCTCTCACAAGTGACTGCGATATGTCTGCTGATTTGCTTCACCACAGCAACTCTTTAATTGTCTATATGTATTTCATAGCATCACATTGTAAACCTAAAATACAGAAAATGGAACTTTTTAGAAAAATCAAAATGCAGACTCTTGGGTATATAATACACTGTCACAAGCAAGAGAGGACATCAGAAGACCAGAGGAGTATCCTCCACAGAGATGAGGGAGACTGGCAGGAGGTGAGGTGTTGGGAGGGGATGCCAGCCTCTGAGACCCAGGACCAGGCAGGCCAGGAGGCCCCAGGCAACCAAGTGAGGGCCAGGGAGGCCAGGAGAGGAGCCTCTGGGTCTCCCTCCTGCTGCACAACCAGATGTTGTGTCCACAGAGATGGTGAAGAGATCCCTCATGGAGTGCAATTCATTAATCTCTGGATACATTTACACCCACACATTTTAACGTGGTTGTGTCAGGGTGATGGCTACCTCATGGGATTGTCTTAACTTTCTGTCTAATTCTTTGATGAAATAAGCACTTGTTGCTTTAGCAATACTACCCCGTATTTATAATTAATCAAGAAGTAAAACCTGTGCAGAAGTGCTGGAGAGGCCGCCTCTGTTCCCCCGGGCACCCGCCTCTGGCATGAAGTTACAGCTGGCACCTTGCAGGTCAGTTTCCCTGTACCTGGACACATGGTCACCCTCATCCCAGTGACCCTAGTACAGGAAATCGCTCTCAATCTAATGCAGAGACTCAGGAAAACATGCTAGTTGGGCAGGAAACTTTTGGAATCAACTCAGGGATCCATGACTAGAAACAGAACCAAGGCAGCTGTCACTGAAGGCTGATAAGAGAAGGCCTCGCTACGTAGGCTTCAGGAGCAGGTGGTGAGGTGGGGTGCAGCCAGAGACCCCGCACATGGTGGGCTTTCAGTCTTTGGGCCTCACACTCCAGAGCTCTCACCTGATGTCCACCAACATCCTCCAAGACCCAGAGAGCCATGACCTAGGATTAAACATCTGGGAATTTCAGAAATTCATACTTTTTTACCTCTTTCTTTTTTAGGTAGAGTCAAAAAAGAACTCGGTAAGTTGTGTTTCTCTGGTGGGTTGAATTCAGAACGAGCCGGCATCCCTCATGACATTGACCTTGCTCTGTTATTTCTTGCAGCACATAGAAAACGCCTTGCGGAAGCTGGTAAGTAAGACCAGTGACCTCACTGCTGACCTGCTGTACCCCCACCCTGCCCAGTGGCTCAACTAACTGTGCATGTCTCTATCTCATTTTAGAACTAAAGAAGATTCAAAGATTTGCAGGTAAATATGATGGGGGAAAAAATGTGTGGCCAGGATGACTTTTGCCTTGCCATCTAACCTCTCTGAATTACCTCAGAAGATAAAAAGATTTTGCTCAAATAATCCATAAGACACATTTCAACTCTCAAATAACTTGATTCTGGAAATATGAACTTGATGGTAAGTAACCAAATTACTGTCTGGGAAAGATCAATTTAGGAAACTGCCTTAAACGAATGCACCAGGTGTGCCCAGCAGAGCTGTGGTGGGACCTCCTCATTCTGAAACGCAGCTTCTAAATCTGGGCAAGAAAAAGTCCTCACTGTCCTGATCCCACCCACACCACCACCGCGGATCCTCCAGAGCCAGAGATGATTGATGCAGTGGGGATTTGGTCGCTGTCCCCTCTGCTCTCAAAGCCTCCGCCTGTCACGTCCACACCCCCTCTGCCACATCCTCATGTGCCATTTCCTCCTGTCTGCAAACAAACACACGCAGGTGATTCACCCACGATCTCTCCTGACGCAACACCTTGGTGCCTCCTGTCACATTTCCTTTCCTTTACAGTAACACTTCCCTGAATAGTTGTGAATACACGCTCTCTCCATTTTCCACTCTCTGATTTCTCTCCCTCTTATCCAGAAAAAGGCCAAGATCCCGAGCATGATCTCTCTTCCAGAGGCAAGGGCCAGTGTCCTGCTCTTTGGGCTTTCTCCTGGCATTGTCCCTCTGAAACATCCCTATTCTCCTGCTTTGCTTTGCCTACACCCCTGCCAGGCATAATAGTCCTGGGGCAGACATGGCAGAGGCACTCTGAGGTTGCTTAAGACCTGTCCCAAGGTGAGAGCAGTGTCCAGTCTCAGCCCTGCCCTTGCACCTGAGGGTAACCCTGCAAATCCCTTTCAGGTTGGGGTCTCTGGAGATGTCATCTCCCAGGAGGAGATTTGGGGATGGAAGACACCACGGGCAAGTGTGTACTGCTGGGGTCTGTGTTGTCTCTTTGGATCTCTAAAGGACCCTCCGAGGCCATGCGCTTGGCCCTTTCACACAGGCACACTGCTCTCTGAGTTGCCTGACAGTTAATGGGTACACTTTCTTCCCCTACAGCAGACATAACACTGGATGCAGCCACCGCTCACCCTTACCTGGCCGTGACAGATGATGGGAAATGTGTGACATATGTGCCCGAGAGGCAGGACGTTCCCGACAACCCTGAGCGATTTGACACACTGGTGGGCGTGCTGGGTCGGAACCGCTTCTCTGGCGGAGATCACTACTGGGAGGTGGGAGTGGCAGGCAAAAGCATGTGGGCCGTCGGGCTGTGCTTGGAGTCCGTCAGGCGGAAGGGCCAGTATACCAAGGCCTGTCCTGAAACTGGCTTCTGGATTCTTCGCCTGCAGAACGGCGAGTGCTCAGCTTTTGCCACACCCCGCACAGTGGTTACCCGAGAACCCCTCTCACGGCTGGGGGTTTTTCTGGAGTATGAAAAAGGGTTGATCTCTTTCTACAATGTCACCGAGTTTGTCATTCTCTTCACCTTCAAGAGCAACTTCAAAAGCGAGCCACTGAGGCCTTATTTCTACCCTGGGACTGTCAGTGCCGAAAAGACAAATGGCCTTAGCATCCTGAAGGTGTGAGCGGTTACCTGCAGGTCCCCACAGCACAACTGCACCAGGCCACAGCGGCCAGCCACAGGGACCACGGTGGTGCACAGGCATGCCCCTCCTGGACTCTGAAGAGCAGGGTGCTGGCGGTGTCCTGCATGCTCACTCTCAGCTTTGTGGGAGACTAGGGGCAATCTTCATTGATCCTCTTGGTCCCCAGGCCCTCCTGAGCCCCTTTCCTGTGATTTCTTTGGGCTTTAATAAATAACAAGTTCTCCACTTCTTCCTGGATTTGAGTTTGAAGTTCTGAAAATAGTTGGCAGATTCCTTAGCAGAATCAGTGCTGTGCACTTCTCATCACACAACACACAGACTGGAAGGTGTTTCTCTGTCACTGAGGATAAGCTGTGGACTTTTCAACACCACATGCTAATGACTTTGATTGCCATCACCACACCAGAATCAGTATCTTGAACATGACATCACATTTAATATTACCAAGTAAAACCGAGTACTGTCAACAACAGACTAACCCTTTGCAGGTGGCCTGCGGTGCTGTAGGTGGTCTCCCCTGTGGGGCTGTAGGTGGTCTCCCCTGTGGAGCTGTAGGTTGTCTCCCCTGTGGGGCTGTAGGTGGTCTCCCCATTTGCAGGTGGCCTGAGCTGTTGTAGGTGGTCTCCCTGTTTGCGGGTGGCCTGTGGTGCTGTATGTGGTCTCCCCTGCACTGCTGTAGGTGGTCTCCCCATTTGCAGGCTGCCTGTGGTTCTGTTGGTGGTATCCCCTCAGATCCTCTGTCACATGGCTCTGAACTGTGTGTCCCAAATGCAGCCGATGCCCCTCTGCCTGGTCCATGCTGTGAAGCATGTGTCACCGCACATACACAGCACTGCACAGTCTGGCTGATTAAAGGTAAAGAACATGAGGCTGTAAAGGAAACTAAACTCACATCGCTGGTACAGTGGCTTTGGGAAAATGCCATTTCTTTACAACTGTGATCAGCAGTGTCACTCTGAGAGACATCCTCTACAGGACTGAGTGTACAGGTGTCTAGTGTCTTGCACATGAGTGTTTATAGGAACTTTATAAAGAATAATGAAAAACGGAAATCAACCTAAGTGTGGTTTATGAGAACACAACTTCAAGGAGAAAAATGCATACATAGACCATGTGTGTTTATATAGTGGATGGTGTTGGACAGCTAAAAAGAACCATTGACACGAAAATATGAATGAGGGTCCAACATGTGCTCAGCAAAAGAAAGTGGACACTAAAGAGTGCATACTGTTGACCTCTCTGTAAATTCTTGAGGAGGAAAAGCAGGTCTGTGGTAAAGAAATCAGGTGATGTGCAAGGCACTGACTTTGATTCTCAGCACCACATATAAGTAAATAAATGTCCATCAAAAACTAATAAAATATTTTTTAAAAGCTTAAAAAAAAAAGAAATCAGGTGACCGCCTACTGTTGAGGGGGGTTGCTAAGTGGACACCCTGAAGTAGGGAAATGTTCAGTTGTCTCTGGGGGAGGTCTTGAGGACCTATTGGTGGGATGAAATCACTCTTTGCACCTCTTTCACCAGCTCCTGCAGCCTGGCTGCCTTCCTCCAGGGTAGCTCCCAGGCTTCTGCCTTCCTTCTGCATCATTCCCTTGCATGGATGTCCCCTGCTGGATGACAGGCTGTGGCTTAGAGATTGCAGGAGAGAAGAAGTACACAGCATCCAAGGCCTGTCCCCGACCTCGTCCTGGCTTTGTGAGGACCTGTAGGTGGTCCTGCGCAGAGGACTAGGAGGACAGGAGCAGAGGCCTCCTGCTGGGCATGGGGATGTGACCCTCTAAAGTGGATATTCCACTCCAAACAACCCTATGAGACTCAGCCAGTCCCCAGCCATACTCCTCAACCCTGAGCCACAGAAAGTTGGCAGAAAGTGGGGGTGGTCTCTGAAGTTTGGTGATGCAGCATTGATCAAATAATACCAGATTCATGTCCATCGTATGTGAATGGTATGAGCTCACAGCAGATCTAGGAGCTCCCCTTAGTAGATGTGCTCATTGCCCTGTTGAGGCGAGCATTCTGAAATGCGTTTCATGCATTCTAGTCTTTAAACTATGAGTGAATAGATGATAGGAACAAGGAGAGACTCAGGCTTCTCACAGTGAGAAAGAGCGGCTGCCCGTGTACACAGCAGGAAGGGGCTGCGCTGCCCACAACCCACAGCTCTGCGAGGAGAGCGAGGCAGGGTGTAAAGGCCACACATGCACACACACAGTGCTCCCGCCTTGCACTGGGATTTTGTCCCAACAGCCGTCACAGACTAACACATGGTAAGTGCAAGGTGCTCTGGATGCACAGCCCTCTGAGCCCCCCTGCTCAGCAGCAGAAAGCACCGTGGGGTGTGGAGGGCTCGCCTGCCTGGCCCTGGGCTGACCGAGGGGCGGCTCACCCCCCTGCCTAGCGCTGGGAGAGGGCATGGATCACATATTGCTCCCCCAGAAAGAACCAAAATTCAAATATAAACTACAGACCAGTGGGCCTAAGTATAAACACACGCTCGTGTGTGTGTGTATGTGTGTGTGTGTGTGTGTGCGTGTGACAGTGCATGGGCCTATCGTCGGAATGGAAGGTCTGGAAGCACAGACAGCTGGATGCAGTGCTTGCTCTTGGTCACCAGGTCTGGATTTCTAAATGTATTTCTCCACTAGAGGAAACAGGAGTCTTTGGAGGAGAGGAAGCTTCTGGGAGAGAGAGGTCAAGCTTAACATGAGCCTGCCCTCTTTCTGCTCCCAAAAATCAAGCTGGCAGGGTATGACAGGGACATGGCTAAAGGACCCGCTGGACAGCCTCTGTCTTCACCCACTCACACCACCCTAGTAACATGGCTCAGACTGGATGATTTATTTAGACATATAAGTGTATTTCTCACAGTTCAGGAGGCAGGAAGTCCAAGGAGCCCACAGGCTGGGTATCTGGTAAGGGCCTGGTCTCTGCTCTCTGTTGGTGCCTTGTGTCTGTGTCTTCCAGACTGTAAGAACACTGTGTGCTCATATCTAAAGAGGGGGCAAAGGTCGCTTAGAAGGAGGGGGCCCAAGGTCCTGTTTATCCCATTGCCAGTCACTCACCAAAGCCCCACCCTTGAAATGGACACAGTGTGTATTAAATTCTAACATGTGTGCTCATGGGGATGAAACTGTCCAAACCATAGTATTCCACCCCTGGGCCCCAAAACGGACATCCTTCTCATATGCAAAATACCTCATCTCTTTCCAATGGTCTCCCAAGGTCAACGTGTCCCAGCACCAACTTCAAGTCCAAAATCTCCTTTAAATGTCATCTGAATGGCAGATGCGTAAGGCTCAAGATGTGGTTCATCCTGGGCAGACTCCTCTGCAGCAGTGACCCTGTGGGAGGGAGAGGGCTGCAGGCTCACCCAGCGCAGAAGTCTTTTTTGGGACAGCACAGGGCACACAGAGTCAGAGGCAGAAATCAACAGGTCAGAGGTGGGATCTGGAGGCTAGACTTAGTTGGGAAACTTCTGGACACACTTTGTGGGCTTTGGGTCCCCCATGCCAAAGGCAAGAAAAAACAAAATTGTAAGATACTGAATTCCAATCACAAAAACAAGAAAAACAGTAAAGTCGAAAATAGAAGCAAAGAGCAAGAGCAAGAAATAGAGACACTGCTAACTACTGTAGACATTGCCAACTATGCCCACAGTCACCTCAAACATCAATGTTCTGATTACATCAAGAGACAAAAATGCCCAGATGACCATCAACAGATGAATAGATAAAGAAATGTCATTTATATACACACTGGAGTTCTACTCAGCCGTGAAGAAGAATGAAACCATGGTATTTGCTGGTACATGGAACTGGAGACATCAACCTACGTAAAATAAGGGAGACTTGGAAAGTCAAGGGTCAGATGTTGTCCCTCATTCATGGAAGCCAGAGAAAAGTAAGGGGTTGAAAGGGGTGTCCCATGAAAATAGAAGAGATCAGTAAGTAGAGGAAGGGGACTGAGGTGGAGGGGCCGATGGGAAAAGGGAGGAACAGGGCCATGAAATCCAACAAACTGTCCTAAAAAAATATACACCACAGTGCATTCACCTTCATATAAAACACAGAAGTAAGTAAAAGGAAGACCAAGGGAGTAGAGGAAGGGAATAGGAAAGGGAGGAGGGGAGGGAAAAGGAAGTACTGGGGACTGAGTTGGGGCAAATTATATTCCATGCTTGAATATTTATGTCAAAATAAATCTTAATGTTAAGTGTAACTATAATGCATGGCTAATAAAATAAAAGAAAAAAATACAGCCCAGAAAGAGGCTATCCAAATGGTGGCAAGAAAGACAGACAACAGAAAACTCTAAAACAACAAAATAAACATACACACACAAAAAAAAGAAAAAAAGAAAGAAAGAAAGAAAGAAAAGATCCACACAAAAATTGTCAGAATGGATCAGAAAGCAAGATCTAAGTGTATGTTGGGAAGAAGTCCATTTACAATGTAAATCTCATGCAGCTCAAATCAAAGGGTGGAGAAAGACTCATGATGCTGACACCAATCAGAAGCATCAACACCTATGTTGGTTTCAGACATAGCAGACCTCAAAGTGAGGCAAGATGGAAGGGACCAGAAGAGCCATGCATAGTGACCAGAGGCTCCGCTCTCCAAGACACAGAAAAAGCTGACAGAGTGCAAGGAAAAGTCGATACCCCCACAATTATAGTTGGAAACTTTACCACCCCTCTACAGAAAGACCTGTTAATTTTGAAAATTTTGTGGATTTTCCTCTTACCAGGAATAGAACCCAGGGGTGCTTAACCACTGAGCCACATCCTCAGCCCTTTTTTTATGTTTTACTTTGAAACAGGGTCTCACTAAGTTGCTTAGGGTCAGACTAAGCTGCTGAGGCTGGCTTTGAACTCGTGATCCTCTTGCCAGAGCCTCATGTGATGCTGGGACTACACCCACCATTGCTCCCCACTTATCATCGATTTCTAACTTTATCAGGTTGTATTAGTAGAAGATACTTTGTATATTTAATATCTTTTAAAATCAGTGGACACTCAATTTGTGGTCTAACATACACTCTGTCCCAGGAATTATCCCAAGCACACTTGAAAAGAATGGAAATTGTGTCATAACTCGTTCATTTCCTGTGCTGCCCAAGTCCACTGCTTCTCAACTTTTCTGCTGTGAAGCTATCCTGTCCATTATTGAGATGAGATGCTGAAGTCTGCAGCTATTATTGTAGAACCTTTTGTTCCTTCCATCGTTTTGGTCTTCTTTGTTTTATATATTTTGGTGGTCTGTATTATGGGGTGCCTAAATGTCTATGACTCTTATGCATTCTTGCTTTATGGAAACCTGTGTTAATATGCAGTTTCGTTGTTGATGTTGTTGTTGTTGTTGGTGGTGACTGGTTCTGAATGATTGGCCTGGCACTAGGGGTTCTTTGGTCCTTACCTTTTACTGGGTTTCACTGCATGGGCCTGGTACTGAGTATTGAGTCTAAGGTGTGGACAGAATTCCATTGTTCTCCCCCAGATGAGAAGCCTCTGTGCCCTGGGGTTATGGAGCTGGGGCAGGGGGCTCATTGACACCACTTGCAATGCATTTTTTCATTGTGCTCTACTAAAATCAGGCATTATGGTCTCTTGCCTGATTTTCTAAGCTCTTGTACTAATAGTTGGGTGCATGAAAACTGTTCATCTTAGTGGTCTATGGGGAGAGGTAGCTGAAGGATCTCACTCTGTCATCATTTAGTTATTTATTCTCAAAATAAATGTATTCGACCTATGTTATCAGCAACATTTTACAGATAAGAATATTGGAAAGAAACCAGTCTCCACATGGAAGCTACACCAGAGATTGTGAGTCAGGTTATGACCTCATAGTCCATTTGCCTGGGAGGTAAAGAGTCAAAGGCCGCATGCACCTTCCCCACACAGACTTACCATGGCTCTTATTCCACTCCAGTTCAAAGTGTTTCTGTGTAGACTTTGCCCTTGGGAATGTTTGTTGATGCCCAGGTCAATGCACCTGTTTGGCAGAACCTGCAGATCAACTTCCTCATAGCTGAGCATGGCCACCTGGGGTGTGTGCACCCACACTACCCTTACCATTAATCATTGCCAGGAATGTTGTCAGCACTCCTGAGGACACAGGTGGCCCCGGGCAAATTCCACTGAAAACCTCTATGAGGAAATGTAGTTTCCCTGCTATTTCCTCCCACTCTATTTCCAGGTGCCTCAGAAAAATCTTGTAGAGACAGAGAGGGTTCACTCAAATGAGATCAACTCCCCTGAAAAAAATAACAGTACACACCAGCATCAGCTCCCCATGGCCTGTGGTGGTTCATGTCGGCAGGGATTGGTTTTTGCAAAGTAATCTTTGAATCACAGCAGCAAATGTGTTATAAAAAGCTAAAGCTCAAGGTGGAAATTTCACAAAGACTTGCTGAAATGAATGGAATTAGGATTTCTGGTTTCTGTTGTTTCACTTTGAAAGGCAAACACACTCTGATTAAGGCACCAATAGCTTATTATAGAAAAGAACTGGGTGGGTTTTCGCCACAGTCAGAATGTCACTACAATGAAGCAAATTGTTCCAGTATTAGCATCCCCTTATTTCTTTAAGTAGATGAGTAATTGAAACTGATGCTGAAGAATGCTTTTGAGAGTTGTGAGAGGTTTAAAGTCTCAGTGCTCATGTTATTTATGGAATCTCTACAGAACCTTAAACCATATCCAAATAACAACATAGGGATTGTAAATGTCATAAAACAATTAGAAGGATATTGGCCCTTAAATGGAACCTTGAACCTAATGCTGATGACCAGATGACCAGGCCTGAGGGCTGGGGATATAGCTCAGTTGATAGAATGCTTGCCTCACATCACATGCACAAGGCCCTGGGTTCAATCCCCAGCAACCAACACACACACACACACACACAAAAAAAAAAAAAAAAAACACAGGCCTGCTAGTGACCCCAAAATAGAAAATAGTGGGTAACCAGTAACTGAGGGGTGACAGAGGCCTCCCAAGGCAGTTTGCAAGTTGACCTCTACAGGAGGAATGCCCTTCAGGAAGCTGTGGCTCACGGGAGGGTGTTCTGGAACTCTGAGTAACTGGAGTGGAGATAGACAGGCATGCTCCAGCACACCCTCCCTGGCTCCTGTGTACCGAGTGCCTTCCAAGTGAGAAACATTGGGAATTTAACTATATTTACAAAGAGATGCTTGTTCCCTAGAGGGAGGGCTTACGTGATGAAGGAATTTGGTGGACATGAAGGATTTGTACCTAAGCATCATGGATATGGCATTTTAGGAGAAGAAAAAAGGAAAATGTCATGAAGGTTTCCAAGCTGACCACACTTCGAAATGTGTCTTGTGATGCAAACATAAGAGGTCATTGAGGGATTTTAAAGGAGGGAGTGATGTACTGAGAGGAATTTTAGGAATATTCCTCTGGCAGGATTAGGAGAGATAAACCAGAATGAGGATATGTGTGAAGGAATGTCAGCCAGGCATATCTGCAAGCCCTCAATGCTCATTTACTGTAACAGAAAAGAATTGGAAAAAATTAGGCTCTGGGAGTTGAGTAGAATGCTAGTAAAAATAAATAAATAAAGATAAGCCACGGAGACTTGAAGGCGGGTGCTGTTCATTGTCTTCCAGGGTACTCTCCGCTCCACTCCTTGGATGCTCCCCTGCAGCCAGTGCGGTCACCAGGGAATCCCAGGCAAGAGCTGTGGGCAGGAGACCTGAAGTGCAGAAGGCCTAGACGCTTTGCATTCTGGTCACACCGACTTTACTGGGCTTTACTCACCCTGGTGCTCCCCCTCTAGAAATTGCTCCAATTAAATGTCAGCTAAGAGAATCCCGATTCCCAGACTCTTAGATTTCTTTCTTATCTAGCACCACGTGCAGTCTACGTTTTCATCTCCACCAAGCTTAGAAATCTCCACCTGTGACCTCAAACAGGGCCTTGTGAAAACTAGCAGGTGTTTTGCTCTTTCTTCAGAACTGAAGGCAAATCCTTAACCCTGGGTGAGCTGTGGGCTTGCCTTTTCCTACAAGCAGATTGTCAGGTACTGATGGAGAATTCAAGGCACATAGGGATACGGAACACCATCCATTCCAGCGACATCAGAGTTGTCAGTTATTTCTGATAAGCATTCTCTATTTCCCTATCCACATTCCTTCTCACAATTCGCCATGTGAAACTCTGCTCATTAATGCCTTTCTTGATGTCACCACATAACCTCTCATTAAGTGACCTCATTTCCTCCCAGACACAATCAACAATTTCCTGATCCTTCTATCTTATGGTTGAGTGGAATAAATAGTGTCCTTCCTCCTAGCCACCTCCCTGTCCCCCTCATTGATGTATCCCCTCTGGCCTCATTTTCAGCAGGATTTCACATCATCATTAGCTCATCACTCACCTGACACTTCCCCTTATATTATAAAAATGTGCCCAATTCCTTTCTTTATTTTTTATATATTTAAAATTCTGCTCTAGAACTGTTGTCATAAGCCTCCTGGATATATTTTTGTAGAATTCTCTCCCTAATGCCTCACAATCTGGTCGTGATTTCTGTAAGATCCATAAATTACTACATTGCTGCTACATCCACTCCTACTTTTTAAAAATCTTGGATTTTCAGTAATTGTGCTATTGTGGTCCCCTAGCATACGGCTGGGGGGGGTGGGGTGGGGGGGGGCTGTCCTGGCGTGACCTAACAGGGGGGCTGCTCCTGGGCTTCTGCCATCACACAGGTGTGCCCTCTGCCCATGAGGTCTTCTCTACCTTGTACCTTCTGGCTAACACACAATGTAAATTTACATTAGATGTAACATGGCTTATTCATTTCTTTGTGCACAGAGTTATTTTACACATGTCTATTTATCACTTCTATGTACCAGGAACTGGGATTGGGCAGCTTTACAGAAAGAAAGTCATCTTTGGAGGCATCCAGACTAACTTGCCTCCACTTCACTGCTGCTATCAATATGTATCCATATCTTTATATGAATCTTAAAAAATAATATTTATATTTTATACTTTCACTAAATACACAAGTCCTCAAGATTACTGTTGTGTTTTGACCCTTGAATCTTCCCCACTGGCTGATGTGCTGAACATTTCATTCCTAGCATTTGGCGTTACTGAGAGGTGATGGACGCTTTAGGATATGGGCAGGACATGGGACCTATTGGAGGAAGAATGTCATGTGGTGCCCACCCTTGAGGGGCGTTTCTCGTTCCTGGGTCCCTTTCTCTTGCTCCAGGCTGCCATGAGGGAAGTGTCTTTCCTCTCCCATGTGCTCCCCATCATGATGCCCCTGTCCTAGAAACAACGGAGCCCAATGACTATGCACGGAAGGCTCTGGAACTGAAGTGGCACCCCCTTTCTCCACAGAAAAGCCCTCTTCACCATGGCTAATTTTAGGACTGTCAGCAAAAGAGTCCATTGTAGATAAACTTCCTATTTTCGTGTTACCCTGTTTACTTGGCCACTGGCCGAGAAGATAGCAGCACTCCAGGTGCTGGACACCCCCTTACTAGTTTTCACAAACGTATTCAGTATAGTATTTTGAAGAAATGTGCAAACAAGACCTCTGGCCTTGAGCTGGGCTTCACAGAGATGTCTACATTTTTAAGATAAGTTACAAATGGGCTCCATGGTAACAGCTGGCAGGGGGAGGAAAGAAAGGGGAAAAGAAGCTCTCCCCTTCTCAGGTGTTGTCCTTGAAGAGTTAACTTGCCTAGAACAGTGAAAGAAAAAGCTGCTTTTAAGTGAGCTTCTGAGCCCCTCCCCTTACATGCTGGGTATAAAACACTGAAACTCCCTGAACTCAGGGTTCAGGGGATTGATTGATTACAGCAAAGCCTGTACCCTCTGAACCTGGCTGCAGCCAAATAAAACTGTTTCCTGCTATCTTCGGTGCCTTGCCTCATTTGTCCCTACAACAGAACCATGAGGGGATCTTTGCTCCTTTAAGCTGGTTTTCCCAGGTACTTTTCACAGTGACAAAAAGTTGACTAACAGTAAATTGTTTTTGAAAAATTCTGTATCTGATGATAGGTCCCTGGTCCAAATGAGAATAAAATTTCAAGAAACAAAAGGAAACTAGAGTTTTATTTGTAAGTACAGAACCTAGATAATCAAGCAAATGAAAACAGGCATGTTTGGGTGAGTGGTACAGGAGGAGCCTCTTAGCTGTGCCCTCTGTGATGTCTGATAGGTCTTCAGTGCACAGTAGAGAAGCACACCATACCAGTGCTGTAACAGCCCACCCCACGGATGTACCTGTGTCTGGTCTTGTTAGACCAGGATGCAAGAAAAGACCACTGACTCCAATTAAAATCAAATTAAAGCAAGCTTATTATTTCGACCGGCCGGGCTGCCTCTTCCTCCCAAAACCGCGGGAACAAGACAGCAGCCCAGCTTTATAGCCCAGAAAGTTACACAAAGGGGGGTTACAGATAACAGAACTCTGACAAGCATCACACTAATGGTAGTTTACATTTTTTGCTGGCCCCAACATCAGAATTTATGAGGACCATTAGAGCCTCAGAGAGGGTCATTGTCTGGCCAGGGAAGGCCAATATTTATGAGGTGTCAATAAAGTTTCAGAGAGGGCTGCTATCTGGTCAGAGAGCCAGGCATGGGTGAGTTCAAGGCATGGGCAGGCATTCCAAGCAGGTTCCGAATTTGCAGTAATTTATAGTAAAGCCAAAATTGTCTTTTCATGGCTTTGTGGGGAGATGGCTCCCAATTTTGAGAGAAAATCAGGTTGGGTCTATCAGAGGGTCCAGGAGCAAAGGGCGAGGCTGAGCCAGGGTGTGTGTGTCACTCAGCAGGCTGTGTCCCTGTGGAAGTGGCTGCTGCTCCCCAGAGCACAGGAAGAGCAGGCTCTGCGCTCAGGCTGGCCTCCTGCGCTGGTGTGAGCAGCCTGTCTCCAGCCAGGGAGGCTGAGAATCTGGCAGGGATCTGGATCCCAGAGCCAGTGACCTGTTAGGCCTGGAGGTTTGGGGAAGTGGTGACGCTGGACCCAGCTGGCCGGGGCCCTGGGCTACAGGGGAGGGTGATGGTCCCCCAGAAGTCACTGGGCAGAGAAGTGGCCCTCCAAACGGGCGAGGGGCGGAGCTTCAGCGTTGCCCTCCCCACCCAGCCCAGCCATTCCCCACAGTCACCTGGGCAGGGAGCAAGAGAGGATCCCCGGCCTGCTGCATTCAGCCGGGCTGCTCTACAGGACGGCGATCGGCAGCCTCAGCTCTCCGGTCACTCCATCACCGGGGGCGCGGCTCTCATGCAGGTGAGCTGCCACCTGATGAGGCGACCATGGATTAAGGGGACCCAGGGCCCAAGCTGTGCTTCCCGGCAGATCTTCTCTCCCGGAGCCCGACCCACGGCGCCCTCTAGTGTCCTAGAGTGATATCGTCTTTCCAAGTTTCACTCCAGCTACTTTCTCTATTGGCACCTGGGAGACAAGGTCAAAACCAGGCCAGTATAAGATTAAAGAAACCAGGCAGGTTATGCTCGTTGGCCATCCAGGCAACACGGAAGCTGAGGCAGGAGGATTGCAAGTTTGAGGCCAGCCTCAGCAACTTAAATTAGACCTTGTCCCAAGATAAAAAGTAAAAGAATAGTTTGGAGATGTAGCTCAGTGGTATGTGTGCCCCTGGGCTCATTCTGCAGTGTCACAAAGGAAAATTAAAAGATTTAAGAAAAAAATGAGAAGCAAGGCAATTAAAGTGGCCCAGGATTATTGAATTAAAGAAGAAAAATGCTTTATACTTTATCACTTCAAAAAATTCATTACATCATCAAAGAAAATATGTAAATAGCCAATAAACACACTGATATATTTAATATGACTCTAAAAAATGCAAAATTAGATCGTCATATTATCCTATGCCAAAAAAAAAAAAAAAAAAAAACCTGAGTGCATGGGGTGACCTACCACCTACTGGCAGCATATAAAGTAGGTGGACTCTGACACAGTCCTGGAAGAAGGCAGCCACTTTGAAAGAAGATTTGCCATCCTGTTAGCATACAAAATTAACAAACTTTCTTGAGTGAGGTATCCTTAGTGAATTGTCCAAGAGAATTACACAGTAATTCATAAATGAAAATGCATCACAGGATTGTTCATCACACAGCCTAAACATCTGATAGAAAGCCAACAGATAGAATTTCAAAATCATTCTGCTTACATTAGAAGACCCACAGGACAGAGTGTAGGTGACATGTCTTGTGCAGATGAAATTCTGTGAAAGAAAAATCTCTAGTGACACAGACAAGGTAAAAGGGTCCTGGGGGCCAAGGTCAATGGAATGTTGACTGAAAATTACCATAAAATCATGGTTGATAGAAAAATTTTGATCTTCATTTTGAATTCATGAAAAATATTAATATATCAACATGAGGACTGGGGATGTGGCTCAAGCGGTAGCGCGCTCTCCTGGCATGCGTGCGGCCCAGGTTGGATCCTCACCACCACATACAAAAAAAGATGTGTGTCCGCCGAAGACTAAAAATAAATATTAAAATTCTCTCTCTCTCTCTCTCTCTCTCTCTCAAAAAAAAAAAAAATATATATATATATATATATATATATATATATATATATATATATATATAAATGTGTATTTCTTAAATAATTATAAACACAATACATCTGAAATATATATTTTTTTCAATACTCACCAAACGGCTTAAATGGATACATATTATTTCGTATGAATTCCACCTTTAGTTTAAAACAATGATCACAGTACTTTGAGATGAAATTACAAACACTTTTACGAGCTACTTTTCAAAAAATTGTGCTCCTTAAAAGAGAATATTATTGGTGGGAAAAAGAAAACTTAAAAGATGGAAAAATAGTTGAATACTCATGCCTCTGTCCTTAGTTACAGATAAAGTGATATTTCCCTAAGACACCGCTGCTTTCACGGGTTTCACATCGTGGATCTGGTCCTGCGGTAGGAAAGCCCTAGGTAACAGAGGTGGCAAAGGCCACGCAAGACTCGCCTGGTGCAGGGAGGGTCTCAGTCCCCTTGAGGGAGAAAAGAAAGAAGAAAGAAATCGGTGGCCTCCGTGTGCAAACACCAGTAGTACAAATGTGTCAACTTCACAAAATATGATTAGTAGTGTTGTCACATTAAAAGACTGAATGAGGGTGAGGTGACCAGAAATCTAGGGATGGGTATGAGAGGAGGTGCGGCGGCCAAGCAGGTCTGAGTCCTGGTGGGCGCCCTCCCCCACGTGCTTCCTGGAGAAGGGAAGGGGCAGCCAGGGCGCGTGCGCCGGTCCCTATGCAGCTCAGAGCAGAGGTGCGTGGAGGGAGACGTCAGGGGACGCCTGAGGATGTCATCAGTGAGTCTGCAGGCGTCCACTGGACATGTGGGCTGGCTCAAGGGGAGGACGGTGAGGCCCCTAGTCGGCGATGAACGGGTCACTAGGAACACGGGGTTCGCGGTTTACAGACCAGGACGACGAAGTCGCTTCGCAGGTGTAGGTGGCTGCACTGTTAGGTGCCTCCTTGCTGGTACCTGGCAGCCGCGCCACTCTGATTCGCCCCAGGCGCTGTGGGATGCGCCCGGCTGGTTCCCTAACGGCTCCTCCCCGCGGTGGCTCAGCTTTCGGGCACCGCCGTGTGTTTCCTTCCCCTCAAGCCTGGATTTGCCCTGCTGCAGGGCAATTCGCCTACTGGTGCCTCCCAGAAATGTATCAGTGGAAAGGAGCTCAGAGCAAGGTCTGCGGGCCAGGGTTTCCTTGTCTCCCTACCAGTCACAGCTGCCTGTGAAGAAGATAGCTGCTGCCACCGCGGGGGTGGGGGGTGGGGGGTGGGGGGGCAGCACAGTAGTCATTGGCCTCACCTCTGGCGGCAGCCCAGCCAGGAGCAAGACCTGTGCATCAGCGGGGCCTCCTGGGATCCAGAGAAGCAGCAGGGGGCGCTGGAGACCCGGTGCTTGAGGCTGAGGGTGGTACCAGGGCTACCTGGGAGGGCACCCAGCTGCTGCTGGAACGGGGATATGCCAGTCACCAACACTGAGGCCACTGCTCAGGGTGCAGGGGAGTCTGGAGATGCCCCCAGGTGACACAGAGAGGGCAGCTGCTGAACCTCATGGGTGCAGAGAGGGAACCTGCAGACACAGGAGACGTGGGTTCCGGGCACCTACCGGTTGAGAGCTGCTGGTGAGATCTGAAACGACTTCTGGCACATGTTAGGGAGTTAGCTATGGTGGAAGAGACCAGTCCCCGCCCATGCAGTGAGAGAGCATCAGGAGGGGCAGTCCAGGGCCCATTGGACATCGCCTTCAGGGTCCAGGGTGCACCCAGGCTTCCTTAGGACTGTCTTATTACCACCCCACTGGCCTTATAGAGGAGCCCACGCCTCTCTCTCTCCACCATGCAGTTGGTCAGGGTCAGTGCACCCTTCAGCCCAGCCACCATTGATGCTACCTGTGCAGAAGGACCAGGAGCAGGAAGGTTCTGGGACCACAGGGAGCAACACAGCTCTGGGGCTGCATTAGAGGAGCTGGCAGAGCTGGGGAAGGGTCTCTGCTGGAAATGTAGAGCCTTTGACTTTGTAGACTCCCAACATGACCACACTCAGTGTCCCTCTGCATTCGCTCAACACTTCTTGCATTGTCCTCAGTGAGGTTTTATTAGTTTCCAGAGCATTCAACTTTCCACTTTTGTCAGTTTTTCCTCAAGTATTTCATATTGTATGCAATTACCAATTGCAATGATATTCTTCATATAGATAAAAGAAAATAATACTGAAATTCAAAAGCTAGCACACACACACACACACACACACACACACACACAACTCCAAATAACCAAAGCAATCTTGAACAAAAATCAGAAAGTGGGAGTCATCACAATCTCTGATTTCCAGATGTCACAGAACAGCATAGTACCACCATAAAAACAGACACAGACCAGTGGAACAGAACTGAGTTCCAGAACTAACCCCACATGGACATCCAAGTGGCTCCCAGTAGAGGTGCCAAGGACATATGCTGGAGAGAACACAGCCTTATTTTTGACTAGCTGGTGGCTTATTTCTAGGAAACAGTTTCTTTCTTCATGTTATTTTTTTTTCCCCTAAAACCACTTGAAGCATTTAGAGGACTTTTGGAGTCATTCCTCGAGGCTGACTGTGGAGTAGGTGGAATCACCTCTTTTTGTTTTACTCCAAAGTGTCCATTAGGAGATTTTGATCTCCAAGGATGAAATTCCTGCCTGTGAAGTCTGGAATCAGGCAGGTGCTGGTGATAGAACAGTCCACATTTTGAGCTAAAGGTCTGTGACGTCATTGGATCTACTCTGCCAAGGAAACCAAGGTCTAATGTGACACAGAAATCACCTCCTTAGAGCCTGCTGAGAGCTGCCTGCAACAGACCAGGAGAGTGCAGGGCAGCTGGTCCCACTCCCCCATGGCTCTGGAGCACCATGACGTCCTAGGAGCACAGCTTGGAGGGCTACAGGAACAGTGGCCTCATCCTCCATCTAGAGCCCAGAGGTCTACATAACACCTGAGCTCACCTGCTCAACTACACAGATGCAGACAAGGCACTTCTCTTCCAGAGAAGTGCCTTGTCTGCATCTGTGTAGGTGAAGAGGTACCTGGGAGGACTCCCTGGCTTCTGCTGGAACCTGAATGTCCTTCAGTCACCAGGACTGAGGCCACTGCTTGGGTGCAGGAGAGTCTGGCCCATGCTCCAGGGGATGCAGAGGGGGAGGAGGGCTGAGCCAGCACAGGCTGGGGAGGGACCTGCAGACCTCAGGGGTGATGGGCTAGCACAGGCTTTTTTTTGGGGGGGGGGGGGGCACTTGCAGACAGACACTCAGGGATGATGGGCTAGCAGAGACTGGGGAGGGACCTGCAGACAGACACTCAAGAGTGATGGGCCAGAGGCCAGGGGTAAACTGCTTGGTGGTTTGAGGCAGAGGGACTGACACAGGCTAAGGCTGTCCCTGTCTCTGAGGCCTGTCCCTATCTGTCAATGCAAGAGGAGCACAGGAGGAGGGAGTCCAGGCCATAGTGCAATCATCCCCTTGGAGCCCCAGACCAGGGCTGCTTGGCTGAAGTCTCTCTTATCTTCCCCGGTGGCCTGAAAGAAGAGGGGCTGTGCATGCCAACTGATTTCCACTCTTGGCAATCTCTGCTCCATGCTGAGACTGAGTGTCTATACACAGGGTGCTGATGGGTTAGTTCAGAGGTTGGCCATGGGAAGGCCAAGGAGGAAAAGCTGCTGGGACCTTACACAACTGTGAGCAGCAGGTGATCCAGTCCAGGGGAGCACAGCAGGTGAAAGCCCATCAGCAGATGCAGGCACCCACACCCCAGCCCTGAGGAGTTTGGGGGTTTGCACAGAAGCAGCAGCTGGGCAGCAGACCCTGAGGTCATAGTGATTCTGGCCTTCCCCCCATGCATCATGTGAGCCAGCATCTCTTGCTTACTCTCTGGAGATTTCTGTGAGAGCAGTGGTCACCTGGGTCCCTACAGGGCACAAGTCCCTCCCTCTCACTGTTCCTCTCCTCCTGTGGGAAACCTGGGCCATGTCCTAGATCAGCAGGCAGGCAGCTAAAGTAGGGGTGAAGGTAACCCTTGGAGTTCCCAGCCAGAAAGTGAACAAGCAGGGAATGTGCTGGTAATTTCTTAGATCACCACTGGCGGCTTCTTTCTGTTTAGGAGTTCTTCCTTTAGTGTGTCTTTCCTCACAGTTTTCCTATGAAGAATCATGCCACTATTTAAAGAATGAGGTTACACTTGATATTCTGCTTGGAAATCTCAGCTGAATCTCCAAGTTTGCTCCTTGACAGTGCTTTTTTTTTTTCCAAACTCTGTTTATATAATTCAAACTTCAGCATTCAAATTGAGTGACTCCTACATGCATCCAGTCACTGACCACAAACCCTAGATGGTGCACTGGGGACTCTAGAGATCCAAATCTTCCACCCAAAAACCTTGAATCAGACCATCTTTGTGGGCCTTTGACCTTGCTCAGTAGGGCCTTGTGCTAGATTTATTGCTATTGTTGCCATCTTAGAATTCTTTTTTTTTTTTTTTTTCTTTTCTTTGCAATACTGATGATTGAACTCAGGGCCTCACATGTGCTAGGCCAGCCTCTACTACTGAGCTGCATCCCCAACCCAGCTATCTTAAAACTCTTAATATTTTAGTCCCTGAACATGTTTTTTTAAATTAATTAATTTATTTTTAAGTGAATTCTGATGGAATTGGAAACAAAGGAGCATGTACATCTGACTTTTCTTGCTGCCCAATTTGCATACAGCATTCACTTTGCCCCTGAGCAGGGCATTCAGGTGAACCCACAAGGGTGGGATTTCAGCAAGACTCAAGGCCAACAGGAGAAGGTGAGCATCTGGCCTTGGAGTGGGCTGAGTCATGAGATCTACTCTCACTCCCACCTAACTTGCTCTGGAACAGAAGGTGGGAAAGAAGCAGCACCTAGGAATCCCAAGGTGCTTCCTCGCCTCGTTCTCTGTCTTAGCAATTCTTTCCTGAAAGTGAGGATGTGGGTGGAGGGAGAAGGATGCTGCTAGTGGGAAAGGTGGCCTCTGCTTTTAGCCCAACTTGCCAGCAACCTTCAGATGGGAGCTTCAGCAGCATATGTAAATACCGAGAAGTGAAATAAAAACAAATGAAGTTAGTTTTGTGCAGTTTCCGCGTACGTATTTACAGATGTGAACTGTGAGTTGTGTGACTTGTTGGATCAGCATAAAGATTTGCACTTAAAATGGTGCTGCCCACTTTTCAGATAAATGGTGAGATCCACAGTAATAATTTAAACTTACCATTTTCTCATAACAACATTGAATGGCCAACTCATTTAAAGGTCAAAGCAGACAGAGAGATGCCGAGAAGAATGAAAGCCACATGAATCAGTGCCTCTGCTATCCAGCTAGGCCCACTGTGCCCCTTGTGCAGGTGCCAGTCACTGCAAAGATGAACTTGGCAGAATTTGGGGTCTATTTATGAAGCAGCCCAAGACTTGTAGGAGGAAGCCTCATGTCCATTTCCCAAGCACAAGGTTTATGGATCCTTGTGTGATAGAGTAGCAGGTAGTTGAAGGAATGGGAAAAGGTGACTATAGGCCAGGGAAAGAGGAGCCACTGATGGTCACAAGGAGCCAAACATCTCAGTTCTTCATAGGACACATGTTTAGAAAAATGGCAGCTTTAGCCTGGTCAGGCAGAGGCTTGCTCTCCAATGTCAAAGACATCAGGTGTTGGAAGTAGGCCCAAGGTCAGTGGTTTCCATTGGTTTTAGACAAGAGTGCTTTCCAACTTAGGCCACTGTGACCAACATCACCCACATGCCCAGGCATCCTCTATTGCAAATTTAGGGGGCTCTTAGCTTCCTGACCTCTGGAAATGGTGTGTCAAAGTCAGTTGAAGCAAGGGGAGAGGGCAGCCTAGAGGGCACACTCAGGCTTACCTGGAACTCAGCTCACTCCTGCATTATGGAAGAGGACCCCCAATCTGGGACCTCACAGGTCTCAGCCCCAGGCCAATAACAAGATAAAACACAAATGTTAACAGAACATGGTCAGCTAAAATTCACATATAGGAGTGCTCTAGGGAGCCCCAAAGTGCCCTCCCTGGTCCCTTGCTTCACTGTCACAGTGGCCCTGTGGCAAGTGTCCATTTCGAAGGCCTGCTTAATACCCGGAGGCCGTGGCTTCAATGGCAGGCTTCCTTTTGCCCAGGCAGATGTGGATGGGGGACTTGAGGAAGCTCAATGGCCTGATCACTCAGAGGCAGATGCAATCCAGCAGCTTCGCCTGGAGTGCTGCTGTGCACCCGCCCACTCAGTCTTGTCCTGCAAGCTGTGCAACTTCTTCCAGCCTCAGCCAGTTTAGGTTTTTGACTGGGAAGAGAAGTACTGAGAAAATAATAACCTAAAATTAATGAGTGGATAGATGAGTGGGGGCAGCACATAGATGACATTTAATTTCACTGTATGGTATTGAATAATAATGAGTTAACCCTCTTCCATAGGGAATTTGAATTTTAAAAAAATGTCAGGATCTTCTTTTCACATTTGAGGTTACTTTTATCTTGCCTGAAAAAGGTGCAGGGCCTACTTCCTGTGATCTCACCGTGAGTAACTAACTCAGGCTTGAATACAAAATGCCCCAAAGACACTGTGAACATTAGTGTTGGGGAGAGGGAGGCTCCCCTCCCCAGTCCCCACCAGCTGGCTTTCAGGGAACCTAATTAGCACCTTTCACTCTTATCTTTGGATTGTAAAGGACTTTCCCTGGGATCTGACTTTTTTCCTTTGGAGTGTAAACACCTAGGGAAGGCTCTGGGCCCAGGGCTAGAGGCTCCTTGGAGGCCCCAGTCTCCCTTCCTGCACTCTGCTTTTGTAAACACACTCCCCCTGGCGGATATTCTCTGTCGATAAAGCTTTGCTAAAACTCAGAGCCTGGATATTTGTGCAGCTACCCTAACACCAACCAAAAGGGTCCTGAAGGAAGGAGGCAAATACTGAAATGCTGGGTTCTGGACTTTTACCCCTTCCCACTGCAGATGACTTCTGGAAGGAGAAAAGCAAATAGTGAGGCTCTAGGTAACAATGGGTCCCAGAGATAAGCAGGGAACACCTAGTTGTGGGCTTTTCCCAGTGACAACAAGTTTTAAACTTTTTACAACAGCCTTCCTGAGATAAAATTTTAACTTGCATAACTAGGTCCCTGACTGTCCAAAGCGCACAACCTCAGTCTCTAATGAATTAATATTCACCCTCATTGTAAACTACAAAACCCAAACTCCTTCTGTAACCCGGGGACCATTTGCTCTACCTAGAAAATGAACCCACCCAGGCCTGATGGATTGACTTCCCTGCAGAATAAAGAGATTTGCTTCCCTTCTCCAACCTCTGTCATCTGTGGGTTCTGTGCTTACAGTAATACCTCATTGCATCAATTGCATAGAAAAGCAATGTTATTTTACATATATTGCACTAAAGAAATCACAACCAATTTTATCTGTGACTTTCTCTCACTTTTTGAATCATCTTGGGTTTTTGAAGGGGATGGAACACAGGGACTTGCATTTGCTACAAAAACACTCTACCACTGAGCTATGCCTGAGTTATTTTACCTATTTCTTTTTTTTTTTTTTTTAATTTTTTTTGAATTTGTAGGTTTTTTAAAACATTTATTTTTTAGTTTTAGGTGGACACAATATCTCCATTTTATTTTTATGTGGTGCTGAGAATCGAACCTAGTGCCTCACGCATGCTAGGCAAGCATGCTACCACTTGAGCCACATCCCCAGCCCCTTTACCTGTTTCTTTAACGTTTTTGTGCGGCTTCCGAAAAATTTAAAAATACATGACACAAATTTCTTTTCAATTAAACAGGGCCTTGCTTTCCATAGCTCGGGCTATGGAAAGGAACTGAAAGGAACACAGGTGAGGAAGGTCATGTAATTTGAAACCTTAATAAAATTCTCAAGTTGCTCTCAATCGTGGACAGCACGGTTTCTAGATATCGCTGACCTTCCTAAGTCCTCCTCTTTAGATGTTGCCTTCTACACCAGGCTAAATACAAACGTTTCCCGCCAAGGTCAGGTCCCAACATAGCAAGAAAGTCCAGCCTAAAAGCCTGGACCTGTCACTCGGGCCTGTTTCAGCCACTGATTGGCTAGGGTAGCTGTCACTCAAGACTGGGTCGGTGCCTGGAGGCGGACAATCAGGGACGCTGGGGAGGAACTGTCCAATGAGGTGCGTAGGCGGAGGGGAAGGGCGGGCTCTCACAATCTCGCTTCTTTTTTTTCTCCCTTGCTGAGCTCGTCCTCCACTGCTCCGGAGTCTTCTTATGGGATCCCCAGGTGACCCTGCATAGCCGGAGTCCCCACCAGCTCGGGTACCGGGAGATCCTCAGGAGGTCAGCGAGTCATGCCGAGCGTGTGGCCAGGACTGGCGGGACCCGGTCACCATCTGCCTTGGGGACTCGAGTGCATGTGAGCTGCGGAGCTTGGGGCGAGTCCCCACCGGCGGGTGGCCCTGGGCCCTATCCCTCGGTCCCGCGGCGGGGGTGGTAGATGCCGGGTCTCCGAGGTCAGCTGCACAGTGTATTACCGAGTCTCTGTTGGCGGGTGGCCCTTGACTTTGGCCCTTGGTCCCTCCCGCTGGGTGCGTTGGGAGGCAGGTTCCCCAGGTCAGCTGCAGAGCATGGCTGAGTCCTCTCTGGCGGGTCGCCCTGGGCTCCTGTCCCATGGGTGAGCTGGGCAGCAGGTCCCTGCCCTCTTTTCTGCTCCCTATTGGCGACCTCCCTGGTTCAAATCTGGGCAGTTTATGTGGCCTGATGCTCCCACATCTATTAAAAGGGGGTCTCTCCATCAAACTGCAAGAGGAGGCAAAAAGGCTGCCCTACCTCAGGGCAGATGTCTGCGGTCTTTACAAAGAGAAATAAATTCATGTACAGAAAATATTAAAAGAAAAAAGAAACAACCTCACAAATGAACTAAACATGAGAAAATGAGTGAAAACCATTTACAAGAACATGGAAATACACAGAAAAATGTTCATGCAAATGGTATGTAGTGAAAAACTATATCTAGTCACACAAAGTAAACACAGACAGACAGGTAAGAGGGATAAACACATATGGATGAATGGCCAGAGAGCTGTTCCACACACTGCACTGCAATTTATCCATAACCACGATTTTCCAATGTGTACATACTTATAAGGTGGGCCAACTTGGGGACCAAATTTAAAAATAGAATGAAATTGTAAAGAACATAAAAGTTACACTGGAAACAGGTGAGGTTCTGGAAGAAGGAACTTGGGAGGACCTAGGAGACCCACGGCCTCAGACAGCAAAAGGAGTCTAGCCATCTGTAATTTTTGCTGAAGAAAGTGATTAGATATTCACAAAACCTTAGTAGGTAAATTCAGACTACAAGGATCCATGAGAATATTGGTTCCTTTGTACAGTTAAGAATTCCTGATGGTGGAGAGTCTGTTTTGTTTCCTGTTTTCTGAACTTGGAAGATTAACAATAAATTTTATGAGGCAAACATGGCAGTTGCCTGAAATATCAAAATATAATCATTGTTTACAAATTGATTCAGTATCATGAAAATTATTATTAAATGACATCTCTGCTGCGTGCACAGAACATGTTTACATGAGAACACTAATAATTCATGAGCATCCTTCATGATTTCATCTAATTCCATGTCCCTCCCAGATGCCCCTTCCTAATACCATTCCACTTGGAGTTCACCTTGCACCTTGTGAATTTTGGGGTTTGCATGGACCTTCTGACTATAATACTACCTGATGGTGTTCTCTACAAGGTGTTGGAGACTTCTGGACATTTGGCTACTCTTAGATATTCGTCTACTCTTTCCACTTGTAGAAGTAGTTTTCTGAATTTCCTCAACAAAGCCATCCTGGTCTTGGATTTCACAGAATTTAAGAAATGAAGCTAGAGAAACAAAAAAGCTGCTTCTCCACACTTTGATCAAAATGCATGCAATTCATTTCTTCATTTCTCTTGTTTCTTATTTCCTGTGTCTGCCGAATCCAGCCATCTGTGGTCCAGGCAGGTTCTGTGGCTTGGCTGCCAGAAACTGTTCACATCATGGCATATCACATAGGCTACAACGCCTTGAGGAATGAGTTGGAAGTGTTACCTGCTTCCTTTTAGAGGGAATTAAGGGTAGTTTTCATTTCCTCCTTAGTGTGGTGCAGAATCCACCATGACATTACTGGGCCAGGCCTTTCCTCTGATGATGGTTAGTTATCACTTCATTAGCCTGTCCATGTTGTGTGTTCCTCCTTCTGTGTGACTTGTGGTAGATTGTTTCTCTCCAAGAATTGGTCCAGTGATGAAGATCAGGAATTGAGCGAGACCAGAAACAGTACACAGGGGACCCAGAGCTGTGGAAAGCTAAGGATGTTTATTTTAAGCAACCCAGACATTATATATCCCTTGTGTTAGAGTTAAGCAAGTTGTTTGAGGTTACCATAAGCAAGATACCAAGAATAACATTAAAATAATACAATGTTCACAAGCTACTTCTTTAATCTCTGTCTTAGATCTAAGTCCAATGATTAATCACAACTTAAGGGGAACAAGTTAACATGAATATTCCCCAAAATAATTTTAACCACAGAGTATGCGTAAAGCAAGACTCAGTCTTAAGAGGAACTTGTGGCAAGTCTGATCACGTCAGCAGAGTGTGTCCTGAGAATAGTGTGCTGTTCTTGCTTGCTCTGGTGTGCCAAGAGTTCGGAGGATGTTAACCTTCCACATGTCTTGAGACTTAAAGCACTCCATCAGTCCAGTATATCTGAGTTCACAAATTGTGGCCACACAGTTCTTAATAATATTCCTTTATGGTTCTTTTGCTCTCTGTAGGATTAATAATAGTCTACTGAGTTTCTTTTCTACTGAGTTAATTTTTGTCTTTTTCTTTACTTTGCTGTTGTGTGTCATTACAAGGATATTCATGATGAACCCGCTTTTGATTTTTATTCTATTGATTTCAAGATTGCAGTTTCATTGGTGTCTTATATGCTAGCATCAGATGTATGTTCACCTTGTTCTTTGTTCTTTAGTTCCTAAAGTGGAAGTTTGAATAGTTGATTTTAGTTCTTCTTTTCTAATGTAAGCCTTCAGCACCTCTAATTCTCCCTAAGCCCTGCCTGTGCTCTGTTCCACAAAGTTTCCTAAGATGCAGTTTCAGTTCTTTTCCATTAAAATATTCAGACTGATCCTGAGACACCCTTGACCCATGTGCTGTTTAGAACTTTGGGATTTGACCTGCAGATATCTGGTGGTCCCCCAGCTGTGTTTCTGTTACTGATGCCATGGTAATTCCAGTGTTCCTGGTGCCATGTTGGGATTTGGTAGCCTTCTGTACTAACGCCTGTTGGGGCTTAGAGTGTCTGGTCTTAGCGACTCTCCTGTGATGTTGAGAAGGATGTGTGCTCTGCTGCTCTTGGTTGAAGTGCCCTAGATGTGTCCATGAAAACACTGTAGTGGGTGTGATGTTGAGTCAGACTGTCATCTTGAGTGCTCTCCTGTGTGCTCCATCTGTCACTCACTGTTAGATGATTGCTATTGCCATGTTTCCTTGTGAGTCTCTCAGTTGTTTATCAGGTGTTTTGAACTGTTGTAGGTCATGCATCTAAATGATCAAGGTAGTGGGTTTTAAGTCTTTTTAGTGAGTCTAGTGTCAGTAATGTTTTTTTGTTTTTTGTTTTTTGGTGCTGGGGACTGAACCCTGGGCCTTGTGCATGCAAGGCAAGCACTTCACCAACTGAGCTATATCCCCAGCCCTCAATAGTGGTTTAATTCAAGCATTTTTTCCACTGATGAGATGTATTTTCCTATTGTGTGTTTTTTTATTTTGTTGCTTTCAAAAAGTGGGTATATGAATATTATAATGGTTCCTCTGAAATTAGTTTTTCCCTCTATTCAGAGTTTGCTCTTGTTTGCTATTATGTGTAGTGACTTTCCAGAGTATTTTTGGAGACAGTAGTTTAGTTGCTCAGTGTACTCAGAGGGTCTCTCTCAGCTTTTTTTGAGCCTGAGTTTTGACAGAATTCCGTGAGGAAATAGCTGGAAAGAAAACAGAAGAAACATCAAGAGCTCAGCTCCTCCAGGGCCTGTGGACATTTGTGCTGGGGCTGCTGCTTTAACACATGGTCATGCTGTTCGTATCCCTCCAGCCTCAGTTCTCTGCAGAACTGAGCCTGGAGGGCAGCCAGTGCTCAGCATTGGGTCTTGGGGCTCAAGGTGAGGCAGAACATCATGGGGGAAGATTGTGTGGTGATCAGGAAGCAGAGATAGAGGTTTCCACTCACCAGATACAATATATCCCCCATAGCCACACCCAGTGAACCTCTTCCTCCAGCCACACCCCAGCTGCCTCCAGTCACCACCCAGTTAATCCCATCAGGGACTAATTCACCAATTAGGTTAAAGTATATAACACAATCATTTTTCCTTCAAACCTTCTTGCATTGTCTCACACATGAACTTTTGGGGGACACCTCACATCCAAGCTGTAATACTCAGACTGCTGTCTTCTATATTATCATGCATGTATTAAGCATATATATTATGTACTATATATTATTGCTTTTATTATTGTTCCATATTTGTTTTTGGGATTCTTTTATAAATGAAATTTTGTCTTAATTTCATTTCAGTATTTTATTTCATATATAGAAGTTGATTTTTTATTATGAATTCATTTTTATTGAGGAATTGTTTTCTTTTCTTTTTCTACCAACTGAGCTACATACCCCAGCCCCTTTTAATTGATTTTTATTGAGTTTTGTGTCTTACTTTTTCACTGCTGGCCTTGAGCACACATCTTCCTATTTATTGGGTGCTTCCAGGTTTTAAGCACCACTTGTCCTGTTGCTGTAAGTTTTGCAGTGCGGCATGCACGAGGACCTACATGTGGACTCATTTGGGATACATCAACTTTGGGAAATGGCTTGGGGTCCAGGAACCACCACTGTGACATATGACATGCAGATGATCACTTCAGCCTTTGAAAGTTGAGCGGTCATGGCCCTGTGAGGAGGTTTGTGTGAGGCCTCTGTGTATGTGTGGGTGTGCTGGAGCCCCACAAATTCTCAGGTTCTGATCTCCCGCTGTGAGCAGGCTTTCTGGTAGGAGCAGCAGTGAAGGAGCAACCTCAAATGTCCCTGTTCTTTTGCAGTAGAGACTCTAGGGAGCAGGAAGCCAGAAATAAGTCAAATGCACATTGTGTGAGCTGGTTGCGGTGGATGATGGAGAGAGGTGATGGGTGCAGAGGCTGCTCTGACTCCTCCCATCTTGGGGCCTGTGGATGCTGTCTCTGTGGGTGAGTCCCACCTGTCTTCCCACCCTGTCCTCCCTCTGGTGACAATCTTGTACTTTCTGTGAAATCACTCTGTAGCTCACCCTGTGAGGGGGACACACAAGGGCCTTGTGTGCTGCTTTCTTTCTCTGAACTTGGTGCCATAGTCCCAGCCTCAGTGCTGCAAATGACAGGACTGAAAGGTGTTTTTGGTGAAATCAAATTGATCTGTTATGCTTTCATTAATCTCATGGATGGTACAACATCCCAGAAACCATTTCCAAATCTAGTGTTGTGAGACTTGTGCTCTGCATGTTCTTGTGGGAATTGATGAGATTTACATCTTATGTTCTAATCCTAGGGGAAAGCATTTTTTTTTTTTTCACCATAGGTCATGATGGTCCTCTCTGCTTTCCAGGTATTACTTAATTATGTTGAAGTAACCCCTTTCTTGACCAAATTTGTTCTGCTGTTTATTGTACAAGTGTGTTGTCTTTTTCAAATGTTTTTTTTCTGCACCAAGTGAGATAGCTCTGTGTTTCAGTAATGTTGCAAATCCTGTGTCACACCAATTGATTTTCAAGTGTGAGACCATCTTGCAGTTCAAGAATATAGTTCCTTGGTCTTTATGTGTATTCCTTAAATGAATCTCCTCAGACGGTTTATTGGTATTTATTTGAAGATTTTTGCATAGGTATTCATGAAAGACAGTTATGTGCAATTTTTTATACATAATCAGCACAATTTTGGCCTCAAGGAGTGATTGTGGAAGTGCTTTCCCCTTTTCAGTTTTCAGAAAGAATTTGAAGAAGATATGTATTAATTGTGGTGAATTTGGGGGAGATTTCAGCAGTGAACTGCTGCTCCTGGGTTTTCATTCACTGAGGCTAATTCACTCTGTCCATGTCTAGAACTGTTCATATTTTCTCTTTCTTCTGTATATGGTGTGTTTCTCGACTTCTGTCCACTTCCTCTGTGTCACTCCATCTGTTGTACCTGGGGACTTGTTAACTGAGGTGTGACCTACGGTTCCTTCAGCCATGCTGTTGTGATGGAGGTATTCTGCTGGTGGTGCGGTGTCTTTTCGGGGGCATTCTCTTGACTGGGCCTTGCCCTGGTCTTCAGGACACTCAGGCCTCCCAGGGCCATTCTTCATGAGCACTTCTCAGCCCTTCCTCCTCCTGATCTATGCAGGAAGAGTAGGGGAAGATGGGCTGGGGGTTCTCTTTCCCCAGACGTGTTGGCTGAGAACGTCTCAGGTGAGTGAGCCTTTGGAAAGAGCTTCTTCAGAATGTAGGGCTCAGGAAGGATGGGTTCTCTGGGAATAGTAGAAAATGTCCTCTTTCTTGTCCCCATGCCTTAACCAGTGAGCTTGAGGTGGGGCAAGATGTAAGCATGCATGTGTACAAGGTCATAAGGGAGCTAGTGAAGGAGGGAGAGAGGGAGAGAGAGGGAGAGAATCTTCACTGTGATATACTGTCAGTGTCTCTGGGGAAAAAACATTATAAATTTGTAGGAATAGTCAGGAAAACCCATGGGCTGCAGGTCGTGGTAAATTTCACAAGAGACAATACTGCTGCAGGGGCAGCCTCCTGCTCTCCCCAGTCCTCCGTCCTGACCCAGGGGTCCTGGGCCTGCAGTGGGTGTCAACGCCATGTGCTTGCCGTTCTCCTGGGCCTTCCTCTTCACTGAGGTGGTCCTCTCTCCACACGTGGCTTTCACCTTCTGCTCCACGTCCTGGTGTTCCATTTCAGTTGTGCATTTATTCCTCTCACTCTGTGATCTTGCTCTGTGGTGTTGCACGTATTGCAGGTTTCTCCTCCATTTTTATCTTTTAATTCCCTTTATTTAATGTATTTGAATTTCTCATTTTTTTCAATATTTACTCTTTCAATGTTTACTCTTTGTGAAAAAGAGTTTTGGATTCTGTAAGACATTTCTTATACACATCTGAAAGTGTTTAGTTTTGTTTTTCACATCAGAATCTCTAATGAACAATAGTCTATGGATTAGAGAGGAAAACAGTGCATGTTTGCAATTAGATACCAGTTAGTTTTGGTCCCATTTCACATTGTTTGTGATTTATTTTTCCCTCTCAAATACCTTTTATGTCATTATTAAGCTCTTCCTATAATTGTCAGCCCCCTGAAAATTTGTTTCTGTCTTGCTTCATTCTTACTCTGTCTGATAGCACAGAATCAGCAGATAGAGTAAGAATGAAACAATAATTCTGAGCGTCATAATTAGAAAGTCCTTTATGTACATTCATATGTCACATAAATACAGGGATACATTCTGGAGGAGCATTTTTAGGCTGCCTCACCATTGCACAAACATCTTTCTGTATTCCGCAAATCCTGGATGGCACAGCCTCTTGCACACCTAGGCTTTATGGTCTCAATGTTTCCTGGGATAAAAATCTCCACAGCATTTTGCTTTATGAAATACTGTAGTTAACAGTACATTAGGTTTGTTTATACCAGCAGCACTGTGCACACACAAGGAGTCCCTTTACTACAGACAACTTTAGTATATATTAATAATATAATAATAATGACCTATTATTAACCCAAAACACCTTTGAGCAAAACATTATTATGAGGCACATGACTGTAGACTATATAAGCCAACAGTCTGCTGCATTTACACATTAATTATTCTTATTACGCTTGGAAAAAGTAGCATCCATTGACTACTCCTAAGTGTTATTGAGATTATATCAAATTATATATGGATATCACATGGAAGAATGACATCTTAGGGATATTGATTTTTTTTTTTTTTATTCATGGTAGCTTTCTACTTATCCCATTCTGTTTTGACATCAACTTAAAGAAAGTATCAACTTGTTCTGTGTGTTGATCATTAGGCCTTCAGTAAATCTGTTTCAAACAACCAATGGTTCTCTTGGTGTAGTCCCACAGGATGAGCTCAATCCCCAGTTAACACATTGTGACCACCTGGATGAAATATTGTCTATCAGAGAGTCTGTGCCTGTCCAAAGGGATTATTTTTATTTATTTATTTATTTATTTTTTGAGGGGGTGGCAGGAGTTGAGGGACAGGGACCTGATCCTTTAAGGTCTTATCCTAAGAAAAGAACTAAATAATAGGCTTTCTGAAGGAAAGCAGAAATCTAGTATATAGCATGTTGTTTCCCTGCTATAACTATAACTATACTATAACTCAGTGTTAATGCTCAGTTTGGTAGGATCCCTCCCAAATCCTTAGGTCTCCCTATCTGCAAACTTTCAACTTTGTCAGTAGGCCGTTCTAAGGGTGTGCACTGTCAGGAGGACTAATATTAGTTCTCTTCTTCACATGAGGTAGTAGGGCTTCATTAGTCCATGTATTAGACATGCACCCTACAAAGACTCCATGAGAAGGGTGTTTTTCTATTGCTTTTCTGAGTAGTTCCTTTCTAATATTGGAATGCATATGTTTGCGGAAGTAAGTTCTGACAGTTTGAGTTTTTCTGGACAAATCATGGAGTAAATATTGGAGACCTCAAAATCATGTGAATATCTTGTGTGTAGAGAAGAGATCCCTCATGGTTTCAATCTCTTCTGGTCTCCAACACACATTTGTGTGATATTTTAGAATATTTAGATATTTTTGATGATACATAATTCCTAATGATTTTATGGTTTCCTTTCAGGAAGTAAACAGTACGATCAGAACATTGAAGATCAGAGCAAAAACTCCATGGAGGAATCTAAGGTAATTTTACTCAAAAGAGGAAGCAGGGTCCCTTGAGGGAATTCTAGCACATCCTATAAGTTTACATGCAAGGAAACAAAAGAAATAGGCACAATATAGAATTATTAGCAATTTTTCACCAGAAATATAAGCTTAATGAAGATATATATTTAGTGTATAAAGAATAATTGATTTTCTGACAGTACTGATACCACATTCTTGATACCACTGTTTTTGTTTTGAGGGGGTAACAGGGATTGAACTCAGGGGCACTTGACCACTGAGCCACATCCCCAGCCCTACTTCTTTTTATTTGATTTAGAGACAAGGTCTTATTGAATTGCTTGGCCCCTTGCTTTTGCTGAGGCTGGCTTTGACCTTGCGATCCTCTTGCTTTAGCCTCCAGAGCCTTTGGAATTACAGGCATGCATCACTGTTTTTTTAATAGCTATGCAAGCAATTTTTCAACATAATCAATTCATTTACTCTGAAATGATTTGGACGTGACAAAATCTGTGCTTTCTTTGGTATTATAATAATGAGAGTCTAAGATCTATTAAAGAAAAAAAAACAATTAGAAAAACAAAAATAAATATGTGCTTTTAATTTTTCCAGAAGTCATATGACAGACTCTACCAAAATTAAAACAGATATTCATTGTGGAAAACCCTTTAGTGAGATCCCAAATCTTAACCTAAAAAAAGACATATCTGCTTGAGTAAATCAGTGTGAGTGCAGTGTATTTGGAAATGTCTTCATATTTTCCATTCTTTTTTTTTTTTTTTTTGGAGGTAGGGGTGCTAGAAATTTTACTCGGGCACTCACACTAAGCTACATCCTCAGCCCTATTTTGTATTTTATTTAGAGACAGGGTCTCGGGGAGTTGCTTAGTGCCTCACTTTTTGTTGAGACTGGATTTGAAATTGATATAATCATGTCTCAGCCTCCTGAGCTGCTGGGATTACAGGCTTGGGCCACCGCACCAGGCTCTATTATTTCTTAATAGGCACATCATATTTCAGTCTGCTTATAAACCAGATGAACATGAGAAGTGTGATGGGAAGACATATGAACCTCAGCAGTACAGAAAACCCTCATTTCTCTCCCAAGTATTCAAAGGAAGTGATGAAGCACACTAGAAATGGACCTTATGAATGTGTATGTAGGAAAGGGTTCAGTTGTTCCCAGAGTTTTCAAAACATGAACCATCTCACACTGGATTAGAGTCCTAAGAATGTAAGCTATGTGGAAAAGCCTTTGCTTACTTCAGTTCCATTTGAAAACACCTACTGGAGAAAATCCCTATGAATGTTAACAGTGTTGGGAAAGCCCTCACTAGTTCTGATTATCCCCAACTGCAATGCAACCAGTGTGGTAAAGCCTTTGCTACATCCAGTTCCCTTCCAACAGTTGGATCAATTCATACCAGAGAGAAGCAAGATTGTCAAGATTGTGGGAAGCCTTCCCTGTTTCTGTTCATCTTCATTCACATAAAAGTACTCATATTGGAGAGAAACCTTACGAAGGTAAACAGTGGGATAAATCATTTACAGTTCTTACCTGACAGTACATCGAATAACTTAGAAGCCCTATGAATGTAAATAGTGTGGTCACCTTCATGCAAGTGAAGACTAAGTCTGGTCACCTTCATGCACATGAACAAACTCACACGGAAAGAAGGCCTATGAATGCAAAGAATGTGGAAAAGCCTGGAGTTGGCCCTCTCACCTTCAAAAGCAGAAACAACTCATATGATTGTGAATAGAGTGGCACAGCCTTCACTTAAAGTCATGCTCAGAAAACATCAAACAACTCATACTGGAGAGAAGCACTGTGGATGAAAACAATGGGAAATGCCTCCCATTACTGGAGCTTCCTTTTAAATATGAAAGACATTGTGCTTGAAAAAAGCCATTGAATGTAGAAAAAAAAATTTGGCAAATGATCTGATACTTTCAGTCACCTTCAGAGTCATGAAAGGGCTCACATGAGAGAAAACCTCTTTGAGTGTAAACAATAGTTGGTAAGTCATTGAGTGTTCTCAGTCGCCTTCAAAGCCATTTCATTCACTCTGGTAAACAAAACTGAATGTGTGTTGGTTCCTTTTCCTTCCTCTGCACGGATTTCTTATTATGGAAAGAAGCCCTGAGAATGTGAGGAATATGGGAAGTGTCCAGTTTTCCCAGGTTTTTGTTATGATATCTGGTGCAGGTGTCCAATGTTCCAATTCTCCTCATTTGTTCACTTTCTACCCCTGTGACAAAATACATGAGAAAAATCAACTTAAGGAAGGAAAGATTTATTTTGGCTCACTTGATCATAGGTTTCTGTCCATAATTGAGTGGCCTCATTGCTCTGGGAAATGGACCATCATGGTGGAAGCGCAGAGCAGAGCTCATGGCACCCAGAAGGGGAAAGAGAGAGGGAGTAATGGGCCACCAACCACATATAGCCTTCAAAGTCATGTCTGAGTAGTCCACCTGCTGCAAGTAGACATCCCCTCCTAGTGTCCTCCTCCCACAGCACCACCAGCTGGGGACCCAGCCTCCAGCACATGTGGCTTTGGGGGACATTCCAGGTCCATGCTACAGCACTTGAGTTACATGAAAGAACTCATGCAGGGCAGTGCCTAGGAGTACAGAATGTGAAGAGTATCCCATCTTTTCAGTTTCCTTCAAAGACAAATCAGGACTCACATTAGAGAAATGCCTGATGACTAAGAAATCTGGTAATGCTTTCAATTTTCCAGTTTTCTTTGAAAAGAAGGAAGGATTCATGTGTGGTAATGAAATGTGGTAAATGAATGAAGAAATGCCACCAGGCCTTCAGTTGTTCTAGGTCCATTCAGACACACAGAATTCATTAGTGAGAGAAAGATGAGGAGTGCATGGAAAGTGGGAATGCCTTCATCTCCCTGTGACATTCAGAGGTGCAGGATGATGCACCCAAAAGATGTGCGTGTTAGCTCGACTTTAAGGTGTGAAAACACATCGATTTTCTGGGTTAAATCTCTCATCTTGCATTGTAGGTCTTTCTATTTATAGTTTTCTATTGTTTTGTTGAGAATTTTTGTATCTATAGGCAAAAAAAATTTGTACACTAATATGTAGCATAGAAGTATCTAGTACATAGAATATATATATGTGCATATATCCGTGTGTGTATGCTATATAGGATCAGTACAGTTTTGTAAGTAAATAGTGTGTATTATATATACTATTTTATAAGATAATGTAATTAAGCACCATGTGCATTATCTAGGATTTTATGGCATCATAGTATAGTATTAAATTCTTATTGATCCATAGTATCAGGTATTTCAGTTTCCTCCTACCAGCCCTATCCCAAACCACATAATTTTGAGGGAACCAAGAGCACCTCACTTTGATGATACTACAAAGCTTTGCCCCTTGCCCCTTATTACATCAGCAATCAAGTGCAATCCCTCTGTGGGCCTGGATGGCTTCCTGTGCCCTCCTCTGCTTAACTCTGTGTTTCCATTTTTCTTATGTGTCCAGTGGGGGTGTTACATGTTTGTCGAAGTCACCCTGGGTGCTAATTCATTTGTAGGTAGTGGTGTGAATGGGAGGCTGTTAGAAACCTTTACAGCATAAACAGAATGGAGTGAACATGAATAAAAACAGCTGCTCAGCTTTTAATAATTGCTCTTGGTGACTGGTTCCATGGCACAATGAAACCACCTGAGTAGCACCTGCACTTTTTGATGGGTTTGACCTTGGTCGGCCCACAGTTACTGATTTGTACCTGGTGTTGCCATTTCTCCCCTCACATGAGTACTCACATCCCCTACACATAATGGTTCACTGGCTTTACCCACTGAATGCCTTCCTCCCTCAAGGCAGTGAAAGAATAGCTGCCCAACAAGTGCTTCAGTCCTGATTAACAAGAAACAAGCTAAAGCTCTGTGGACCCTGCATTTAATTTGGGAACCATCACTAATTGCTTGGGATACTCCTGGGAGAGACTCAGGGATGGTCTTTTGTGAAATTTGAGAAAGAAGGGGATACTCACCTTGAGAAGAATTAAGTACATCACCTAGTTTCTCAAAGTTGTTTTCATGGAGCAGGCAAGAGTAGGGGCCTTGCTTGTCTCTCGTGTGCTAATTACCTTACAGCCCTGTGCACCCTTCTGTTGAGGGGCACATCCATGATGCTTGATGGTCCAAGTGCTGATAGGTAATGCATGAGGCATTAGCTCCTCGTGAAACCTGGGAGGAGTATCTCAACCATTCATGCTTCGGAAAACCCCTCACCAGTGTGCGAGTTTTCCTTAGCACTAATGCTTGTCAGCATGCTAAAGTCTCATGGAAGAAGGTTTGCTGGCCTTAGAAAAATGACTTACTGCAAGTGGGTATTAACCCACACAGAAATAAGTCTCATTACCTGAAGGCTGAAGTGGTGTCTTCCAGTGTGGGTTACTGGGCTTCTGAACTCTTCACCTTAGCCACACATGAGCACTAGCAGTGATCAGATGGAGTCAGTACTGGGGAAACCTGCAAGTTTGCATCAGTGGAAATCCAAAACGTCATAAATCCCTGTGGGTAGGGAAGGGAAAAGTGTCATGTGCAGTGATCAGATCTAGGAACCCAGCACCTGATGGCTTGGCTCCCCAAGACCCAGCAGTTGTACTGCCACAGCCACTACTGCCTGTGCCTCTGTCTCAACAAGTGTCCTAGTTCCTGTGTGAAGGGTGTAGATGGCTATTTAGACACCTTGGACCAATGCAGTTGTCCCTTGTAGTTCTTAAGAGAAAACATAGAGGCGATGAGTATGTAACTCCACAATGGATCCCTTGCTTTACATGGGAGAGGAACCTGTGTTCAATCCCCAGTACTGCACAACAGCAAAACAACAATAAAAGAGCAACTGTAGCTGAGTGTAGTGACACACACCTACATGTCAGCAGATAGTGACGCCGAGGCAGGAGTATAGCGAGTAGAAAGCCAGCCTCAGCAAATTAGTTAGACCCTAAGCAATTCAGCAAGACCCTTTCTCAAAAAGTTAAAAAAAAAAAAAAGGACTGGGGATGTGGTTCAGTTATTAGACACCCCTGGGTTCAATCCCCAGTACCAAAGGAAAACACACACACACACACTTACACACACACACATACACACACTCACATACATATACACACACACACACACAAAAAAAAAAAAAAAACCAAGCAAATAAAATAAGCAACTATAAAATGTGTGATGGAGAATGAAGACCAATCCCATAAAGTCAGTGGCCGAACTTCTTGCATCTTGGAAAAGATGAAAAGGAAGGCAAAACACAAGAGGTTAAAGACATGAGAAGCTTATGGGTGGGTATAGGGGGCATTGGCCTGGGGTCAGCCTGGTTGATTGGGCCTTGTTTTAGTCAGTTTTTTGTCAGCTGTGACTAAAAGACCTGTCAAGAACAATGCTGAGGGGGGATTGTTTGTCCCAGGCACAGTTTCAGAGGTCTCAGTTCATAGACATTCCTGTCCATTGCCCTGGGACCAAGGTGAAGTAGAACATCTAGCAGAATGGATGACCGAAGAAAGCAGCTCCAGACATGGCAACAGAAAGCAGAAATAGAGCTCTGCTAACCAAAAATAAACATAAATCCTGCAGGAAAGCCCCCAGTGAGCCAGCTCCCCCAGCCACACCTCACATGCTTGCAGTCACCAAGAGTTCATCCACTCAAGTGGGTCGATGCTCTGCTTGGGTTACACACATGCTAGGCAAGTGCACTATCACTGAGCCCCAGCCCCAGCCTCTTGATGACAATTCTTAGCCTAAAAAATAAGAGAGGGAAGTGGAAAAGGAAAGCAGGAAGGAAGCCATAAGTAGGAAAGAGGTGGAGAGGAATTAAGTGTGAGCAGATTTTTGTAAGGAAAATTGAAATTGATGAATACAGAAGACTGTTGTGTGGTGAAATAAGACTCTTTCTCTTGAAGTAGAATGTCGGATTGTTCCTCAATGGGCAGGAGGCAGTAAGAGTCAAAACTGCTGACGTATGCACATTGTAGGTGTAAAAAAGTTATGACACTTGATGTGTCCTTCAGAATTCATTAAAAATTTTGAAGCAAAGTTCTCTTTTATGTAATGGGTTCACTTTATTTTTTGAATGTGGGGGATTAGGAAAAAGTTAAAAGTCATCTAATGGGCATTTGGCAGAAAAATTATGATAGTCCAGACCTTATGGAATTCCTTCACTACATCCAGGATATTCAGGGGATGCCACATGGCTTGTTAAAGAAATTCTTGATGACTTCAATGGTTTTAATCCTTGGAATACGTTAAAACATACAATATGGTAAATTCTAGAATTTTGTGTTTGCTACTAGTTCTCATTTGTGTTATAACGATAAGATGCCACATCTTCAGATAAGAAATCTGACAGCTCCAAATAATAACAAAACATTTGTGGTCAAAAAATGAAAAAGGAGGAGATGTGGAGAGAGGTAACGTTCTCTGATTGCATTGTGGTTGTGGTGCACTTGCCCTGGGAAATTCCTGTGTAAAAGTCCAGATCAAGATTTGCCCAGTTGCTCTGGTGACATCCTGCCTGAAGAGGCTCTGTGAAGAGACACAGAGTCACATCAGTCTTGACCTTGAGATCACACACCACCTCCCAGGAATAGAGAATTCTGAATATGACAAAGCCACAATGTTTCACCCATGCTGTGACTTCTACGCCTGCCCACTTAGCAGAAACTCTGGCCATGGGCTTCCTGGGTGTTAACAGGATGCCCCTAGGTTTACAACAGTAGAATAGCTACAAGAATGTTTCTAGTCTTGTAACTTTTTAATGCACAAAGAACAATGCCTCTACAGTCTTTAACTTCCTGATTATGAGACACTATATAATACATGTGTTGTGCCTGCTGTGGGTCACTTCTCCATTAGAGATGAGTGCTTCACCTGATGCCAGATTTCTCTCTAAATGTGTGTCTTTCCTAATCCCCCCTCACTGGTTTTTGAATTAAGAGCTATGCAGATGATAGTACAGAGTTATTGGAGATTGTCTATATCAATTTTAGGTTGATTCTTTTTTCCTTTATTTTGCATAGAAATACCATTGGGATTTTTGATAGGATTTCATTGACTTTGTAGGTAAGTTTTGGATAGTTTTGATTATATTATGACCTTGGAAATGTGAATACTAGCTGTCTTTCCCTTTATTTGTATATATTTTCATTTCTTTCAGGATCATTTTATAGTTCTCAGTGTATAAGCCTTTAATCTTCTTGGCTAAGTTATTTCCCAACTTCTATTCATAGTATTTTTTTCTTTCCTTTTCAGATTGCTCATTATTAGTGTATGTTAATGTACCTTAGTTTTGCAGATTGAGTTTTATGCTCTGCATCATTGCTGAGTTCATTTATTAGTTTCCTTAATTTTAGTGTATTTGAATTTGTTGCTCTTTGTTACTCTTTTTTCTTCAGTAGATAATTTGCCATTGGGCATGGTGGCACTCACTTGTTATCTCAGTTCCTCAAGGGGCTGAGGCCAGCCTGGACAATGTAGTGAGATTTAAAAATAAAAATATAAAAAGTGTGTAGCTCACTGAAAGGTAAAGCTGCACTAACAGAATGTGATTTGGAGATTTAGGAAACTTTCTAGGGGTGTCCCTTGGAAGGTGTCATCTTGTTGACATTAGTTGTTTCTAAATCCGTGCTATATTTTCTCTTATCCCACACTGTTTTAACTTTAGTTAATAGACAGCTTCATGTTGTTCTGTTTGTTGATCATTACTCTTATTTACTACTTGGCAAAATGTTATCTGGAGTAAGCCACTTGTTACCTTCAAAATGTTTTTGTTTATTACTAATCAAATAGTTTGAGATGGTTTCTACAAATCACTATTTGTAGAAATATGATCTGAAATATGATCTTCTGGGCAGCTGGTTAGAGACTCTGCCTGGAGCATGGGCTAGCGGGGAAGCTGCTCATGTCCTCAGCACTGGTGTAAGAGTGGGACAAGATGGTAGAGTTTGAGAAGGAAAAAAGAAATCCAATAAATACTGTCTGGCTTATATAAATTCATTAGGAATAATGAGCCATGCTTCACCATTAGAGTGGTATAATCTATCCAAATCCTGATTTCCCATATGACAGCAAGGTTCAAGTTTGTGTGCAGGCTTTTCTGAGGATATATGAGTTCACGAGTGCTAATAGGAAGAAGTCCTTTCTTCTTAGCAAGCAGATGGTTGGAATTTGTTTTTAGATGCATTTGAGGCACAATCTGCAAAGGGAAATTTTGGTGGCCCAGGGTAATATCTTTCTCCCAGGACTCTCCAGTGACAAGGGTATTCTTGCTCTAGTACTGCTTTTTTGTGTAATTTAATTCTAGTGTAGGAACACCTGCATTTGAGGAAATGAGTGTGATGAGTTCTGAGTTTTGGTGACCAAATCACAGAATAAGTATTTGGAGAGCACAGAGTCATGTGAACACCATCATGTTAAGAATATTTATTTTTTAGTTTTCGGCGGACACAACATCTTTGTTTTGTATGTGGTGTTGAGGATCGAACCCGGGCCGCTCGCATGCCAGGTGAGCCCGCTACCACTTGAGCCACATCCCCAGCCCCCAAGTATAGATTCTTAGTAGCTGCCAACCTCACAGCCCTCAACGACACATTTGTGGGATATATTTAACTCAGTTGCCTTTGGGGATGTGGCTATGAACTTCTTTCACCCAGGAGAAGTGGGTTTTGCTGGATCCATTGAACAAGAATGTCCACAGAAATGTGATGTAAGAAGTCTCCATGATATTTCTTTACTCAGTCCAATAGAGACCATGTGGGCCTTTGCTTTTAATTATTTTGATGTCTTCAATTTGAAATATGTAAAGGTAATAGTATAGTAAACAAAGGAGTCATGATTCTGTGGGAGACCACTCAGAAAACACACAAAGTCTGAATTTGAAGCTAATTAAAGAATTTTTATTTTACCTATCTGATCCTGGCCAGGCACACTTTTTAAAAAATATTTTTATTTGTAGGTGGACACCATACCTTTATTTGTTTATTTATGTGGTGCTGAGAATCAAACCCAGGGTCTCACCTGTGCTAGGCAAGTGCTCTACCACTGAGCCACAACCCCAGTGCCCTAGGCACACTTCTGACAGAGCCCTAGTAGCTCTCTGAAAGAAGCATGCCAGGCTCTCTGTGGTTGCAGTGTTTGAGAAAGAAAATCACATCCTATGAATTTTGCAAATTGCAAGCAAGTAGAGTACAGGGGCTGAAAATGCAGTTAGCAGAGCAAGTCCAGACAACCACATCCGGGGGACTTTACAGTTGCAGGCACAAAAAGTGCAGGGGGGTGCACAAAGTGCAGAAATACACATTTTTATCATCTTAGAAATATCTCATATAATAGTTTCACACAGGAACCATAAAGTTGGAGTACTTCTTCTATCTTACTGTTACTTCTTCTATCTTATAACTAGGGCAAACCAAGGTAACTTAACATCCCTAATTTTATAACATTTCTCATATAATCCTATTATCCATGCTATTTCATTAATCTATATTTCATAATCTATAATCTATAACCTATTACTTGTATTGATTTAACTCAGAGCATAACACAATACAGCAGAAGTACACTAAAATTTTTATAGCTCATTGCAATTCAAATGATTTTACTGGATCTGCCTTTTAGGCTGCAAATACAAATACCAGAACATTGATGAGGAGAACAAAAATTCTGGGAGAAATCAAAGGTAATTTGTAGTCATTCAGCACGGAGTGACCCTTCAGGGAATCATAGCATGATATGGAATTTTTGGGGGGTGTGAGCCATTTCAATTGAACCGTGCTGGACCTTGAGCACAGTAGTCAAGCATTCTATCATTAACCTACATACCCTTTTCATGTAAATTATTAGAAACATAGAACAAATAATCAGAACTTTAAATATATTTATTCTTTTTATTTTTTCACTATTGTTATATACATCAATACAACACAGATGTTCCAGAGTTTACATTATAATTGAATTGCAAACATTGCTATGTAACTACATTCACAAATATCACTGTTTTTAAAATATATTTTTATTTGTAGGTAGACACAATATATTTATTCATTTATATTTTTAATATTTTGTTTATATGCTGGTGGACCTTTATTTAAAAAATATTTATTTTTAGCTATTGGTGGGCACAATATTTTATTTTTACATGATGCTGAGGATCAAACCCATTGCTTCAAACATGGTAGGGAGCATTCTACCTCTGAGCCACAACCTCAGCCTGGAGGACCTTTATTTTATTCATTTATTTATATGCATTGCTGAGAATCAAACCCAGTACCTCACACATGCTAGGACTGTGTTCTACAACTGAGACACAACCCCAGCCTGCTTATTCATTTATTTTTATGTAGTGCTCAGTATGTGAGGCAAGTGCTCTACCACAGAGCTACAGCCCCAGCCCAAATATCATTGTTTTGATAATAGCTATTGGGAAGCCATGTTACAAAGTAATAAATTCATTCACTTTTTATTAATGTATACATGATACAAAACCTAGGCTGGGCAGCCTGGCACATGTCTATAATCCCAGTGGCTCAGGGGCCTGAGGCAGGAGGATCTTAACCTCAGCAAAAGTGAGGTGCTAAGCAACCCAGTGAAACCCTGTCTCTAAATAGCATATAAAATAGGGCTGGGGATATGGCTCAGTGGTCCAGTGCCCCTGAGTTTAATACCTGGTACCCCCTCCCCCAAAAAAGTGTGTCTGAGTTTGCTATTTGTATTTCACATTTAACTGTTTGGATATTGAACAACAAAGAGAAACTAATGAGAAGCTATATTGGAAGCATATGTGAAAATTTCTAAGGCATTCACATAAACTTGAGCACACACAACACAAACTCAATTAGCTCAGCAATGTTGCAGATGACAAGAGGAATACACACAGAAACAGAAGATTTTTACACTGGAAATGAACAATCTCAAAATGAAAACAAGAAGCAGTTCTATTCAAAATTGTATGAAACAAAAATACTTGGAAATAAATCTTACAACAGAAGAAGATTAAGACCCATTGACCAGAAAGGTAAGACAGAAAGTTGAAAGTAATCAAGAAAGAGCTAAATAAATGGGAAGTAGCTAATATTCAAGCACAACAAAACTCAATAGTGTTAAGATCATGTTATTCCTTATTTACTGCATCCAACAGAATAAAACAAATATGACAGTATATCATTGTGCATCTTGGATCCAAAGGTCTTGAGTGCTTCTTGTCTTCCTAGTAGAACCCTCTTTCTCCATGAGCGCAAAGACTGTGTTGCTGATGGAGGAGGAGATACAATGGGGAGGAGAACCAAGGTGCCCCAGCCAACAGCCAGTTCTCCCCAGAAGCAGAGTTTCCTGGTCAACACGTAGAACACAGGCCGGGTGGGCCCCACTGTGCCCAGATTGCTGACCAGTCACCCTTGAGCTGGTACCTTATGGAGTGATTTGTTCTGCAGTTAGAGCCACGTGACACATAGACTCAGTGCAGATGGGAGGCCAGGGTTCAACAACACATTCACTGGGAGTTACTGGCCAACAACAGGAAGCCAACAGGAACTGAGTTATCTTCCCCTTGTTTAAGGTTGGGTTTCCTATTAGATGGTGTTGAGTTACACAGGTTATGCATATGAACATCTGTACATGTGATTGGTAGTCACAGGGCACTCCTCCTGTGAAGAGGAAACACACAACCACAGCCTGCAGATTAGAGCCAAGCTACTGGCAGGGAAGGGATGTTCCCTCATTATCGCATAAAAGTAGGTGGATGTTATAGGTCCTTTTCTGCTGACAGACATCAGGGGGTCACAAACCTCACAGATGCACCTATGTGGCAGCCACAAAGATTAGGTTGGACTCCTGAGCACATGGAATGTGGCTGGTTTGCATTGAGCTACTGAGAGAATACAGTATATTTTAAAGAAATAGTACCATAAAGACAAGTAGTTAATTAATAGTAATTGAGGGTTATGGAAATTAACATTCCTATGAGAGCTCACCAAGAAAAATGAAAAGAGTGTGGCTTGGGAGGAGGGAGAGGAAATTAGTAAACATTTACAATGGACACTGAGGGAAAAAACCAAAAATTCATCCCTTCTTGGGTTCTTCCCCAGCATTTCCACCAAAAGCAGACATTACCCCTGCTCAACCATAATTGGCCCTGAAGGAAGGAAGCAAATACTAAAATACTGGGGTCTGGACTTTTTATCCTTTCCCATTGCAGATGAGTCCTGGAAGGAGAAAAGCAAATAGTCATGCTCTAGTAACAATGGGTCCCAGAGATAAGCAGGGAACACCTGGTTGTGAGCTTTTCCCAATGACAATAAGTTTTAAACTTTTTACAACTGCATTCCTGAGTTAAAATTTTAGCTTGCACTACTAGGTCCCTGAGCAGCCAAACTGCATGTCTACAATCTCCAATGATTAATTCATCCTTATTGTAAACTATGAAACCCAAACTCCTGTAACCTTGGGGAGGCATTTCCATACCCAGAAAAGGAGCCCTCCTATGCCTGATGGATTGACTTCCCTGCAGAATAAAGGAAAGTTGCTGACATTAAAGAGTTGCTGTCTCCTGCCTCAGTCATTTGTGAGCCATGCACTTACAGTAATACCTCATTGCATCGGTTGCATAGAAAAATAATTATATTTTACATATATTGCATTAAAGAAATCAACCATTTCACCTGTGACTCTCTCGGTTTTGAATCTTTATTTATTTATTTATTTATTTGCTGGGGATGGAACACAGGGCTTTGCCTTTGCTACAAAAACACTCTACCACTGAGTTATGCCTGAGCTACTTTACATGTTTCTTTTTTGTTTTTATGTGGCTTTCAGAAAGTTTAAAAATACATAACACATTTCATTTCAATTAAACAGGGCCTTCCTTTCCATAGCTGGGGCTGAGCCATCTAAAAGAACACAGGTGAGGAAGGTCATGCAATTTTAAATCGTAATAAAATTCTCAAGTTACTCCCAATCGTGAACAGCACAGTTGTTTGTACATATCGCTGACATTCTTTAGTCCTCTTCCCCTGTTGCCTTCTACACCAGGATGAATGTAAACGTTTCCCGCCAGGCTCAGATCCCAGCTCGCCAAGGAAGCCCTGCCTGAAAAGGGCTGGGCCAAGAGCCTGTCATCTGGACTGTATCAGCCAACGATTGGGTTAGAATAGCTGTCACTCAAGGCTGCTACAGTACCTGGAGGCGGAGCAGGAGAGAAACTGTCCAATCAGGTGCGCAGAGGAAAGTGAAGGGCGGGCTCTCGCAATCTCGAGGCTTTCCCTCTCCCTTGCTGAGCTCCTTCCTCCATTGCTCCTTTGTCCTCTTCTCCGGATCCCCGGGGACTCTGCGTAACCTGGGGCCCCGAGGAGTTCGGAAACCAGACGTCCCTAGAAAGGACGGCGGGTCACCCTGGAGTCCTCAAACGGTGAGTGTGGCCAGGACTGGCGGGATCCGGTGAGCACTTGCTTTGGCGACCAGAGTGCCACTGGTGGATGACCCTGAGCCCTATCCCTAGTCCCGCGGGGTGGGAAGTGCTTGGTGGCAGGTCCCCGAGGTCACCCTGCTGGCGGGTGGACCTTGTCCCCGTGGTCCCGCGGAGTGGGTTGGGTGGCAGGTCCCCGAGTTCAGCTGCAGAGGGTGACCCAGTCCTCTCTGGCTAATCGTCCTGGGTCTCTCTCTCAGGGCTGGTCCCTGCCCTCTTCTTTTCCCTGTTGGTGACCTCCCTGGGTCATATCTAGGCAGCACGCAGCCTGACGCTCCCAGAGTGTGAGGTGAGCAGGGGAGGGTAACAGGGAATCTGGACTCAGGTGTGTTCTGTCAGTGAGAAGTTGGCCTTTGGGGGTCCCGGTCTGTCCCTGTTTTCTCCACAGAATTAACCTGTGCACCCTTCAACACATACTCCTAAATGTGCAAGAAGCTGGGTATGAAATCCATTTTCCATTGGGAACTTTGCTCCTGCTAGAGTTGGCAGCAGACCCCTACAATTCCAGTTCCCTGCCCGCATTCCCAGATGGCAGCACTCTCCAGGGCGCACTTTATCGTCGATTTGCTCCACAGCCTACTGTTCAAGTAGACAGTGCTATCTTTTTCCTTTTCTTTTTTCTTTTGGTTCCCGGGATTGAACTCTTGGGCACTTGGCCACTGAGCCCCATCCCCAGCTCTATTTTGTATTTTATTTATATACAGGATCGCATTGAGTTGCTTAGTGTCTTGTGGTTGCTGAGGCTGGCTTTGAATTCGGGATCCTCCTGCCTCCATCTCCCCAGGCACTGGGATTGCAGGCATGTGCCACTAAACCTGACCAGATAGTGTTTTAATTGTGGTAGTTTCACCTTTTAATGAATAGCACTTTTAAAGATTTTCTTTTCTTTTCTTTTTTTTTTTAATGTGGGCCAAGATTTCCCACGAGTGGAAAGCAAAGAGGAATTACCTGGAACTTGAGTTTTTGTGTTTATAAAGCACTTATGCATCTCTTCATCTTGCCCAGGTACAAACACCTGTGCAGAGTCTTTGAGCAGAGGTGTCCTTTGGATACCACACAGGGTCCTGTGTCTTGTCTTTTCCTGGGGCTGCTGCAATCCTATGTTTCAGTGTGCCTGCAGCACACAGGTGTCCTGTGTTCTGAAAGGTGCAGGCAATTTTAAGCTCTGCATCAGCTCCTCCTAGAGGACAGCCTGAGATGTGGAGTGCAGCCTCTCAGGGGAGCAGCTGGAGACACCCAGGTCAGGCAGTGAGATGCTGGTGTTGAGGGAACATGACATATATGGTTCCTACCCTTTGGATGGGCTCAGAACTGTGAAGGAAGAACAGTTATCCTAAAGAGCAGGGAAAACTGACCCCAGCAAGGTGGAGCAAAGCCCTACAAAGCTCTTCAGCAGCAGGAGGGAGGTGGGAGGATGTGCCTGGTGACAGAAGCCTGACCTGAAGCTGGTCAGTGTCCAGTGGTGCTGCAGCTCCCCGGGTTTTTGCCTTGGAAAGACTGGCTCAGGTATTTTAGTGTCAGTTTTTCTATTAATTGTAAAATGTAATTTATTAGTAGGGTTGATTAGGAAATATTCCTAAAGGGTAAGAGAGAGAGATAACTCAAGGGGAAGAAAGAAGGTTAGAAACAGAAAACAAGCAAACACTTGGTCCTATATTATTTTAGTTAAACATTCTTAGGACTGTTTCTCTTCACCAGAGTGAGTTTACTGAGTTTCTCAGATGCCTTCTTTTATTTATTTATTTATTTATGTATGTATGTGGGGGGCGTGTTCTACCAATTTAAAATAGAATTCCAGGGCTTTGCTTTTGGAATGTTATGTGGGAATAGAAAAAAGGGAAATCCTATGTTGCAGTGTGCCTGCAGTAGATATGAATGCATTCCCAGATGAAAGTGTGGTAGAGAACTTGGTTTCTTTCTTTCCTTTTTTTTTTTTTTTTTTGGTGGTGCTGGGGATTGAACCCATGTCTTTGTGCATTCGAGGCAGGCACTCTACCAAATGAGTTATATCCCTAGCCCAGAAGTTGGTTTCTTTTTTACAAAATTCAACCTCACAAGGGCTTTGCTAACTTGCTGAGGTTGGATTTTAACTGGTGTTCCTTCTCTGTCATCCTCCAGAGTCACTGGGATTACAGGCCTCCACCACTGCACCTCTCTAGTTAAAATTTCTTATATATCTTTTTCTCTTTTCAGATGTGTTTTTTACTGGGGTTTTGGGGGTGGAAGAGTGGTTTAAAATAGAATTCCAGGACTTGGCTTTGGAAATGCTACCTGGAAAAGAAATAGGAAAGATCTTGTTTCAGTATGGTTGCAGAAAGTGAGTACATTTTCCCAGTACCTATGGTAGAAAAGTTGATTCATTCATTACAAAGATTCACCAAAACATCCGCCCTTGTATTTTGGAGGGGAGGGCAGCAAGGACAGGGAAGGATCAGATCCCAGGGCAGAGAATGTTTCACCACAAGTCAGCCTGATCTCAGGAGGGGTCAGGAAGAAGTGTGTATACTGGCTCTAGCTGCCAGTGGGTCAGAGTTCAGGGTCCTGGATTAAGGAGAGAAACTTGAGTCAGTTTTGCTTAAAAAGTATTTTTCTGATCCCTGAAAACGAAATTCCTAATCGCTTATGAGAAAAAAAGAAGAGGGGAGGGATTTTCAGGATCAGTGTGTTTCTGCCATGGGCTAAAAAGGGAGCATCATTTGAGTCATAATGGGAAGGGGGTGTCTGTGCAGGAACTGCTCTAGCAGAATGCAGAGGAGGGGGATTTATTCAATCATAGATTTTTCACAGGAGTCCCTTTGGCACTTTCTTTTTCTTACATATCTTTTCCATTTTGGCCCGTCCTAAGTTGAGTCTTTTAAATTGAACATAAATGATGTGCTTTGTTAAAATCAAATCATTGAAGTTGAATAGGGGGTGATAGGAGTCCCCAGTTTGTAGTTCTTTGCTCTCAGCAGGATTGGCCCTCCTGCCCTGCAGCTGGCATCTACAATGGGGCAGTGTTATGGAGCTGACCCTGAACTAGGGTTTGTGCTGACTGGTGGTGTCAGAATTGAACTTTTGAGTGACCAGTAGTTTTGGAGAATGGATTGGTGTTCATCAAACTCACGTTGTAGGTGTCAGAAGTGGTTTCTTGGAAAAGGTCTCACAGGCCAGAACCTCCATGTGCCTGCTCGTGGGTGCTTGGGTATCAGTGAGAACTGAGGTCCTGCAGGAGGGAACATTCCACTCTAGGGAAAAGAGAACACAGTGACCTTCCAGAACCAAATGTCCCAGCTGCTCATGTTTTCCTCATTTCCTAGGAAAATCCACCTGAGCTGCATCTACTGTGAGGATGGTCCCCAAGCTTAGGGAAGAGTTAGTCACAAAGTGGAGATTCCTGGTGTACTGTGGGTGAGAGGGTGCTTCCCTGAGCTGGTTCCTGTTGTTTTCTTTATCAAATCTTGGTGCCATAAAATTCCACTTTGTTCCAAGAATGTAGGAAGTTCTTTTTTATTTTTTCCCCCCCTCTTAGGTACTGGGGATTGAACTCAGGGACACTCAACCACTGAGATATCCCTGGCCCTTTTTTTGTATTATTGTTGTTGTTGTTATTTAAATGTATAGACAGGGTCTCACTGAGTTGCTTATGCCTCCCTGTTGCTGAGCCTGGCTTTGAACTCATGGTCCTTCAGTCTCAGCATCCTAATCCAGTGGGATAAAAGTCATAGCCATGTCACCTGGTCAAGAATTTTATTCCTTCACTGAATGGAAGATTTTTATATTATGGATTAATATTTATTTGGGTGCAGAAATTTGATGTTGAAATATTATTTTAATGCTCAGTTTAGTAAAAAATCTATACACCCATATATTCCTGTCCAAATAGGGATGGGTTGGCCCTGGGCAGGCTGCCCTCTCTCCCTGCTCTCTCCACCCTCTGCCTGGAGGTGAGTGCAGTGCCAATTCTGTCATTCCTTCCAGTTTAACCAGCTGTGAGGAAGCAGAATTTTTCTTAGTTCTGTCTTATTGAGTTTTCAGTACCTTAATGTTACCATTAGTGCTCTATCAGTGGAGTTCTATAATGTGCAATGTGTGGTTTCTCTGCCTCAGTTGGTTAGACTCCTGTGCTGTCTGAGTCTTTGGGTCTCCCAGTTTCCTTCCCCGTTCCTGCTTCAGGAACTTCACTTGTTTCCAGTTTCATTTTTACATTTTTGACAATGTCATTCTATTTTTAAATTTGGTCCCCAAGTGTGTACCCTTTATAATTTTGTACACATAGGGAAATTCTCAGGTTATTGATTATGGGTAAACCGCTGTAGTGTGAGGAGCGGCTGTCTCACCATTCATCCATTTACCCTCCTACCTGTCTATCCTTTTTTACTTCCATGTGGCTATATATTGCTTTTCACTGAATACCATTAGTAAGAGCATTTTTCTGTGTATTTCCATGGTCTTTGAAATGGTTTTCAGTCATTTTCTCATGGAATTTATTTTTAGGTTATATTTTTATCTTTTAATTTTCCCTTCAAATGAATTCATTTCTCTTTGTAAAGACTGCAGACATCTGCCCTGAGGTAGGGTAGCCTTCTTGCCCCCTATTGCAGTTTGATGGAAGAGCCCCCTTTTTAAAGATGTATCATTCTTTTTTTCCTTTGAATTTAACTTATTAAGTATATCTATAGAACAGGAAGCATGGTGGATTTTGAGAGATAAATTCTTAGGTGTCCCCTCCTGGACACAGGGAATGAGCCTTTCTGGGGCCACATTTCAGCAGTCAGAGTCTGGCTCCCAATATGGGAATGTGATTACCCCTGTGCAAGTGGGTATTTATTCTAAACTGTGAGTGAGGCAGGCTCTAACCTGAGATGGTTCAAATGTTTGCTTGTTCTTTCACTGAGTTTTTTTGTAATTGTCATGTAATTCGTTTTTTATGCACTTAATACTTGTACTTCCTGATTGTCATCGTCGTCGTCGTCGTCTTCTTCTTCTTCTTCTTCTTCTTCTTCTTATTGTCTGAAAATGAGTTGACAGAGTAAAAGTGTGAAGAGGCTTTGCCCAAGAAGCCCCGGCCTTTTCCCAAGTGATTTATGCCTGGCTCCCTCCTTCCCAGTCAGGCCTGACCAGGCACACACCTTCTCTGAGGTCATGGTAGGCTGCCTTGGAACCAAGGCTGTAATTCCTCACATATGCCTGGGACTCTGTGCCCAGAAGAGCTTCCTAGCCAACAGGACCTGCTGTGGAAAGCCAGGCTCAGCTCTGCATAAGTGGAAATGTCCCCCTGGTGGGGCAGGTCCCCTTGCAGGGAGGAAGTCCTGCCTGAAAAGGGCTTTTGCCAATACCTTGTCTTCCTGGCCTATGTATCAGGAGTGTGATGCATCTCCTGTCAGTCAGGGCTCCAGAGTGTGCATATTTGTGTTGGGGAGAGAGAGGGGTCTTGTGGAGCCTTGGCTACTTAGCAGACAGCTGGTGGGAGGGGGTGGCCTTCCACAGTCTCAGAGGCCGGTATCTCTCACCCTGTGGAGCTCAGAATCCATCTCCAGGACTGTGTCTTCTCTGCTGTGTGAGGCCCAAGTGGCTCTGGCTCACATTTGTCTCCCTGTGACCCGCAGGTGCTATGAGGTCCACAGAAAGGATGTCAGGTCTCCCCAGAAGGCGGAAAATGGTGAGTGTGTGGGGCAGGTCTGGTCAGGTGGGAAGTAGGCTTGTTACAAGTGGTGAACCAGCTGTGGCTGGCCTCTGGCCTCCCACTGTCATCTCTATAGTCAGCCAAGAGTACCTGAGTCAGATGCTGCTTTAGCTCAGCCCTTGATGGCCATGGTATGGGCTGGTGCAGGTGGGTTCCCAGTGTACTGCCTGGTCTGCAGCCACTTTGGCAGAACCCTCTCTGCCCAGCTAGACCCCAGCCCTAAGTACTCAGTGTGAAGTGAAGGCAGCGGGTCTCAGGGGATCCTGCCTTAGGTGTGGGGCTCCTGGGTAGAAGATGCTGGTCTGAGGGATCTGTGTTTCTTCTCTCAAGGAGTCACCCTCCTTTCCCCCTCCTATGCCCTACCAGGGCTTTTGGTACATTCTTAATATTCCTGTCCTTTTCTCATATTTACAGATCTGACTCTCCCTCCAAGTTCACAGCATTTTCATCTCTTTTTGTGAATTTCCCATATGATGAAAGGAGAGAACAGTCACCTGGAACTTCACTGTTAAGAGAACTTGTGCCTCTCTCTCTCTCTCTCTCTCTCTCTCTCTCTCTCTCTCTCTCTCTCTCTCTCTCTCTTTTTTTTTTTCCTTCCCCAGGAATTGATACCTTATCAAATTGTGGAGAGGTTTCCTTTGGACCCCTGACAGGGTTCCATGTTTTCAACCACTGTATTGCCCCGCTTGTGGCTGTGTCAAGTCCTGTAGGCTGCCCTGTGTCCTACAGGAAGCAGGCAATTTTAGTCCCTGGGTCAGCTCCTTCTAGAGGACATTGTGAAGTGTGTCCTTCAGCTTGTGAGGGGAGCAGCTGGAGGCCCTTATGCTGAGGAGTCTCTTGGAATAGGCCTCATCTAGACAGCTGCCTCCTAGGGACACTGTCTCCCCAAAGCCCTGTTCCCATTCCTTGGAGACAGGTGGACAGTGAGCCTGTGGATGCTGGTGCTGAGGGGCCAGGTCAGCAGTGATTCCTGCCCTTGCATTCTCTCATAGTTGTGAAGGAGGAAAACTCTCCCAGAGCATAAGGACCACCCACCCCAGTGCAGTGCTGTGCAAACCTGATAAGACTTGTAGCCTGGAGTCATGGTCAGGTCTCCTGGGAGGGTGATCATGGAGTGTTTCAGTGAGCAAGACCAGGTGTGAGATGTCCAGCTGGCAGGGACCTTAGCTGCCCCTTGAGCCTGACACATCTGTGCTCCCTTAGCACCAGCCCTTTCTGTCACTTCAAATTTGTCTTCTTACTTATCAGAGACCTAGGTATTCCTTAAATGTCAAATGTATTTATTCAGGGGTGAGGTAAAAAAAAAAAAAAAAAAGAAAGAAAGAAAGAAAAAGAAAAAAAAATCTTCTATTTGATCATTATTTTCATTGAACTTGTTTTAGGACTTTAAGAAAAAAAGCTCCTAATAGGTTATGTTTTGTTATTCTCATTTCCTTTGTTGTGCTGAGTGTCTAACACAGGGCAGTAGTTCTCATATATTCTCAAATTGTCCCCCTCCCCCATTTCTATTAGTATATTAGTTATACGTGATATTAGGGTTTGTTTTACTTATTTATCTTTTTGCTGTCAGGGATTATACGCAGAGGAACTTTACCACTGAGCCACATCCCGGGCCCTTTTTATATTTTATTTTTAAACCATCTCCCTAACTTGTTTAGGGCCTCACTACATTGCTGAGGCTGGCCTCAAACTTGCATCCTCTGCCTCAGACTCCTCGGTTGCTACTGCTACAGGTGTGTACCTCCTTGCCTGGCTAATGTTGGGTTTTATTTTTTACATAATGTGCAAGCATTAGGTTGGTGTAAGTTACTCCACTTCAGTCCCCAGTAATTTTCCTTTCTCTCCTACTTTCTTTCTGTTTCCTTACCTCTACTCACTGGACTTCCTAGTATTATATATATATATATATATACACACACACACACATACATACATACATACATATATATACATATATATATTTCAAATTTATGCTTTATAGATCAACATAATGGTGGAATTCTTCATGATATGTCATCTATGTGCGTAGGATGATCTGTTCAACTCCACTCCAGTGTTCTCTCATTTCCTGTTTCTTCCCTTATCTCAGTCTCTGTCCTCTTCTTCACCTCCCTCTCTTCTATTTTCACGGGATCCTGCCTACCCCACTTTTTGTCCTGATTTTGCTCTAGCTTCCACATATGGGAAAGAAAACATTCAGCATCTGAGTTTCTGGCTCTCACTTATTTCACTTAGTATGTTGTCTTCCAGTTCTACGCATTTTCATGCTAATGACATACTTTCATTTTTTATGACTGAGCAAAATCCCATTGTGTATGTGTACCTCATTTTCTTTATTCTTTTTTCTCTTGATGGCATCCTGGGCTGGCCTTGGATTCCGGGAACTGTGGTGTGACTTTATCACTGTAGCATGTTGATGTTGCACAGGGCGCTCAGGCTGCTCCCTGCAGGATGGTGCTGAGTCCCAGGGTTTGCAGTAAGGACTGAGGTGCATCATGAAGTTATGTGAAATTTGAGGCTGTTCCAGGGTCACGTTTGTTCTGCTTCATTTTCCCTGTTTCCATGTAGAGCAGCTCCACTACTATTTGGCTGACCTTCTTCTCCCTGAGGCTGCTGTCATTTCTCTTCTACATGGTGTTCCAGGTACCATTACTGCACCCTTGATTACACCCGACTTGAAGTGAGCTTTGTACTCATAAAGTGCTAGTCAGACTGCTGTTCTCATTTTCAAAGTCCTGTGGTATTCTGGGTCCCTCGTAATGTTGAATGACATTTTCAATTTCTAAAAAGGAATCATCACCCGGGATTCTGATGGGTTTAAATATAATTGGTAGTTTCTTTGGGAGTATCACCACCTTAATAACATTAAACCTTTGGTCCATGAGCATAGAATGGTATTTTTTTGGATGTTGAGCTACTTCCACCAAGCATTACAGTTTAGAAAATAAGTTTTATAATTTTCTATTTGCTATTTATTATGTATGTATTATATATTATTATTATATTGTTTATTCTTCTATATTTATTTTTTGAGTGTCATTGTAAATGAACTTTTTAAGTTCCATTTCAGAATTTTATGAGTAAAAAGTTGATTTTTTTGATTATTAAATTTCTGAGTTTTGTTTATTAATTTTTTCACTCCTGACCTTGGGAACACGTCTTCCTCTTGGGTGCTTCCAGGTTTTGAAAATCATGAGTGCTGGTGCGTTGAACTTTGTAGGGCAGGATGTCATGTGGACCTACATTGTGAACTCATTTGGGTTTCCCCAACTTTGCGAAATGGCTTAGGGTCCAGGAGCCACCGCTCTGACACGTGAGATAGGGTTGATCACTTCAGCCTGTGACAGTTGAGTGGCTGTGGGCCTGTGAGGAGGTTTGTGTGAGGCCTCTGTGTGTTAGAGCCCTGGGACTTCTCAGGTATCGATCTCCCCCATGTCGAAGGCTTTCTGGTAGGTTCAGCAGTGAAGAAACCCTGTCAGATGTCCTTTTTCACTTGTAGTAGAGACTGTAGGGAGCAGGAAGCCAGAAATACAAGGCAAATGGGCACTGTGTCAGGCAGTCACTGTTGATGGGGTGAGAGGTGGTGAAGGGTGCAGAGGTGTCCCTCTCTCCTCCTGTCTTGGTGCCTGTGGCAGCTGTCTCAGCCCATGAGTGGGTCTGAGTTTTTACCTTTCCCACCTTTATATGGTGGAGTCCTTGGTTTTGCCTCAGTATCTGGTGCTGTGTGAGTCAGCCCTGAGGTCTGGAATGCTGTGATTTTGTTCCTGGCTTCCCTGGGAGCCCCCCTCTTGCTGTGTTGTCTAGAAGTAGTGAGAGCAGGAATCCTTGACTTGTTTTTCTGTCATGGAGACAGGGTTTTGTTCTTCAGTGTAGCCTTAGGTTTTATAGATCCCTGTGGCTTTTCATTCTTTTCCTGGTATGTGCATGTTGATGTCATGAAGATGGGTTTGATTTTTGTCAGCTGCTTTTTCTAGGTATCAAACCTTCTCCAGAATCATGATGCGCCAGTGTTTTCCACATTTCTTTGGGGTGCCATTTCACTCTGTTGGTGGTATCTGATAAAGGATAAAATTTTCAGTTTAGTGTTGATTCGCTTTTAAATTGCACATGTGGATGAGGTGCAGTGAGTTAGTTGCACATCTGTTCCAGTGTGTCATGATAAGATTAGGGCTTTAGCCCTTCTGACCCTTACATTTATCATTTCTGGGTGTCTGTGGACTACTCCCCATGCTTTATTGCGAAATGCACAGTGACATGTTGTGCACTACATGCTCTGGACACTCTACTGTTCTGGAGAGCAGTCCTGCTGGCCCCTCCTGAGTGTATTTTAGTACCTGATACACAGTCTGCTCTTCCAGTCCTGCCCTGTCCCTTCTCCTCTCTCTTCCTTGCCTCTGGTGACTATTGTACTTTCTGTGACTTCAACTTGCAACTTCTCTGAGTGAGTTTGTACACACAGATGTCTCTCTCTGTGCCTGGCTTGTTCCACTCAGTGTGGTGTCCAAAGTTTTACTCTCATTGCTGCAAATGACACAACTGAAAGCCATTTGGTGAAATCATGTTCATCTATTCTTTCATGAATCACATGGATGGAAAAACATCCCAGAAACCATTCCCAAATCCATTGTTGTGAGATTGTGCTCTAGTGTTGTGAGATTGTGCTCTGCATTGTCTTCTAAGAATGGATGAGGTTCACATCTTCAGGGCTTTGGTCCATGTGGATTTCATGTAGGCATGTGCTGTGAGAGGAGGGTCTGACTTCACACGTTGACATGAACACACAGTTTCCTGGCCATTCATTTGCCTGCATATCCTTTTTTCCTTGAATGACCCTGGTTGTGCAGCATCATTTCCTTCTGCATGGGTCATCAGTGTCCTGATCCCGCATTTTTCTCGACTCCTGTGTGTGTCTGCCTTTAAAGCAGTGCCACTGGGTCTTTGTTAGTGTACTTTGAGGAGGTTTTGAAAGCTAGAAATGTGGTGCTTTCCAGTTTATTTTTCTTCTTCCATTGTTTGTTTTCTTGTAATTTCATGTCAACTTAGAATGATACTTTTTATTTTTATATAAAAATGTCATTGGTATTTTGAAAGTGATTGAAGTGACTTCATGGATAATATTTGGGTAGATTTACAATTCCTTATTCTTGCAAATGCCAGATATCTTTATATGTATCATTTCCCTCATGTGGTTTGTAGTTTTAATTGTCAAACTTGATCATTTTTTAATGTGGTTTTTACCTTCTGTTCCGTGTCCTGGCTCTTTTCCATTTCAGTTGTGCATTTATTCATCTCACTATGCCCCCATGCCCTCTAATACACATCCCATGTATTTCAGGCTGCTTCTTGATTTGTTTTCATCTTTTAATTCCTCTAATTTTAATGCATTTGAATTTCTCATTTTTAATTATTGCTTATTCTCATGTAAAAATGTTTTCTGTTTCTCTAGAAAAAAATTTTTGAAACTGTTTTAGTTTTGTTTTCACACAAGAATCTGTAATGAATTAATATTTGTGCATGGAATGAGGAAACTAATGCATTGTTTTCAATTAGATAACATTTTTTCTTGACTCATCTTTGTAATTGAATGTGAATGTTTCCACTTCTGCACAATAACTACTATGTCATTAGTCAATTTTCCATATGAATATTAAACCACTGAAAACTTTTCTCTTGGTCCATCTCATGGTTCATCTCTCTGCTAACTGTAAAGAAGTGAACAAAGGAAATGTAGACATACAATGCAGAGGAAAAAAAGTGGCTGCTCTCTCCATCAGCCCTGTTTATTATCTCAACAGTTACATAGCTCATTGTTACCATAACTAGTTATGACTTAGTCTTCCTTTAATCCCAAGTGCTAGCTAACTGAGATAAGGTCCAGGTTAATATAAACACAGAGCCCCTTTTCTCCAAGGATGTAACCATAGAAACTAGATAGTGTGCCTTTATAGTTATCTTAATGGCTTCAAGGAGAAACTGCTGGGCATTACAAGCATGGGAAACAGAGTGCTGTTACTCCCTGGGAGTTTGCTCAAGAGAAGAATGCTTTCCTGTACATTTCCAAGGTCAGAATACCTACAGTTACCCCCGCCCCCTTTAAGGCCTTTTGCATGAATAATATCTGTTCTTTTTTCTTAATGCTGGTGGGGGCAAAAAATAGGGTAGGTATTGAAAACAGTAAGTGCAACGTAACAATCCCAGTAAACATCCACCTATGAATCCTAGTGAACATCCACCTATGAGTAATTGTTTGATCCAGATGAAATTGGGTAACCACAAAATGAGCCAATCCAACAAGTCTAAACCTCCATAATATTGTTGGTATCTTTAAGGTAATCTAACTCCTTTGAAATAGAATTATCATTATCACTTAAATTGAAGCAATACATATTATTAAGCTCCTGACATCCTTTATGATGTAACAATAACAGTTAATCAGTTGCAGCCCTATTGTCAAGAATGGCTTGATATAGTTTTTGTTCTTCATTAAGTATTTTTTTGCTGTTATTTAAAAATTTTTTTTTAGTTATACAGGACAATAGAATGCATTTATGCACTTTGATATATCATACATGGATATAATTCTCATTTTTCTGAGTGTACATGTTGCAGAATCATATTTGTCATGTAGTCATTTATATACATACAGTAATAATGTCTGTTTCATTCTACTGTCTTTCCTATCCCCACATTCCCTCTACTTTCCTCCCATCACTTTCCTCCACTTTATCTAAGGTAATGCTATTCTTTCCTAGTGCCCCCTGCCTTATTGAAAAATTATATCTGTATATTGCAGAGAACATTCATCCTTTGGTTTTGTGGGATTAGCTTATTTTGCTTAACATGATATTCTTCAACTCCATCCATTTACTGGTGAATGCCATAGTTTCACTCTTCTTTAAAGCTGAGTAATATTCCACTGAGTATATATACCACGTTTTCTTTATCCATTTATCTACTGAGGGACACCTAGGTTGGTTCGATAGTATAGCTATTGTGAATTGAGCTGCTATAAACATTGATGTGGCTCCATCACTGTAGTATGCTGATTTTAAGATCTTGTTCTTTGAGTATAAACCAAGGAGTGGGATAGTTGGGTCAAATGGTGGTTGCATGCCCAGTTTTCTGAGGAATCTCCATACTGCTTTCCATAGTGGTTGCACCAATTTGCAGTTCCACCAGCAATGTAAGGGTGCACCTTTTTCACCACATCCTCACCAATATTTATTGTTGTCTTTATTCTTGATGATTGCCATTCTGACAGGAGTGAGATGAAATCTTAGAATAGTTTTGATTTGCATTTCTCTATTTTCTAGAGATGCTGAACACGTTTTTTTTTTTTTTTTTTAAATATTTGTTGATCAATTGTATTTCTCAGTTCTACTCAGTTCTCAGCCCGTTTATTGATTGGGTTGTTTGTTTTTTTGGTGTAAGTTTTTTGAGTTCTTTATATAAAGAACTCATTAAGCATATTAATGGCCATAGAAGTATGATTAATATATATATATATATATATATATATATATATATATATTTTTTTTTTTTTTTTTTTTTACCATAGTACAGGCCAGTTTCATAATGGTTTTATAAGCCCTGACAATTAGTCCAGGGATACTCACAAAGGATAATGTCAAAGCATCAAATTTTGCATTAGAGAGAAGGTTTACTGAATCTTCACAGTTTTTATCACAGGGAATAGACCTTTTAAGAATACATTCTGCAAGATGGTGGCCTATTAAATTGTTTGGGGATGGTAAGAACACAGTCTGCTAAGACAACTATGGGTACTGTGCAACATTCTAGCAGGTATATAATTAAAAATGTATGTTCCACAAGAAAAGAACCATCCCGGTGGTAAAGGGACATGACCATTTCCATACATAATGGGCTCCAACTTGGTACAATTAAATGAGAGTCGTCCCAAAGAAACATGTTTATGCATAGAGCCTTGAATTTCAGCATAAGTGTTGGTTGCATTTATAGCCATAGTGAGGGTAAGTAACATCATAGCATTAGAAGGCTTAACATTTTGAGGATTTCCCCAATTTTAAGGATCTTTATGGTATATTGGTTTTTGGATACCCCGTTGGAGAACATTGTCATACTCAAAATTTCATGTGCAGGTCGGTACACAGGAAGAATACAGGAGCCCAGTACATTTCCCATACCAATATCTTGGAGGATACAAATCTCAGATGAATTAATAATTTCAGCCAAGTGATTCAGATATTATAATGGGTTCTAGAAGTTAGGGAGTCTGGATTGTATTGGATTTCCCACGGCTTGAGTACAACAGAACAGCATTATTATTAAGACCAAAGCATTTACAGAGTTTTGTGTGAGTTTACCAATCAAAGCAGTAACTAAGTTTTCTGGAGTGCATTCTCACCCCATTTGAGCCAGCAGCTATTGAGCTAAGGCTGTTAATGATTTTATGTCCCCCCAAGTCACTGGAAGTCTAGTATCTTGGGATCCTCTTTTGATGTACCTTTTAATGTTTCCTCTCTTTTGAGGAGACTCATCATTGTCCTTTTGTTTGGTGGGACATTTCTCATCCAGGATCAAACAGACTTGATGATCAGGTTTTGATGCCAGCTCATGATTGGCAGGTCTCACACACTGAGATGGAATATGAACAGGATGTGTTGGTGTAAGCATAGCAGTCTATCCCTTTTCCCATGTGATCAGAGGCATGGGGTCTTGTCATCCTGGGTAAGGTGGGACCCTATATTTTACATAAATTTTTTGGTAATGGCTGTTTGGGAATAAAATGTGTATCCAAAGCAGATGGCCAATTATGAGTAATAACTTTGTATTGTATGTTGTTCATTATCTGTAATTAAAACAACATTTATGCATTATTATGAGAGCGGCTAGGTCCCTATTTTTGTTTTTGTTTTAAAAGGCAAGCTTTAAACATATGATGCACTTGTTGAACCAAAGCTTGTTCAGTAGGATTTTGAGAATTCCATGATTTAAATTTACATTGATTACATAATTGCGCAAAAGCACGAGATGTATATACAGGGACATTATCTGTCTTTAAATGAATAGGCTTGCCCATAGTGGCAAGGCAAAGCAATGAATGAGAAATGCAAGCAGATACCTTTTCAGATCTGTGGGCACTAGCACAAATGAGCCCAGTATGGATATCAGTGGAAATGTGAAGAAAGGTACAAGGATGAAAAGGAGGGAAATGGATAACATCCATTTGCCAAAGTGTATTAGGATTTATAGATTTACAAATTTTCCACAAGGGTGCACAGTGAGAACAGTGGTTGGCTCTAGCACAAGCCTGTTGAGAAAGATAGAAACATTTTCATTAGTGATTGAGCATTTTCATGAAAGAATCCATGGGATTCCATAGTGTCTGAAAACAAAGGACAAAGGGATTTCACAGTTCATCTGCGCGTGTGTTACCCTTCGTCAGAGGTCCAGGAATCTTGGTATGGCTGCATATATGAGCAAGGAAGACGGGAGAGTATGACATTGTAAAAGAGTTGGAAGGGCTAAAAAAAGAGATACTAAGTTGGAATCCAAATAAGGGGGATAACAAAGACATGGAAATATGAGGCACGAGCTTAGCTAAATATTGAGAATCTGTGATAATATTTAAAGTAGTAAATAACAATCTTACTGCTGAGATAATGACAGCTAATTTGGCTTGCTGTGGAATGATTTGAGGTTTAGTCCATTTATCATTAATTAAAAGTGAGGCATAAAACATGAGTGTCCATGCCTGTTAATGATAAAATTTTAGTATAACCATCAGAAATTAATTTAGTGTATATATCAGCAAAAGGCAAAATATTACAGCCTGAAAAAAGACAATGATATGTATAAAGTTTCTGATTAAAATAGTAAGTACTGCTGTAAAAGCATAAGGTGTTTTAACAAAAATTATTAATGACAATGACACATTAGATACAGGATGTTGATTCACCATGACTGTTGATAACTTTTATCAATTCTTTTTAAAACCCATTTTAAAGAAGGAGTCAAAGAAAGGAGGCAGCGTTCTGTTTGTTGAACAACTGGAAAAAAAAGAGAGATCAGTTTGGTATCAGCTGTAATTTTTAATTAATTTATTTAAGAAACCATACTTATTTTTTTATTGGTTATTCAAAACATTACAAAGCTCTTGACATATCATATTTCATACATTCGATTCAAGTGGGTTGTGAACTCCCATTTTTACCCCAAATACAGATTGCAGAATCACATCAATTACACATCCACATTTTTACATAATGCCATATTAGTAACTGTTGTATTCTGCTACCTTTCCTATTCTCTACTATCCCCCCTCCCCTCCCTCCCATCTTCTCTCTCTACCCCATCTGTTGTAATTTAATTCTTTCCCTTGTTTTTTTTTTTCCCTTCCTCCTCACAACCTCTTATATGTAATTTTGTATAACAATGAGGGTCTCCATCCATTTCCATGCAATTTCCCTTTTCTCTCCCTTTCCCTCCCACCTCATGTCTCTGTTTAATGTTAATCTTTTACTCCTGCTCTTCCTCCCTGCTCTGTTCTTAGTTGCTCTCATTATATCAAAGAAGACACTTGGCATTTGTTTTTTAGGTATTGGCTAGCTTCACTTAGCATAATCTGCTCTAATGCCATCCATTTCCCTGCAAATTCCATAATTTTGTCATTTTTTAGTGCTGCATAATACTCCATTGTGTATAAATGCCACATTTTTTTTTTTATTCATTCATCTATTGAAGGGCATCTGGGTTGGTTCCACAGTCTAGCTATTGTGAATTGTGCTGCTATGAACATCGATGTGGCAGTATCCCTGTAGTACGCTCTTTTAAGGTCTTCAGGGAATAGTCCGAGAAGGGCAATAGCTGGGTCAAATGGTGGTTCCATTCCCAGCTTTCCCAGGAATCTCCATACTGCTTTCCAAATTGGCCGCACCAATTTGCAGTCCCACCAGCAATGTACAAGAGTACCCTTTTCCCCACATCCTCTCCAGCACTTGTTGTTGTTTGATTTCATAATGGCTGCTAATCTTACTGGAGTGAGATGGTATCTTAGGGTGGTTTTGATTTGCATTTCTCTGACTGCTAGAGATGGTGAGCATTTTTTCATGTATTTGTTGATTGATTGTATGTCATCCTCTGAGAAGTGTCTGTTCAGGTCTTTGGCCCATTTGTTGATTGGGTAATTTGTTATCTTATTGTTTAATTTTTTGAGTTCTTTGTATACTCTGGATATTAGGGCTCTATCTGAAGTGTGAGGAGTAAAAATTTGTTCCCAGGATGTAGGCTCCCTATTTACCTCTCTTATTGTTTCTCTTGCTGAGAAAAAACTTTTTAGTTTGAGTAAGTCCCATTTGTTGATTCTAGTTATTAACTCTTGTGCTATGGGTGTCCTATTAAGGATTTTGGAGCCCGACCCCACAATATGTAGCTCGGAGCCAACTTTTTCTTCTATCAGGCACAGAGTCTCTGATTTGATATCAAGCTCTTTGATCCATTTTGAGTTAACTTTTGTGCATGGCGAGAGAAAGGGATTCAGTTTCATTTTGTTGCATATGGATTTCCAGTTTTCCCAGCACCATTTGTTGAAGATGCTATCCTTCCTCCATTGCATGCTTTTAGCCCCTTTATCAAATATAAGAAAGTTGTAATTTTGTGGATTGGTCTCTGTGTCCCCTATTCTGTACCATTGGTCCACCCGCCTGTTTTGGTACCAGTACCATGCTGTTTTTGTTACTATTGCTCTGTAGTACAGTTTGAAATCTGGTATTGCTATACCTCCTGATTCACACTTCCTGCTTAGAATTGCTTTTGCTATTCTGGGTCTTTTGTTTTTCCATATGAATTTCATGATTGCTTTATCTATTTCTAGGAGAAATGCCTTTGGGATTTTGATTGGCATTGCATTAAGCCTATAGAGAACTTTGGGTAATATCGCCATTTTGATGATGTTAGTTCTTCCTATCCATGAACAGGGTATATTTTTCTATCTTCTAAGGTCTTCTTCTATTTCTCTCTTTAGGGTTCTGTAGTTTTCATTGTATAAATTTTTCACCTCTTTTGTTAGGTTGATTCCCAAGTATTTTTTTTTTTTTTTTTTGAGGATATTGTGAATGGGGTGGATGTCCTCATTTCCATTTCAGAAGATTTGTTGCTGATATACAGGAATGCCTTTTATTTATGCGTGTTGATTTTATAACCTGCCACTTTGCTGAATTCACTTATTAGCTCTAGTAGTTTCTTTGTAGACCCTTTTGGGTCTGTTAGATATAGTATCATATCATCCGCAAATAGTGATAATTTAAGTTCTTCTTTTCCTATTTTTATGCCTTTAATTTCTTTTGTCTGTCTAATTGCTCTGGCTAGTATTTCGAGGACTAAATTGAATAGAAGTGGTGAGAGAGGGCATCCCTGTCTTGTTCCAGATTTTAGAGGGAATGCCTTCAGTTTTTCTCCATTTAGGATGATGCTAGCCTGAGGCTTAGCATATATAGCTTTTATAATGTTGAGGTAAGTTCCTGTTATCCCTAGTTTTTCTAGTGTTTTGAACATAAACGGAAGCTGAACTTTGTCAAATGCTTTTTCTGCATCTATCGAGATGATCATGTGGTTCTTATGGTTAAGTCTATTGATGTGGTGAATAACATTTATTGATTTCCGTATATTGAACCAGCCTTGCATCCCAGGGATGAATCCTACTTGATCATGGTGCACAATTTTTTTGATATGCTTTTGTATTCAATTCGCCAGGATTTTATTGAGGATTTTTGCATCTAAGTTCATTAGAGATATTGGTCTGTAGTTTTCTTTCTTTGAAGTGTCTTTGTCAGATTTCGGGATCAGGATGATGTTGGCCTCATAGAATGAATTTGGAAGAGCTCCTTCTTTTTCTATTTCTAGAAATAACTTGAAAAGTATTGGTATTAATTCTTATTTGAAGGTTTTGTAAAACTCTGCTGTATATCCATCCGGTCCTGGGCTTTTCTTGGTTGGTAGCCTTTTGATGGCTTCTTTTATTTCCTCCTTTGTTATTGGTCTGTTTAAATTGTGTGTATCTTCCTGACTCAATCTGGGCAAATCATATGACTTAAGAAATTTATCGATATCTTCACTATCTTCTATTTTATTGAAATATAGGATTTCAAAATAATTTCTAATTATCTTCTGTATTTCTGTAGTGTCCATTGTGATACTGCCTTTTTCATCCTGTATGTTAGTAATTTGAGCTCTCTCTCTTCTTCTCTTCGTTAGCATGGCTAAGGGTCTGTCGATCTTATTTATTTTTCAAAGAACCAACTTTTAGTTTTATCAATTTTTTCAATGTTTTTTTTTTTGTTTGTTTCAATTTCGTTGATTTCCCTCTGATTTTAATTATTTCTTGCCTTCTACTACATTTGCTGTTGTTTTGCTCTTCCTTTTCTAGGGTTTTGAGATGAAGTGTGAGTTCATTTATTTGTTGGTTTTTTCTTTTTTTGAGGAATGAACTCCAGGAAATGAATTTCCCTCTTAAAACTGCTTTCATTGTGTCCCATAGATTCTGATATGTTGTGTCTGTATTTTCATTTATCTCCAAGAATTTTTTGATTTCTTCCTTTATGTCTTCTGTAACCCATTGATCATTCAGTAACATATTGTTCTTTTCCCAGGTGATGCAGGATTTTTTCTTCCTTCTTTTATCATTGATTTCCAGTTTCATTCCATTATGATCAGATAAGATGCATGGTATTATCCCCACACCTTTATATTTACTAAGAGTTGCCCTATGGCATAATATATGGTCTGTCTTTGAGAAGGATCCATGTGCTGCTGAGAAGAACGTGTATCCACTTGATGATGGTTGATATATTCTATATATGTCAGTTAAGTCTAGGTTATTGATTGTCTTATTGAGTTCTATAGTTTCTTTATTCAGCTTTTGTCTGGAGGATCTGTCCAATGGAGAGAGCGGTGTGTTGAAGTCACCCATAATTATTGTGTTGTGGTCTATTTGACTCTTGAACTTGAGGCGAGTTTGTTTTATGAAGGTTGAAGTACCATTGTTTGGTGCATACATATTGATAATTGTTATGTATTGTTGGTGGATGGTTCCTTTTAACAGTATATAGTGTCCTTCTTTATCCCTTTTGATTAACTTAGGTTTGAAGTTGATTTTATTTGATATGAGTATGGCCACTCCTGCTTGCTTCCGAGGACCATGTGAGTGGTGTGATTTTTCCCAACCTTTCACCTTCAGCCTGTGTATGTCTTTTCCTATCATATGAGTCTCCTGAAGGCAGCATATTGTTGGATTTGTTTTTTTAATCCAGGTTACCAGCCTGTGTCTCTTGATTGGTGAGTTTAAGCCATTAACGTTTAAGGTTACTAGTGATATATGGTTTGTACGTCCCGTCATGCTTGTTTATTTATTTATTTTAATATGGCTAGTTTTTCCTTTTTGGTTACTTTTTTTTCCTTCCCTTTACTGAGTTACCTCCCACTGTTAGTTTTGGGTGCTGTTTCTCAATTCCTCCTCTTGTAGTGTTTTGCTGAGAATGCCTTGCAGTGCTGGTTTTCTGGCTGTGAATTCTTTTAACTTTTGTTTATCATGAAATATTTTAATTTCATTGTCAAATCTGAAGCTTAATTTTGCTGGATACCGTATTCTTGGTTGGAATCCATTATTTTTCAGCGTTTGAAATACGTTGTTCCAGGATCTTCTCGCTTTCAACGTCTGTGATGAAAAATCAGCCATGAACCTAATTGGTTTACCCCTGAATGTAATCTGCCTCCTTTCTCTTGTACCTTTTAATATTCTCTCCTTGTTCTGTATGTTGGATATCTTCATAATTATGTGTCTTGGAGTTGGTCTATTACGGTTTTGAATGTTTGGGGTCCTGTAGGCTTCCAGGATTTCGCAATCCATTCCATCTTTCATATCTGGGAAGTTTTCTAGGATTATTTCATTCAATAGATTATTCATTCCTTTGGTTTGAAGCTCTATACCTTCTTCTATCCCAATGACTCTCAAGTTTGTTTTTTTTATGACATCCCATATCTCTTGGATAGATTGCTTGTGAATTTTAAGCATTCTTTCTGTGTTGACTATATTCTTTTCAAGTTGATAAACTTTGTCTTCATTACCTGATGTTCTGATTTCTACTTGATCTAGTCTGTTTGTAATATTCTTGTTTGAGTTTTTAATTTGGTTTATGGTTTCCTGCATTTCTAGGATACTGTTTGATTTTTTTTTTTTAATCTCTGTCTCCTGGTAGAGCTCATTCTTTGCCATTTGAATTTGCTTATTTAATTTGTTTTCAAAATATACTTTCATTATTTGGACTTGCTCTCTAATGTCTTCTCTAAGATTTCGTTCCATCTGTGTTAGGTATGCCTTGAGTTCTTTCTCTGTCCATTTTTCTGATGCATCTAGGTTCTCCTATGTCTTTAAGTTGTCCTGCATTGTTTGTGATCCTTTTTTCCCTTGTTTTTTCATGGTGCTCAAGTTACTTTCCAACTCTGTTTGACTGCTGTGTTTCTGTTTTCTCCTTTAAATTTATTTTGGTTTTTATAGTTCCACTATCTCTCCTTTGTGTTAGGACACAATGTTTAGAGATGTTGGATTTAATTGTGATTTAAGGCAAATTCATTAGTTTCATTAAAGGCCTTCAGATTTTGATGGCGTATAGAGAATTGAGGTTTGGACTTAGGATTTTATGTTAAGGTCGGGCAATTTGAAGGTATGGAGGTTAGTATATGTTAGCTTCTTTGGAGGGTTGCTCAAATGCAGGCGGATATTAACAAGAGAATAGACAGGAGTACTTGCGGGTAGTAAAGGGCTTAGGCGTACTATAGACCTATTCCTAGTATTCATCTATTTGCATTTAGTAAGGTATACGTAATCTGGGTGTTCATGCTTAACAGGAAATATGGGGAAAAGGTAAGGATGCAAACCAAGAAAGTGAGAGGGAGAGAAGAAAGAAAGAGAAAAGAATAGAAAAGAAAAGAAATGATAAAAAAATTAATAAAATGCAGTAAAATAAAAATTACAATTGAAAAAAATACAATTAAAAAATAAAATTTAAAATTAAAAAAATTAAGAATTTAAAAAATGAAACAAGAAAAAAAAAAAAAGGCACTGTTAGGTTTCTATTTTCTTCACTTCCAGTAGGTGGTGCTGTGCCTTCCGGGCTGAGATTTTGCCCTCTGGCTGTAGGATACAATCCGTGTGAGGCTGCTCCCTCCTCCCGCCCCTGGTGTCTCTCAAAAACCTGTTAGCTTAGGTTTATTCCTGGCCTCTAGTCCCCTGGCTTCTCCTGCTAGCCAGGCCTTCCCCACTGTGATACCTCTCGGCAGTTCAAACTATACTCTGGGCCTGCAGTTTGCTGGGTGTGGAGCGTGGCTATTGGGAACCGGCACCTTATTGTTTGATTCCTTCCGCTTGCCCCTCCCCCAGAGCTGGCAAGACAGGTTTTGTTTTCGCTGCTGAGGGGATGGGGAGTTGGAGGTCAGGTGCCTTTACCTTTCGCCTCTATTCACGCTCACTCTGATAATCCTTCCCCCAGAAAGCCGGGGAGAGATTTTATGCGAATTCCCTGCTGTATGGGAGATGGGCTGAATAACACACACCTGTTCTATTGCTGCGATCTTTCGGGAAACTGGCGATGGTGACGTCAGCTCTCCATGATGGTGGCCGCTGGCTTCCATGGTGGACTGTCCGGATTGGGGGACAGAACTGGACCGCTTCCTTCCCCGTCTCAAACCCTGAACTCAGCCGGGAGCTCAGTGAGGGCACAGCCGGCAGGACTCCACAGAATCCGCAGCACTGTTTCTGTGTGTTGCTGGCCGCTTCTTGGTGACCCGCCGTCTCTAGCCGCGGGGCGGGCCGTGGATCAATCAGCCTGGATCTCCAGGTGCACAGTTCACTCGCATTTGAGACCCAGTAACCGGTCCTCGGTGATGGAAATCCTTCCTCTAGGTTTCGGTGCACCCCAATTTTGCTGGAAAATCCTAACAAGATAGCTTTTGGTCGTTCTAACTCGTTATTCACCTGCGCAGTGACGTGGTACACGGGGGTGATGCACTCTATTCGCAGCCATCTTCTTCATTCTCAAGAAACCATACTTATGAAGATTTATTGCATTTGTGTTAAATTGAATATATCTATTTTAATTGTAACATAAAAACATGATTAACATTATTAATCATCCTTTTTCTGTTGAAGAGACATTTTAGAAGTAATGTATATTATAGTTTAGATACTTTTTAGAAATTAAGACTTTATTCTTTGGTTACATAGAAAAACTTGTGAGCCATAACTTTAGAGACATCTATATATTTGTTTGTTTGATTTGAATTATTTAGATCCATTAAATTCTTTAATTTTCAATTGATGAACACTCATTTGTTTAAATGCCAATTTAATACCAAGTATACAATATGTAGATGTAAGAGAGGCCTGTTTAATTGGAAATGTCAGGTATAAAATCCAGTAACCACGATGAACACTGAAATTAAGGTTTCAGATAGTCCTGTTTTTGTCCTTGATGGTTATTGACATATTCCAAACAAAACCATGTTTATATCCTTCTAAGATTTTATTAAAAGAAGTTTTTGAATGTATTTGAGAGTTAAGTCTGGAGAATTTGGCCTTTGGACAAAGACAGAATGTGAAAACCTTCATAGTTAGATAAAGCAAGACTGATAAGAAAAAATACATTAACATATAGAATATTTTAAAACTTACTCTACAAAATACTAACTTCTTTATTACATCAGATTGTACCTTTAGCTCATATGAGAGCCAGTTGGAAGACTGAAATTCTTAAAAAAGAAAAAAAAAAAGAAAGAAAAAGAAAAAAAATCTTCTATTTGATCATTGTTTTCATTGGACTTGTTTTAGGACTTTAAGAAAAAAAGCTCCTAATAGGTTATGTTTTGTTATTCTCATCTCCTTTGTTGTGCTGAGTGTCTAACCCAGGGCAGTAGTTCTCATATATTCTCAAATTGCCCCCCCCCCATTTGTATTAGTATATTAGTTATATGTGATATTAGGGTTTGTTTTATTTATTTATCTTTTTGCTGTCAGGGATTGTACTCAGAGGAACTTTACCACTGAGCCACATCCCGGGCCCTTTTTATATTTTATTTTTAAACCATCTCCCTAACTTGTTTACGGCCTTACTACATTGCTGAGGCTGGCCTCAAACTTGCATCCTCGGCCTCAGACTCCTCGGTTGCTACTGTTACAGGTGTGTACCTCCTTGCTTGGCTAATGTTGGGTTTTATTTTTTACATAATGTGCAAGCATTAGGTTGGTGTAAGTTACTCCACTTCAGTCCCCAGTAATTTTCCTTTCTCTCCTACTTTCTTTCTGTTTCCTTACCTCTATTCACTAGACTTCCTACTATTATTTATTTTTTTTTTTCAAATTTATGCTTTGTGGATCAACCTAATGGTGGAATTCTTCATGATATGTCATCTATGTGTGTAGGATGATCTGTTCAACTCCACTCCAGTGTTCTCTCATTTCCTGTTTCCTCCCTTATCTCAGTCTCTGTCCTCTTCTTCACCTCCCTCTCTTCTATTTTCACGGGATCCTGCCTACCCCACTTTTTGTCCTGATTTTGCTCTAGCTTCCACATATGGGAAAGAAAACATTCAGCATCTGAGTTTCTGGCTCTCACTTATTTCACTTAGTATGTTGTCTTCCAGTTCTACGCATTTTCATGCTAATGACATACTTTCATTTTTTATGACTGAGCAAAATCCCATTGTGTATGTGTACCTCATTTTCTTTATTCTTTTTTCTCTTGATGGCATCCTGGGCTGGCCTTGGATTCCGGGAACTGTGGTGTGACTTTATCACTGTAGCATGTTGATGTTGCACAGGGCGCTCAGGCTGCTCCCTGCAGGATGGTGCTGAGTCCCAGGGTTTGCAGTAAGGACTGAGGTGCATCATGAAGTTATGTGAAATTTGAGGCTGTTCCAGGGTCACGTTTGTTCTGCTTCATTTTCCCTGTTTCCATGTAGAGCAGCTCCACTACTATTTGGCTGACCTTCTTCTCCCTGAGGCTGCTGTCATTTCTCTTCTACATGGTGTTCCAGGTACCATTACTGCACCCTTGATTACACCCGACTTGAAGTGAGCTTTGTACTCATGAAGTGCTAGTCAGACTGCTGTTCTCGTTTTCAAAGTCCTGTGGTATTCTGGGTCCCTCGTAATGTTGAATGACATTTTCAATTTCTAAAAAGGAATCATCACCCGGGATTCTGATGGGTTTAAATATAATTGGTAGTTTCTTTGGGAGTATCACCACCTTAATAACATTAAACCTTTGGTCCATGAGCATAGAATGGTATTTATTTGGATGTTGAGCTACTTCCACCAAGCATTACAGTTTAGAAAATAAGTTTTATAATTTTCTATTTGCTATTTATTATGTATGTATTATATATTATTATTATATTGTTTATTCTTCTATATTTATTTTTTGAGTGTCATTGTAAATGAACTTTTTAAGTTCCATTTCAGAATTTTATGAGTAAAAAGTTGATTTTTTTGATTATTAAATTTCTGAGTTTTGTTTATTAATTTTTTCACTCCTGACCTTGGGAACATGTCTTCCTCTTGGGCGCTTCCAGGTTTTGAAAATCATGAGTGCTGGTGCGTTGAACTTTGTAGGGCAGGATGTCATGTGGACCTACATTGTGAACTCATTTGGGTTTCCCCAACTTTGCGAAATGGCTTAGGGTCCAGGAGCCACCGCTCTGACACGTGAGATAGGGTTGATCACTTCAGCCTGTGACAGTTGAGTGGCTGTGGGCCTGTGAGGAGGTTTGTGTGAGGCCTCTGTGTGTTAGAGCCCTGGGACTTCTCAGGTATCGATCTCCCCCATGTCGAAGGCTTTCTGGTAGGTTCAGCAGTGAAGAAACCCTGTCAGATGTCCTTTTTCACTTGTAGTAGAGACTGTAGGGAGCAGGAAGCCAGAAATACAAGGCAAATGGGCACTGTGTCAGGCAGTCACTGTTGATGGGGTGAGAGGTGGTGAAGGGTGCAGAGGTGTCCCTCTCTCCTCCTGTCTTGGTGCCTGTGGCAGCTGTCTCAGCCCATGAGTGGGTCTGAGTTTTTACCTTTCCCACCTTTATATGGTGGAGTCCTTGGTTTTGCCTCAGTATCTGGTGCTGTGTGAGTCAGCCCTGAGGTCTGGAATGCTGTGATTTTGTTCCTGGCTTCCCTGGGAGCCCCCCTCTTGCTGTGTTGTCTAGAAGTAGTGAGAGCAGGAATCCTTGACTTGATTTTCTGTCATGGAGACACGGTTTTGTTCTTCAGTGTAGCCTTAGGTTTTATAGATCCCTGTGGCTTTTTAGGGTTTTTCATTCTTTTCCTGGTATGTGCATGTTGATGTCATGAAGATGGGTTTGATTTTTGTCAGCTGCTTTTTCTAGGTATCAAACCTTCTCCAGAATCATGATGCGCCAGTGTTTTCCACATTTCTTTGGGGTGCCATTTCACTCTGTTGGTGGTATCTGATAAAGGATAAAATTTTCAGTTTAGTGTTGATTCGCTTTTAAATTGCACATGTGGATGAGGTGCAGTGAGTTAGTTGCACATCTGTTCCAGTGTGTCATGATAAGATTAGGGCTTTAGCCCTTCTGACCCTTACATTTATCATTTCTGGGTGTCTGTGGACTACTCCCCATGCTTTATTACGAAATGCACAGTGACATGTTGTGCACTACATGCTCTGGACACTCTACTGTTCTGGAGAGCAGTCCTGCTGGCCCCTCCTGAGTGTATTTTAGTACCTGATACACAGTCTGCTCTTCCAGTCCTGCCCTGTCCCTTCTCCTCTCTCTTCCTTGCCTCTGGTGACTATTGTACTTTCTGTGACTTCAACTTGCAACTTCTCTGAGTGAGTTTGTACACACAGATGTCTCTCTCTGTGCCTGGCTTGTTCCACTCAGTGTGGTGTCCATAGTTTCAGTCTCATTGCTGCAAACCATAGGACTGAAAGCCATTTGGTGAAATCAAGTTCATCTGTTCTTTCATGAGTCACATGGATGGAACAATATCCCCAAAACCATTCCCAAATCCATTGTTGTGAGATTGTGCTCTAGTGTTGTGAGATTGTGCTCTGCATTGTCTTCTAAGAATGGGTGAGGTTCACCTCTTCAGGGCTTTGGTCCATGTGGATTTCATGTAGGCATGTGCCGTGAGGGGAGGGTCTGACTTCACGCATCGACATGAACACACAGTTTCCTGGCCATTCATTTTCTTGAATTTTTGTTTGCTGTGCAACATTTTTTTCTTCTTTTTCTGCATGGGTCAGCAGTGTCCTGGTCCCCCATTTTCCCCTATTGTTGTATATGTCTGCCTTTAAACCAGTGCTACTCTGTCTTTGTTAGTATACTTGGAGGAGGTTTTGAAAGCTGGAAATGTGGTGCTCTGCAGTTTATTTTTTTTTCTTCTGTTGTTAATTTTCTTGTATTTCCATGTGAACATTAGAATGATACTTCTTACTTTTATGTAAAAAAATGTCATTGTTATTTAGAAAGTGATTGAACTGACTTCATGGTTAATTTTTGTGTAGATTACAATTCCTTTTGCTTGCAAGTACCAAATATCTTTACATGTATCATTTCCCTGAAGTAGTTTGTAGTTTTAGTTGTGTCAGATTTTGTGGATAATTTCTTAACCTTTTTTTTTTTTTTTTTTTTTTTTTGGTTAACATGGTTTTCTGCTCCTGCTGCATGTCCTGGCTCTTTTCCATTTCAGTTGTGCATTTATTCATATCACTATGCACCCACACCCTCTAATGTCCCATCTATTTCAGGCTACTTTTTGATACATTTTCATCTTTTAAATGCATTTGAATTTCTCATTCTTTGTTATTGCTTACTCTTCTTATATAAAAATCTTTTTTTTTCTATTTCTCTAGAAAAAAACATTTTGAAACTGTTTTAGTTTTGTATTTCACACCAGAATGTCTAATGAGTTAACATGTGTGCAAGTAATGAGGAAAATAATGCATTTTTTCAGTTTAATACCATTTTATGTTGACTCATCTTTAAAATTGCGTGTGAATGTTTCCACTTCTCAAAAATGCATTCTGTCATGAGTCAATTTTTTATATGAATTTCAAACCACTGAAAGCTTTCTTTTCTCTTGGTCCCTCTTATGGTTCATCTCTTTGCTAAATATAAAGAAAGGAACAAAGAAGGCTTGTGGGGAGCCACTCCAAACACACACACACACACACCTTTAAATCCTGATGCACCAAGAGGATCCAAAAGATCACTGTAGTCTGGTGTAATAGTGGCATGACTGGTGACTCAGTCTTTTCCCTCGTTCAGATAATAACGTATGGCACTGGGAGTGGCCCTAGGAATAGGGTGCACCCAGAGGGTGCACTGTTCCCTTGTAATCCTACTTCTTGCCTCATTTGAATGGCTTCTTCCCATTAAAAGGGTTTAGCACCTGCTTCTCTCTCTTTCCATGGACCTCTAAGGTCAGAGGAGCCATGACAGGACCCAAAGGAAAAGGTATTTCTGTCTCTGATTATTTTGTGCAGCCCAGTTCACTGGACTGGGTGTTTTAGTCATGGAATACAACAGAGACTTACCCATATAATGCAGAGGCAAGAAAGAAGTGGCTGCTCCTCCTAGCACCATGTTTATTTATCTCCCAAGTTACATAGCTTGTTGTTACCATGACTACATTATGATTTAGTCTTACTTTAATCCCAAGTGCTAACTAACTGACATAAGGTCCAGGTTCATATAAACACAGAACCCCTTTTCTCTAAGGACATCACCATATAAATTAGATAGTGAGCCTGTATAGTTATCTTAATAGCTTCAAAGAGAAATTGCTGGACATTCCAAACACAGGAAACAGAGCTCCTGTAACCGCCCCCCCCCCAGCCCCCAGGAGTTTGCTCACCAGAAGAACGCTTCCCTGTACATTTCCACGGTCAGAATACCTACAGGTAACTCTATGCTAGCTGTGTCCAATAGTATTATTTAAAGTTCTTTATTTATACTCAGGTGTCACTTAAACATTCTGGTAGTTTATATTTAGGCGGCCTCACCATTGCACATACACCACAGTGTATTCACAGGGTCCTAGAAGGAATGGCTGTTACATACTAGGGTGTCTCATGTAAGTGCTTCCTAGGGTCCAGCCCCACACAGCATTTCACTTAACAAGCTACCAAAATTGATCATGCATTAGGTTTGTTTGCACCACCGTCACTACAAACACTGCAATAATCCCTTTTCTATTGATAACCATTTATATGTAGCCCATTATTATCCAAAAATATCATTGACCAAAACATCATGTGGCACATGACTGTATATGATGTAAGACAACAATCTGCTATCTAGAACATATTGACAGGTGTTACACATTTCTTATTCTTATTGGGCTTGGACAAGTACCTTCCATTGATGACTAGGAGTTTGGTTTGTGAAATGTCAGAAAAGTATTTGGCACTTTTCCCATTATATTTTGATATTAATTTGAAGAGATTACAAGTTGTTTATTGATGATTGTTCTTGTAATTAGTAGGTTACATTTGATCTGGAATAAAGCACCAATATATTCTAATTGGTTGTCTTGGTTGTAATCACACAGGTTGAGCTCAATCCCCCATTGCCATGTTGTGACCACCTCAATGAAATGTTGCCTATCATGAAAGCTCTTAGACTTTGTTTTCAGAGGGTTCTTTTTCTTTTTTTTAATGGATTGCTGATCATTGATCGTGGAGATTCTACATTGTATGAGTGGGACAAAATAATACAATTTGCAGAGTAAAGCAATCATTCATCACTGCAACTCTGTGTAAATGCTTATTTTGGTGAGATCCTGTCCAAATCTTTACCTCCTTCTATCAACTAAAGTACAACTTTGTCAGTAGGCCTTTCTCAGGATAGGTACTGACAGGAGAACTAATCTTAGGTCTCTTCTGCACATGATATAGTAAGGCTTCATTATTCCATGTATTAGACATTCACCCTAAAAAGATCTTAGGGGTGACTCAGTAGCATGCCTGAACTAAAATTGAGAAGGAATTTTTTTTTTTTTCCTCTGCTGATGCTTTCCTGATAGTTCAGTTCTTATATTGGAATGCCTGATTGGGGAATTGAGTGCAGACATAGTACAAGTTTAACAACCATATCATAGACTGAATATTTGGAGATCACAATTGTGAGAGCATGTCACATATTAAGAATAGAGCCCTCATGCTGACTTTCTGTCCTGGCCTGCACTACATTTTTTGTGGGGTATTTTAGAATTCAGTGGTCTTTGAGGATGTGGCTGTGAAGTTCACCCAGGAGGAGTGGGCTTTGCTGGAACCTTCCCAGAAGAGTCTCCACAGAGATGTGATGCAGGAAGTCCTTAGAAACCTGGCTTCTATAGGTAAGGATGATGTTTCATTACATAATCAAGGATAGAGCACCTGGGAGGTTTTTTTTTTTTTTTTTTTTTCCTTCATGAATTTGGAATGTGGGAAAGGGAGTACTTAGGGGAATAAATTGGGTCTAATGTCATTGCCCTCTGCAGCATAAATAAAATCCTTTTTTCCCTCTTTTTAAATCTTTTTAAATGGGTGCAGTATAGTTGTCCAAATTGTAAATCCCATAATGCATTCTGAAATCATGATGATTCTAATGACTTTTCTGGGACTACATTTCAGGAGACACATGGGAGGACCAGAACATGGAATATCAGAATACAAATACTGAGAGAGACGTAAGGTAATTTGTACTCATGAGGAAACCAAGTGCTTTGAGGGAATTCTAGCACATCCTATAATTCTACAAATAAGCAAGAAAAACAAGCATGAGATGAATTATTCTTTTTACACCAAAATGAACTTTAATGTAAGGTAATTGTTTACTGTTTTAAAAAATTATTGACTTGTTGACAATATCAAAAAACTTCATTTATGATAGCACTGCTTTAGTAGCAGTTGTGGTGAAGCAGTCTTATAAAGTAATTGTTACATTGACTTTCAAAGAGCATATAGTATAGACATAACAGAAAACCCATACTTTCCCTGATATTGGTAATATAAGTCCAAAGCCTATTAATAAATGTAAAAGTATTAATTATCCAACCATAAATTGTGCTTATAATTTTTTTTTTTACAGAAGTCATATGGTAGGCTCTGGAAAACTTTGAAAAGGTACTCTGTGTAAAAACCTTCATTGAGATTCCAAATCTTAGTCTTAAAGGAACATTTCTGCTAGTCAGTTCATGTGAAAGCAATATGTGTGGACAGGTCTTCACATGTCACGTTTTCCTTAATAGGCCCATCTTATCTCACTCTGCAAACAAACCATATGAGAATGAGGAGTGTGGAAGAAAGCTATATGAATGTAAAGAGAAGAGAAAATCCTCCATTTCTTTCACAAGTGTTCCATGCCAGGTGTCAGAGCACACCGTAAATGGACCTAATGGAGGTCTGACATTTGGAAGAGAGTTCAGTTGTTCCAGGTGTTTTAAAAAATATCAACCATCTCATACTGGAGAGCAGCCACCTGGATGTAAGCAATGTGGAGGCGCCATTACTATTTCAAATAACCTTCAAATGCATGTACAAACTCCTACTGGAGAGATGACTTACAGATGTAAACAATGTGGGAAAGCCTTCACTCATTCATATTCTCTTCAAATACATAAGCAAACTCATACAAGAGAGAAGCGCTATGAATGTAAAGAATGTGGTAAAGCCTTTAGTAAATTCTCCTACTTTCGAATACATAAACGAACTCACACTGGAGAGAAGCCCTGTGAATGTAAACAGTATGGTAAAGTCTGCACATGTTCCTCTGAACTTCAAGTACATGAACGAATTCATACAGGAGAGAAGCCATATGAATGTAAGCAGTGTGGTAAAGCCTTCACTCGGGCTTTTCACTTTCACTCACATGAAAGAACTCATACTGGAGAGAAGCCTTATGAATGTATACACTGTGCAAAAGCCTTCTGTACGTCCTCTTCTCTTCATATACATATACGGATTCATACAAGAGAGAAGCCCTATGAATGTAAGCAGTGTGGGAAAGCCTTTCTTTCTTACAGTACACTTTGGAAGCATGAACAGATTCACACTGGGAAGAAGCCCCATGAATGTAAAGAATGTGGTAAACTCTTCACTTCTTCTTATGAACTTCAAGTACATATAAGAACTCATACAGGAGAGAAGCCATATAAATGTAAGCAGTGTGGCAAAGCCTTCATTCGGTCATCTTGCCTTCATTCACATGAAAAAACTCATACTGGAGAGAAGCCGTATAAATGTAAACAATGTGCAAAAGCCTTCACTACATCCTCTAAACTTCAATTACATGAAAGAATTCATACTGGAGAGAGGCCCTATGAATGTGAACAATGTACAAAAGCCTTCACTTGTTCTTCTTCCCTTCGGATACATAAACGAACTCATACCGGAGAGAAGCCCTATGAATGTAAGCAGTGCGGCAAAGCCTTTAGCTCACCTGGTACCCTTCGCATACATAAAAGAACACATACTGGAGAGAAGCCCTATGAATGTAAACAATGTGGGAAAGCCTTCACTCGGTTATCTTACTGTCACTCACATGAACGAATTCATACTGGAGAGAAGCCCCATGAATGTAAAGAATGTGGTAAAGTCTTCACTTTTTCCTATGAACTTCAAGTGCATAAAAGAACTCATACTGGAGAGAAGCCATATAAATGTAAGCAGTGTGGCAAAGCCTTCATTCGGTCATCTTGCCTTCACTCACATGAAAAAACTCACACTGGAGAGAAGCCCTATGAATGTAAACAATGTGCAAAATCCTTCACTACACCCTCTAAACTTCAAATGCATGAAAGAACTCATACTGGAGAGAGGCCCTATGAATGTGAACAATGTACAAAAGCCTTCACTTGTTCTTCTTCCCTTCGTACACATAAACGAACTCATACCGGAGAGAAGCCCTATGAATGTAAGCAGTGCGGCAAAGCCTTTAGCTCATCTGGTACCCTTCGAATACATGAAAGAACTCATACTGGAGAGAAGCCCTATGAATGTAAACAATGTGGGAAAGCCTTCGCTCGGTTATTTAACTGTCACTCACATGAACGAACTCATACTGGAGAGAGGCCCTATGGATGTAAACAGTGTGGTAAAGCCTTTTCTTCATCTAGTAAACTTCACAAGCATGAGCAAATCCACACTGGGAAGAAACTCTATGAATGTAAACAATGTAGTAAAGTCTTCACTTGTTCCTCTGAACATCAAGTACATAAACAAACTCATATGGCAGAATGTAAACAGTGTGGAAAAGCCTTCACTACGTCCTCCAAACTTCAAATACATGAAAGAACTCATACTGGAGAGAAGCCCTATGAGTGTAAACAATGTACAAAAGCCTTCACTTCTTCCTCTTCTCTTCAGCAACATAAACGAATTCATACCGGAGAGAAGCCCTATGAATGTAAGCAGTGTGGTAAAGCCTTTACCCAGTCCTCCATCCTTCACTCACACAAGAGAACTCATACTGGAGAGAAGCCCTATGGATGTAAACAATGTGGGAAATCCTTCTCTCAGTCCTCTACCCTTCACGCCCATGTACAAATTCATACTGGAGAGAAGCCCTATGAATGCAAAGAATGTGGCAAATCCTTCACTGCCTTCTCTTCCCTTCGAAAACATAAACAAATTCATACAGGAAGGAAGCCTTATGAATGTAAGCAATGTGGGAAAGCCTTTAGTTCAACTGGTACACTTCAAGCTCATGAAAGAAATCATACTGGGGAGAAGCCCTATGAATGCAAAGAATGTGGAAAAGCCTTCACTGCCTTATGTTACCTTCGAAAACATAAACAAATTCACACTGCAAATAAGCCCTATAAATGTAAGCAATGTGGCAAAGCCTTTATTTCATCTACTAAACTTCACAGACATGAAAGAACTCATACTAGGGAGAAGCCCTTTGAATGCAAAGAATGTGGAAAAGCCTTCTCTGCATTTTCTTACCTTCAAAAACATAAACAAACTCATACTGGAGAGAAACCCTATGAATGTAAGGAATGTGGCAAAGCCTTTAGTTTATCTAGTACCCTTCACAGACATGAAAGAACTCATACTGGGGAGAAACCCTATGAATGTAAGCAGTGTGGCAAAGCCTTTAGTGCGTCTGGTACCCTTCGCATACATGAAAGAACTCATACTGGGGAGAAGCCCTATGAGTGCCAAGAATGTGGAAAAGCCTTCACTGCCTTCTCTTACCTTCAAACACATAAACGCTCTCATACTGGAGAGAAGCCCTATGGATGTACAAAATGTGATAAAGTCTTCACTAGTTTGTTTAACCTTCAAATACATAAACGCTCTCATACTGGAGAGAAGCCCTATGAATGTAAGCAATGTGGCAAAGCCTTTAGCTCATCTGGTACCCTTCGCACACATGAAAGAACTCATACTGGGGAGAAGCCCTATGAGTGCAAAGAATGTGGAAAAGCCTTCACTGCCTTCTCTTACCTTTATAAACATAAGCAAACTCATACTGGAGAGAAACCCTATGGATGTACAAAATGTGGTAAAGCCTTCACTAGGTTGTTTAACCTTCAAATACATAAACGATCTCATACTGGAGAGAAGCCGTATGAGTGTATACAATGTGGTAAAGCCTTTACTACTTTGTCTAGCCTTCAAATACATAAACGATCTCATACTGGAGAGAAGCCCTATAAATGTAAGAAGTGTGGCAAAGCCTTCACTTGGTTATCTAACCTTCACTCACATGAAAGAACTCATGCTAGAGAGAAGCCCTATGAATGTAAGCAGTGTGGGAAAGCCTTCACTCAGTCCTCTATTCTTCAGGCACATGAACAAATTCATATGGGAGGGAAGCCCTATGACTCTAAGCAGTGAAACAAAGCCTTCACTAAGTACATTGAGTTTTGTACACATGAAGGAATTCATGGTAGAGAGAATCCGTATAAATGTAAACAATGTTGAAAAGCCTTCACTACTTTAACTACCCTTCAAATACTTAATCAAAATCATACTGGAGAAAATCATGATCCGTGTGAACACTGTGGGAAAGCCTTTTGTTCATCCAGTTAACTTTGCTCACATGAACCAACTCATAGGAAAGAAGTCTTATGAATGTAAACACTGCATGAAAGACTTTGCTTCACCCGTTGAACTTCACTCCCATGAAAAAACTCATACTGGAAAGAATGTTTACATGGGTATGTAAACATTGTGGTAAAAGCTTTAGATGTTCTGTTTATCTTCATGTGCCTGAGCAGACTCACAATGGAGAGAATCTATGAATGTAAATAATGTGTTAAACCATCATGGTGGGGTCGTGGCTCGGTGGTAGAGCATTTGCCTGGCGTGTGAGGCACTGGGTTTGAGTCTCCTCACCACCTATAAATAAATGAATAAAATGAAGGTTCATCAACATCTAAAAAAATTTTTAAAATAAAAGGAAAAATCTTCATGTTTTTTCCCCCTTTCCCTTCAAATACATGAACAATCTCAATGGAGAACGGCCCCATGAGAATAAATGGTGTTGTAAAGCCTTCAGTGGTTTGAATTATCTTCGAATACATGACAAAACTCATGCTGGGGTAAAACCTTGTGAATGTAAACAATGTGGGAAAACCTTCACTTATTACAGTGGGCTTTAGACACATAAAAATATATTGGAGAAGAGCTCTGTGAATGTAATGATGTGGTAAAGCATTTATTAGTTGTGTATATCTTCATGTACATGAATGAACTTATTGGAGAGAGACCTCCAATAAGTACTTTTACCTCATGTAAACAATGTGGTACAACTTTTGCTTATTCTAATTCAGTTTGAAAACTCATACCAGAGAGAGACTGTATGAAAACAGTCTGGAAAAACTATCAGGATTGTCACTCTCTTTCAAGGGTGTAAACACACTCATACTGCAGAGAAAACATGTAAATGGAAGCAATGTAAAAAATGTTTCCTTATTCTTTTTTTTTTTCTCTCTCTCTATATATGTTTGTTTTAGTTGTAGTTGGACACAATGTCTTTATGTTATTTACTTATTTTTATGTGGTGCTAAGATAGAACCCAGGGCTTCACATGTTCTAAGTGAATGCTCTACTGTTGAGCCATAACTCCTGCCCTCCTTTATTATCAGCTTCAAATTATAAATAGATTCATACTGGATAGAAGCCTGATGAGAGTCAACAATGTGAAAAAGCCTTCAATTAATCTTGCTATTTTCAAATATAAGAACGAACATTGTATATAAAAAGCAAATTCTTTATTTGTTGCAGTGGCATTCAAAAAACATGAAATAACTTGTATTGGAACAAAGCTATATTAATGTAAACAATCAGAACAAACATATATTAATGTAAACCCCTTTGGTGCAGTTCCTCTAATAATCATTAAAGAAATGGTAATGTAGCAATGCTATTTGAATGCAAAAATTCTGGCAAATGATCCAATTTTCCTCATCATCTTCAAGTGGAGGATTCACACTACAAAAACTCTGAACATTAACGAAGTGGTAAATCATTTTTTCCTGTTGCTTTTAATGCCATTTTACTCATAGTGGAAGAGAAACCCTCTAAATGTGTGATATTTACTTCTTATACATAGAAAGTAGTGGAGCAAAGGAAGGTGTGAAAATGTCCAATTTTATGGTTCCTTTGAAGAACATAAAACTGTTGCACAGGTTGAGAAACTCTGAACCAGAAATCTGATAGAGCCTTCACACATTCCAGTTTTATTTATGTTTCAGATTTCCATTTCACTCACAAAAATACCAGAGAAAATTCAACCTAATAGAGGGAAGATTTATTTTGGCTCATGGTCATATAAATTTCAGTCTATCATCGACTGAACACCTTGCTTTAGGCCTGAGGTGAAACAGAACATAATATGTGATGGCGTAGTAGAGAAGGACTTCTTACCTCATGGCAGCTGGGAAGGAGAGAGAGAGAGAGAGAGAGAGAGAGAGAGAGAGAGAGAGAGAGAGAGAGAGAGAAATGAATGAATTAAGTACATCACTAGTTGCCTAACAAGTTTTTATTGTGCAGACTGTAGTTGTGGCCTTTCTATTTTCAGTGCTTCTACTTCACTTGATAGTGTAGTGTGCACTTGTGATAGGGTTCACATCATTTGTGCCTAATGTTCCAGGTACTGATTTTGAAAGGAAGATGAAGCAATGGTGCTGGCTTCTGATAAAGCATGGGAGAGGCTCTTCTGAGGGCAAAATCCCTAGTCAGTGTGTGGGCTTTTTTTTTTTTTTTTTTTTTAGCAAACTGTTTAACAGCATTCCAAAGGTCTTATGAGAAGGATTGATGGCCTTAGACAAAAATCACTTTGCATTTTGTACAAAGCTTAATAGCAATGAATCACATTTCCTGAAGATTGAGATGGTGACTTCCATTGTAGGTTATTGGGCAGCAAAACTTTCACCTAACCACACAAAACATGAGCACTACTGGGGATAAGGGGAATATATTACCTGTTCAATCTGAAAGTTTGCATGAATACCCTAAAATTTTCAGAAGCAATTTTTGTAGAGAGAAGAGTAGTTATGTGTAGTGTGCGGTTTTAAAAACTTAATTATAACAAATGACTTGGCTTAACAACACCCTTGAATGCTACTTGCTATGCCAGTATCTCAACAATTATGCTGATCCCTTGGTATCAAGGTACAGGATGGTTCTTCCCTACCCCTCTTTGTTGTTTGTAAGTGTCAAGAATAAATATGAAGTGTGGACATAGAAGAATAAAGAGCAGTCCCGTGCACCACTGGCCAGACTTTCTGTGTCAAGGAGAAGGTGAAGAGATGGAAGGCAAAAGGTAAGAGAGGACAGCAATGGAAAGTGGAAGGAGATGGGGAGAGAGCTAACAGATCATACCCTTCCCTGGCTCAGGGGTCAGAACAATGAACTGGAGTCTTTAAAGGTTTGGTCTTATGTGTCAGCATCAGATGTCTCTGTTCTTATTTTCAATGAATCCAGTTTCCTAGGGATAAGTGAGAACAATATTGGGATGGGTATTGGAGCAAAGTTATTGACATTCTCAAATCTGGATGGTAGGTGGATTGATGATAAAAATATTATTAATACATTTGACCTGGTGTTTCAGTTTCCTTTTGTGGCCACTGAGCCCAGGGTAATGGGGAAGAGTGTCCCAGAAGGAAGGACCCACATCCAAATCCTGAATGCCACCTCCTTGTTCCATGGAATCTGCATCATATACTAACTTCATTCTGGTATATTCAGAGGCAAATTTTTAATCAGAAATTACATTAGTGGGTGAATAATTACAAATTAATTTTGACTAAATATGCTTTATGATCAGATGATTCATTGAATCCACAATTCAGTAATTTATTAATAGTAAAATGAATCATTAATTTGAAAGCACTAACAAGGTAAGAAAAATTTGTAAAATTTTACAAATTTGTTAAACTAATTTAAATACTTAAATTAGTTTAACAAATTTGTAAAATAAGACTCAGAAATTTCAGGATAAAATGTTCTTAAAATCGAAATATGTTCAACCGGAGAAATGAGACAAATCAGTGGAGCAGACTAGAATTCAAAGACAAAAACCCACACAGATTTAGTCCTTGACAAGTATGACAAAACATTGGAGAAGAGATAACCTGTTTTCCAGCAACATTTTTTACAAAGGCTATCTTGTAAAAGATTGAGACTAGATCTCTCTCACCTTGCATAAAAGTCAATTCAATATGGATCAATGGGCTATGAATTAGAGAATAAACTGCAATGCCTAGGAGAAAATAGTTAACACTCCAATGTAGCTGCAAGCAACAATTTTTTTTTCAGTAGAATCCGTGAAGATCAAGAAATTGAAGAAATAATATGAAGAGTTAATAAATGTGATTTTATCAAATTCTAAGTCTTCTGCAAGGCAAATAAAATATGGAAAACCCATAGGAGGGGAGAAAGTCTTAGGTAAGTTCCTCTTTGAGAGAGGAGTAATAGTATGCATAAAGATCTCTAAAATTTTATAATAAAAAACCCCAGTGAATAAATGAACAAATTAATTACTTTTAAAAGAAGAAAGAATTGTATATTTTATATACATTATATGTATATATTTATGAAAAAAGTTTACCATCTTTAAGAATTAGGGAAATTAAAATTGACGTTTTATCTCACTCTGGTTAGAATGACAGTCATCTGAATACAAAACATTACTGGAGAAATTGTGGAAGAAAACTGATACTTTCAACTATTGGTGGGATTGTACATTAGTACACTCACTGTGATGTCATTAGGAAATTCCTCAAAACACTATGAATGGAAAACCCTATGACCCAGCCATACTGCTCTTTGATATTTATTGTAAAATAAGTTGTTAGGATATTATAGTGATGCATTCATACCCAGGCTTATAGCAGTGTGATTACAAATATGCAAGTGGCCTCAATGTGTACCAGTGGATAAATGCACAGTAGAATTTTATTCAGTCACAAAGAAGAATGAAATTGTCATTTGCTGGACAGTGTATGGAAGATGGAAATATATGTTAAGTTGAAAAAGGTCAAACTCAGAAAGTCAAGGCTCATGTTTTCTCTCATGTGGGAGTTGGGAAAGAAAAGAGATATGTACTGGCAGATATCACAACAATCACGGGGAGATTAGTAGAGAAAAAGAATCAGGCACAGGGAGGAGGGAAGGATAAGGAAAAAGAATAAATGCTGGGAAATAATCATGACAAAGTTATATTGTTGTATTTTGTGCATGTATGATAACCTAATAACATACCCCACCTGTATATATTAATTCTGATGCACTAATGAACATACGGGAAAAAAGAAAAGGTCCATATCTAACCTGCAGTCTCAGTGTCTGAAGTTCTCTTCATCCCCATTCTTTTCTCCTGTTGTAGACACCCGTAAGGAGGAGTTTTTCCTCTCATGCCCAGTGCTATCTGGGATTCAAGGAGTAAATGGGAAGGCAGGTAGAGAATGAAGGTTGCACATTCCCTCTGGGGTACCTTCATCCCCATATTTGCAAACACCAGCCAGTTCCAGGAGAGTTACTCCCTACCTGCCTCTCCTGACCTATGCTGGGTTTTGTTGTCTATCTACTTCCTCTACTTGGCTCTAGCAACTCATGAATGTGCTATTAGCATCTAAGCAGGTACTCCAAGCCAGTCCTCCATATGTAGGGCACATGATATGATATTGATATGTGTATGTAATTTCCGCCCCCCCTCAGGAAGTGGCGATGTAAAGTGAGAACTTACTTTATTCTGCTGAGGCATATGGGAATTACCATGGCCTTGGCACAGTTTCATGTTAACCTTCATGTTTTTTTTTTTTTTTTTTTTCCCACCGTGGAAGAGTTTTGGGGAGATTTTATACCTATGGAACAAAAATTATGCATCAGTAGGTTTATTAAATTCTTCCTTGGGGTCTTTATGTAGGCAAGCAAGGAGAAGTGCTATATAGATTCAGAAATTATCTTGTAGAGTTTTTAGCTTTAAGATTGCTGTAGAGAAGAGGTTGGCTAAGTTTAATGATACATTTTTAATAGCACAAGGATGTCAGATCAGATATAAAATGTGAAAACATATTTTAAAGGCACTCATATAGTACAAAATAATTATGGTTCTTGACATGCAGTATTCTTCCCTTCTCAGTCATGAGGGTCTGCTCAATGAAGGCCTTACACTGTGCAGGATCTCCAATACATATGCAGCTTTAGAGAAGTACAGCTTCACAGTAGACCCTTTGGGCTAAGTACCACAGTGTGCATGCAGAGTTGAAAGTCTCCATCATAGCATTAGATAGAGAGTCTGAGAGAGAGGAATGTAGTCTTCAGGAAAAGGAAATAGTTTTAAAGCCATAAAGGAAGCAATCCCTGCATGATGTTAGTGGTACTAGCCATTGTGAGCTCGTTCTCAGCTTTAGTCATTTCCATCCTCTGCATCTGACAGCATTTCCCTGCAACATGAAATAGGTCTAATGTATCTAAAGTGCCAATGATCAAGAGTATATTGTGAAGAAAATGTAGTGAATGAGTGGTTAGGCATCCAAACCAACCCCCAAATCCTTCATTTATTATACTCTAATGAGACTGAAAATGGTTTTCATGTAAGTACACTCACCTATACTTGATGAATTATTTTATTTGATGTTTGGAGTATTTAAAATAATTATCTATTCATTCTAATTTTGTCTCCTGGCCAATTTGAGTCTATGGCCATGAAGTCATGTTCAGGGGCTGGGTCTAAGAAAGGTTCATCTTTAATGTCCAAATTTTTGTAACTCTTATTCTCTCTATGTATTATTTTCATAAGATTCAAAATATTGGGAAATCCCATATGACAGTCAACAGAGTAGTAGTAACTGTGAGGTAGCTAGAAGTCAATATGTCATAGTGCTCCCAAGAATTTTCTGCATCTAGTGATAGTATTTACATTATCTGGAATTTTGAGTCCATCATATTGTTCCTATAAATGTAGTTTATAAATAATATTGTACCACAATGACAAGGAGTGGATGTCCACACAGATTTGTTGCACTAGGAAACAGGTTCAGCTGCAATAAGTTGACCATTATACTTGTCATATGAAATTTGTCATAACTTACTGTCTCCAGGAATAATGATAAAACTGTTATGCGGTTGACTAGATTCACATTAGCATGCTTTCTTTTTTCTTTGCATAGGAAGAAGGTTAATTTTGGCTGGAAAGCTTTGGTATATGAAATAAATAGATTCCCAAAGGGGAATTATTATGGTTTGGATCTGTGGCATGCCCCCAAATTTTCTTTTAATGCAGGAATATCCAGATGTGGAATGATTAGATTATGAGTGATGATCTCATCGGTCTATTCTAGTTTGGATGGATTGACTGGGTTGTAAAAGGTAGGTGAGGAATGAGTCACTGGGAGCATGTCCCCAGGACATACAAACAGCTCCCCTGCTTTTTGACCCACCATGACCCAAGCAGATTCCATCAGGTTGGCTCTTTCACCAAATCCTACTTTCTCACCTTGAGCCCAGAAAGACACAGTCAACCATGTGTAGACTGAAATCAAGAGCCCCAAATCAACTTTTCCTTCTCTACATTGTTTTGTTGTGTATTTTCATTGAAATTATGCAAAAACTGACCAAAATATACTTCCTCTTTAATAGATGTGGTTTTGACTTGTGTTGTTCCACAAAAGTTCATGTGTGAGACATCGGAAGAAAGTTTAGAGTTGAAATGGTGGAAGATGAGCATTTTAACCTGATCAGCTCATGAATCCACTTTAATAGTTTAACTTGGTGGCAACTAAGAATGTAGGGTGTGGCTGGAGGAGATAAATAGTTGGAAATGTGATTCTGTTTAATGTTTTGTCCTTGGTGAGTCTCTTTCTCTTTCCTGATTGCTATATCCAGAGCTGCTTTCCTCCTCTAGGCCCTTCTGCCTTGGTGTTCAGCCTCACCTTGGGCCCAGAGCAGTGGAGTTAGCTGTCTATGGTCTGACACCTTTGAAACAATGAGCACCAATTAAACTACCTGCTGTAAAATTGCCATCTGGTCTTTCAGTCATGGCAGCAAAAAAGCTGATTAAAATGGTAGATTTAAAATGTTGTTTTGCTTCGCCCCTCGGAGCTGGAAATGCAACTCTTGGAATCTTTGGAGGCTACGGAGCTGGAGGCGGAGGCGGCTGGGGAGGTCGGAGCGATGTGACCGGGCCGCCATCGCTCGTCTCTTCCTCTCTCCTGCCGCCTCCTGTCTCCGAAATAACTTTTTTACTCTAAAGCAAGGGGAAAAAAAGTAGCCGTCCGCCCCTCACACCCTCCCTTCCTCTCAGCCCTCTGGTCTGTGAGGGAGCCCGGGGTGGCCGCTCCGCCGTCGGGGCCGCGCCGCCGAGCCCCGGCCGCCCCGGGCCGCCCCCGCCCGCCGCCCCCATGCATCCCTTTTACACCCGGGCTGCCACCATGATAGGCGAGATCGCCGCCGCGGTGTCCTTCATCTCCAAGTTCCTCCGCACCAAGGGGCTCACGAGCGAGCGACAGCTGCAGACCTTCGGCCAGAGCCTGCAAGAGCTGCTGGCAGAACATTATAAACATCACTGGTTCCCTGAAAAGCCGTGCAAGGGATCAGGTTACCGTTGTATTCGCATCAACCATAAAATGGATCCTCTGATTGGACAGGCAGCACAGCGGATTGGACTGAGCAGTCAGGAGCTGTTCAGGCTTCTCCCAAGTGAACTCACACTCTGGGTTGACCCCTACGAAGTGTCCTACAGAATTGGAGAGGATGGCTCCATCTGTGTGCTGTATGAAGCCTCACCACCAGGAGGTAGCACTCAAAACAGCACCAACGTGCAAATGGTAGACAGCAGAATCAGCTGTAAGGAGGAACTTCTCTTGGGCAGAACAAGCCCTTCCAAAAACTACAATATGATGACTGTATCGGGTTAAGATATAGTCTATGGATGGATCATCTTATAATGGATGGATAAATTTGATTTTTGCTTTGGGTGGGCTCCTCTTGGGGATGGATTATGGAATTTAAACCATGTCACAGCTGTGAAGATCTGGCACAAGATAGAGTGGTAAAAAAAAATTTTTAAGTGACAGTGCCATAGTTTGGACAGTACCTTTCAATGATTTAATAGCCTGTGAGTCCAAGTAAATGATCAGTTTATTTGCTAGGGAGTGAAGTCCTAGGGTGGTTTCAGTTTCTCCCAGACATACCTAAATTTTAACATCAATCCCTTTAAGGAAAATCTGTATTTCAAAAAACCTTTCTCTGCAGTAGATCTTGCAGAGGAATTTGCACTATTACACTTGAAAATTGTTGTTGATAACCTTTTTGGCAGCTCAGTAGGAAAGCTTGTTTTAAACATGGTAGTACTGGAAATTTTACAAGACTTTTACCTAGCACTTAAATATGTATAAATGTACATAAAGACAAACTAGTAAGCATGACCTGGGGAAATGGTCAGACCTTGTATTGTGTTTTTGGCTTTGGAAGTAGCAAGTGACCAGAATCTGCCATGGCAACAGGCTTTTAAAAAAGACCCTTAAAAAAGACACTGTCTCAACTGTGGTGTTAACACCAGCCAGCTCTCTGTACATTTGCTAGCTTGTAGTTTTCTAAGACTGAGTAAACTTCTTATTTTTAGAAAGTGGAGGTCTGGTTTGTAACTTTCCTTGTACTTAATTGGGTAAAAGTCTTTTCCACAAACCACCATCTATTTTGTGAACTTTGTTAGTCATCTTTTATTTGGTAAATTATGAACTGGTGTAAATTTGTACAGTTCATGTATATTGATTGTGGCAAAGTTGTACAGATTTCTATATTTTGGATGAGAAATTTTTCTTCTCTCTATAATAAATTGTTTCTTATCTTGGCATTTAAAAAATAAAATGTTGTTTTACCCAAATAAAACCTGGAATTTTTTGTTAAATGTAGTGAAATAATAAGAGAATTATTAATGTAAAATTTGAATCTTTCAAAGTTTAAAATTTTGTTCCAGTAAGTTAGAAGATGTGAGTGA